>NW_012123265.1:2440834-2444589 GCF_000951035.1 Colobus angolensis palliatus | reverse complement strand
CACAGTGAAACCCCATCTGTACTAAAAATACAAAAACATTAGCTGGGCATGGTGGCACACACCTGTAGTCCCAGCTACTCGGGAGGCTGAGGCAGAAGAATTGCTTGAACCTGGGAGGCGGGAGCTGCAGTGAGCCAAGATCTCGCCACTGCACTGCAGCCTGAGCGACAGAGCAAGACTCTATCTCAAAATAAATAAATAGGCCAGCACAGCTCACACCTGTAATACCAGCTCTTTGGGAGGCTGAGGTGAGCAGATCACCTGAGGTCGGGAGTTCGAGACCAGCCTGACTAACATGGAGAAACCCCGTTTCTACTAAAAATACAAAATTAGCTGGCCATGGTGGTGCATGCCTATAATCCCAGCTACTTGGGAGGCTGAGGCAGGAGAATCGCTTGAACCCAGGAGGTGGAGGTTGTGGTGAGCCAAGATCGTGCCATTGCACTCTAGCCTGGGCAACAAGAGCAAAACTCCATCTCAAAAATAAATGAATAAACAAATAAATAAATAAGGCTTTCACAGGGGTCTGAAAAAAGCAGACATTAATAAGGAAAAAAACTCCTACAGTCTAGGCAGGAGATGATACAGAAGGATGAGTCTTTAAAATGTTAGAAGAGGCCGGGCTTGGCGGCTCATGCCTGTAATCTCAGCACTTTGGGAGGCCAAGGCAGGTGGATCGTGAAGTCAGGAGATTGAGACCAGTCTGGCCAACACGATGAAACCCCATCTCTACCAAGAATACAAAAATTAGCCGGGCATGGTGGTGCGTGCCTGTAATCCCAGAAATTTGAGAGGTTCAGGCAGGAGAATCACTTGAACCTGGGAGGCAGAGGTTGCAGTGAGACAAGATCGCACTACTGCACTCCAGGCTGGGCAACAGAGCAAGACTCCATCTTGGGTTAAAAAAATAAATTAAAATGTTAGAAGTGGTTACGCTTGGCGGTTGATGTTGGTAGACAATGAAAGCTTTTCCAAATGTCTTTAAAGGTTTAGCATCACTACTCTACACCCTCACCCAATGGTGTAAGATGACTTGCTGTCCCCCAAATACTCTTGTAGACTTTTATGCCTTTGATCATGGCTCTTCACCTTACATGTCTTGTGTCACTTCTTAATGCCTTGTTAATCCTTTAGAGCCAGCTGAAATAAGATACTCCTAGAGTGATTTACTCCTTTAGCTGTGAGCTCATTTCTTTCCACTATAACAATTATTGCATTAATTTTTTATGTGTTTGTTTTCACCAGTTTTACTAGTTAAATTTTGAGTCCAAGGGCAGGAAACACATTGTGAGTCATCTTTGAATCTCCAGTGCCTAGAACAGGAAGCTGCACACAGCAGGTATTCAACAATTACTTGGTGAGCTGCATCATGTCTCACACATGTTCTCAATAGGTATAGAGAAAATAGGAGTGTTCACATGTAGCGTTAGGCCTTACCCCAGATTGGGCAGGAATGTCTTAGAAAATCAACACATCTCCCCTTCATTTGTTGATTATCTTGATTAAAGAGTTTTTTAAAGAACATGTAAAAGCTCATAATCATTGCAAGCTTTACAGGGGTAACAATAGGAGCCAAGGAAGATCTTAGAAATACAATTGTTCTCCTGAGAATCATAGGATAATGACTTCTGACTGGGTGCAGTGGCTCATGCCTGTAATCCCAGCACTTTGGGAGGTTGACGTAGAAGGACTGCTTCACACCAGAAGTTCGAGACCAGCCTGGGCAACATAGTAAGACCTCCATCTCTACAAAAAACAAAAAAACTTAGCTAGGTGTGTTGGCACTCGCCTATAGTCCCAGCAACTGGGAAGGCTGAGGCAAAGTTTGCAGTGAGCAGAGTTCGCCACTGCACTCCACACTCCAGCCTGGGTGACAGTGGACAATGTGACCCTGTCTCCAAAAAATAAAAATAAAAAAGCTTTACTTGCATTTTCTTGTCTAATCCTTACGGCTGTATCAAGCACAATTATCATCCCATTTTATTTATTTATTTTTTTGAGACCAAGCCTTCTCTATTGCCCAGACTGGAGTGCAGTGGCGTGATCTTGGCTCACTGCAACCCCTGCCTTCCAGGTTCAAGCAGTTCTCCCACCTCAGCCTCCTGAGTAGCTGGGATTACAGGCACCCACCATGGTAGCTGGCTAATTTTTGTATTTTTGTAGAGACAGGGTTTCACCATGTTGGCTAGGCTGGTCTTGAACTCCTGACCATAGGTGATCCGCCTGCCTTTGCCTCCTAAAATGCTGGGATTACAGGCATGAGCCACTATGCCCGACCTATCATCCCATTTTATAGAAGACAAACTTATAGTTGAGTTGTTACTAATTCAACAGAGACCACACAGCTAATAAGAAACCAAAACTAGACTTGAATCCCAAACAATCTAATTCCAGCATCCAGAGAGGGTGACATTAAACATTTAAGTTATATGACTAACACTGCTTAATCTAATTAACTGCTCATCAAATATTTCTAGTAATTTGGCTTCCCAGGATGTTCTCCTATAGGGGATCAATATGCCTTTCGCCAGCACGGGGACACTGGTCTACTTGCTTGTTGCTAACAGCACTCTGCTTATCTAGCAAGTGCCTATGCACCTGACAAGTCCCCGAGGAAGGAATCTGCTCTTAGGGTACAAACCACATTGGGTTTCTGGTTCTGTATGTGAGGCTCAGGGCCAGATCTTTCTTTCTTTTTTTTTTTAAGACAGAGTCTCGCTCTGTCCCCAGGCTGGAGTGCAGTGGTGTGATCTCGGCTCACTGCAACCTCCGCCTCCCAGGTTCAAGCGATTCTCCTGCCTCAGCCTCCTGAGTAGCTGGGACTACAGGCACCTGCCACCACGCCCAGCTAATTTCTGTATTTTTAGTAGAGACGGGATTTCACCATGTTGGCCAGGATGGTCTCCATCTCTTGACCTTGTGATCCGCCCACCTCGGCCTCTGAAAGTGCTGGGATTACAGGCGTGAGCCACCACACCCGGCCTAGCTTTATTTTTATCACCTCAACTGTTTCACAGCCTCTCATCATATTTTCCTTCAGCTTGCTTCTTTCCAGCCTCAAACATCCTATCCCCTTTGTTTGGCCTTCTGTTCGTCTTTGGAGCTGACTCCATAAAGCAGGACACATCATGATTTACCATAAAGAGAAGAAAATATTTTATTTATTTATTTTTGAGATGAAGTCTCGCTCTGTCATCCAGGCTGGTATACAGTGGCGCAATCTTGGCTCACTGCCTACTTCCTGGGTTCAAGCAATTCTGCCTCAGCCTCCTGAGTAGCTGGGACTACAGGTGTGCACTACCACTCCTGGATAATTTTTTATATTTTTAATGGAGACTGGGTTTTGCTATATTGGCCAGGCTGGTCTCAAACTCCTGATCTCAGGTGATCCGCTTGCCTCGGCCTCCCACAGTGCTGGGATTATAGGCGTGAGCCACTGTGCCCAGCCAGAAAATATTTTATTTTCTTCCTTCCTTAGTGATCCTTGGCATTTTCTAAGCCCTATGTGAGAGCAGTACGTAGAGTCTTTGTCTTCAGAAAGCAGGCTCCAAGGCCACTTGGACCCCATTCCTGACTTTTGATACCTCAGAGATCATAGAGTTGTAAATATAATTAATATATAGTTGTAAATATAATCATAAATATAGCTGAGGTTTTTTCCCCTCTAAATCCACTGCCTCAGGGTGGGTGTGGTGACTTACCTCTGTAATCCCAAGACTTTGGGAGGCTGAGGTGGGCAGATCTCCTGCGATCAG
>NW_012123265.1:2439659-2440784 GCF_000951035.1 Colobus angolensis palliatus | reverse complement strand
AGATCAGGAGTTTGAGACCAGCCTGGCCAATATAGCAAAACCCAGTCTCCATTAAAAATATAAAAAATTATCCAGGAGTGGTAGTGCACACCTGTAGTCCCAGCTACTCAGGAGGCTGAGGCAGAATTGCTTGAACCCAGGAAGTAGAAGTTGCAGCGAGCTGAGATCGAGCCACTGCATTCCAACCCAGGTGACAGAGTGAGACTACATCTAAAAACAAAATAAAATAAAATAAATCCACTACTTCATATTTGCCTACATGAAAGCTTTAGAAGGTGTTCTTGTAGTCTACTCTTAAAGAAGATGGGGACAGGTGTGGTGGCTTACACCTATAATCCCAGCACTTTGGAAGGCCAAGACAGAATTGCTTAAGCCTGAGACTAGCCTGGGCAACACAGTGAGACCTCATCTCCACAAAAAAAAAAAAAAAAAAAAAAAAAGGAAGATGATTTGAGGTAAAATCTTAAGAGAAAGTGAACTAATTAGCTTATTAATGTTACTAGAAAGAAAATCTAAAGTTTAAATGCAAGTCAGCTTTTAATTTTTTTTTTTAATCTTTGAGACCATGTCTTGCTCTGTCACTCAGGCTAGAAAACAGTGGTGCAATTAGGGCTCACTGCAGCTTCAACCTCCTAGGCTCAAGTGATCCTCCTCCCTCAGCCTCCCAAGTAGCTGGGACTACAGGTGCACACCACCACGTTCAGTTAATTTTTTGTAGAGATGGGATTTTGTAGAGATGTTACCCAGGCTGGTCTCAAACTCTTGGGCTCATGTGATCCACCTACCTTTGCCTCCCAAAGTGCTGGGATTACAGGCATGAGCCACTGTGCCTGGCCTATTTTTTATTTTTTTGAGACAGGGTCTTGCTTCATCACCCAGGCTGGAGTACAGTGGCACACACATGGCTCCCTGTAGCCTTGACCTCCTGGGCTCAAGCGATACTCCCACCTCAGCCTCCCAAGTAGCTGGGACCACAGTCATGCGCCACCACACTCAGCTAATTTTTAAATTTTTTGTATAAACAGGGTCTCCCTATGTGAAAATCAGCTTTTTTTTTTTTTCTTTTTTTTGAGACAGAGTCTTGCTCTGTCGCCCAGGCTGGAGTGCAGTGGCCGGATCTCAGCT
>NW_012123265.1:2436783-2439334 GCF_000951035.1 Colobus angolensis palliatus | reverse complement strand
GCCTCCCAAAGTGCTGGGATTACAGGCTTGAGCCACCGCGCCCGGCCAGCTTTTTTGTTTTTAATACATAAGTTCCTAAGTACACCAGGAGCTATTTGGGCTGAGGAGAATGCAAAATGCAAATATTCCAGAGGCATCTGTTTGGTAATTTTCCTCTAAGTTTGTCTTTTCTTTATGTCTGAGTCCTAATGTGTACATAAGAGGCAAATGGAGTAACTTGGTTTCTACAAAAAGAAGGGTCAGGTGTAAATTTTCCAAATACTTCACACATTCCTAAAATAGCATCTAATGGTATAAGGTAAGTAACTGGGATTAGAAATGAGAAAACTTGCTGGGTGCGGTGGCTCGCGCCTGTAATCCCCAGCACTTTGGGAGGCTGAGGCGGGCGGATTACCTGAGGTCGGGAGTTCAAGCCCAGCCTGACCAACATGGAGAAACCCCGTTTCTACTAAAAATACAAAATTAGTCGGGGTGGTGGCGCATGCCTGTAATCCCAGCTACTCAGGAGGATGAGGCAGGAGAATCGCTTGAACCCAGGAGGTGGAGGTTGCAGTGAGCCGAGATCATACCGCTGCACTCCAGCCTGGGCAATAAGAGCGAAACTCCGTTTCAAAAAAAAAAAAAAAAAAAAGGAGAAAACTTGGGTCCTGGTGTTGAGAAGCATACTATCCCTTTTCTTCATGTCTGTACCCAAGCAGCTGAATGTTGGAGAAAAACCAACACACTGGGCCAACTCAACTGGTTTACCTTTAATGTTATGATCACAAACCTCAGATGAGCACCCAATGCCACCAAGGCAATCCTGTTAAGGACTTGCCTTCCCTCTTCCCTGCATTTGCGTCTGTCTTCACTTTTGTTGCCCTTATCATGAATGGAAACATCCCTGCTCCTCTCCAAGGTCAACCCTCCCTGTTTCCTTACATCTTCTCATGGATTTCACTCCTATATGGGTCAAGCAAGCCTTCTCTCTCCTGGATCACCCATCTTTCTTCCCCACTGTATCCCTCCCAACAGCACATAAACATGCTCTGGGAACCCTACCATCTTTATTATTTTTTGAGATGGAGTCTCCCTTTGTTGCCCAGGCTGGAGTGCTATGGCGCAATCTTGGCTTTCTGCAACCTCTCCCTCCCGGGTTCAAGCAATTCTCCCGCCTCAGCCTCCCAAGTAGCTGGGATTATAGGCACGTGCCACCATGCCCAGCTAATTTTTGTATTTTTAGTAGAGACGAGGTTTCACTATATTGGCCAGGCTGGTCTCGAACTCCTGACCTCAAGTGATTCACCTGCCTTGGCCTCCCAAAGTGCCAGGATAACAGGCGTGAGCCACCGCGCCCGGCCCATACCATCTTTTAAAACATCTCTTCTTTCTATTATCTATCCCCAAACTTATCTGGTCCCTTCACAGCAAAACCTCTCCCAAATTGCATACATGTGCTGTCTCCATTTCCTCACTTTCCCGGTCACTCTTCAACCCTATCGGGTCAGGTCCACCTCCCTGATATACCCATATCAATCAAGCCAAGGCCATCAGTGACATTCTCCAGTGACTTGCAAGGTGACCCAATCCAATAGCCATATCTCTGGCCCAAGTTTATCACACTGCTCAGCGGATGCCTCCTACCTGAAACCTTCTCTGCCCAGGGATTCCACAACTCAGGGCTAGATTTCATGACTTCCTAGACGCTCCCTTTCAGACTCCTTCTCCATTACCCTCCCAATATTGGAATGCCCCAGGATTTGGCTATGGAATTTCTCTTCACTCTTTCCTTCAAGCCAAGCCAGGGGTCGTAAACTGACAGCTCATCTGTGTGGTTTAATCAGCTCATTAAGTTTAAAAGCATCTGATTCAGTTGCTAACATCTAAAAACTCTGGAGATTTGACATCTTAAAAATACAGATTTTTTTATTCCTTTAGGGAAAAAAAACCAGAGTTATCTGTTATTGGGCCAGCATTCTCACAACGGAACGGTCAGCTGGATGGGGCAGAAGCTGCTCCCTAGATGCTGGGTTCATTTGATATCTAATGGAAGAATCATATTCCCTGTAAGTACCAAAAGGCTCTCTTCCCAGAGCCACCAGCACCTTGCAGTCAGTTCTTGGTCAACTTGACTGCAGGTTGGGAAGGGTCCGTAGGCGCCTCCTGGGGAGGGGTGGGACTGAATGCCTCCGCTCACAGAGAACAGCTCTCCCGTACAGACAAGAAATGTACGTTTCCACAGAATTACACAGTGCTAAATACAGAAAGACCTTTCGGTAAATAAGGCGACTGCTATGATCGTGATAAAGCATCAAGTCTGGTCTTCCGCTGCCTCTCCGGGCTGAGGTGGCTTGGGGACACCCAGAAGAAGCCCTCCCACTCTTCTCTCGCACCCGCTTTTAGGTGGCCCTCTTCTAGGGCGGAGAGATCATCAAAAGCCGCTGAGCAAGGACAGCCCTTCCAGCCGTCGCTCGCGGGGACGGAGCTAGGAGCGCGCGGGAACCGACCCGGCCTTACTCGGTGGCGGGCAGCTGTGAGACGTTCGGAAGGCGGGTCGGGCCTGGCTGGGGCG
>NW_012123265.1:2433779-2435318 GCF_000951035.1 Colobus angolensis palliatus | reverse complement strand
CCGCTGCGCCCCCAAACTCGCGCCCGGGCTCTTGGCCGGACCCGACCGGTGCGGGCCCCCCTCGGTGGGCGGAAAAGATGCGAGTTCTGCACCAAGTAGTTTTTATCCAGCCGGGTTCGGACTCCCCAGCCCCTTGGAGTGATGGCAACCTGACTGTGCGCTCAGAGATCTCAAAGGGACTGAAACTTAAATTTCACTCTGATCTCAAGTGACGTGACAAATTTCTGAATTTGGGAGTATGGGCTAAGTCCTTAGAGTTTCCCTCCCGCTTTAAAATGTCCTCACACTAACTTAGTACCTGATGCTCTAGGGCTAGGCGAAGGCGGTTCTGCCCCAGGATTGTGCAACTCGATCTAGAGCGCCAGTAGGGCAGAATGAATTTATTCTTGACTGGTAATTTGCCCATACGATGAAATATGAGGGTTGATGATGTAATTGAATCCTGGGTCACTTGCTGCAGATGGTTTATAAATATCTACGCCTAATGTAACTACTGTTTAGTAGGAGACTTCCTGTAGCCCCCGAGTTCAGCGTTAAGTAAACATTCGCATACGTAGTCTTCATACTTTGAGTTTCGATCAACTAGGAAAGTTAAAACTCCAAGTCCGCATAGGTGGGAAAGGAAGTTAAACAGGGCATATGTTTAAATTTATTCGGTCCTTAAGTTTTCTTTCTTCACTAAAAAGCTTCCCGTTGAATTGCGGGAGTCTTTTGCTTTTCCTTAAATATTCCGGTGCCTTAATATAATTCAGTGCAGCAGTTGATGTATCAGTTCGGGTTGTTTTGGAGAGAAAAAAGTCTGGATTAACATCTTTCTAGGAAGGAAGCTATGTTAAGTTTATGAAGAAATTAAACAGCCTGATCCTAACCAAAGTTGTCCAGTCCACTGTATGTAATCTCAATCTGTAGCTCCTCAGTGCGGTCCTCTTCGTAGGCACGCTTTCTACGTCTCCTTTTGGAACCCTGCAGTATGTTCCTGCTGCCCCTCTTCCTCAATAAAATTGGGTTGAGTAAATGCAGTAGCGTTGATTGACAGTTAGACTTGGGAATAGAATCACCTTTAATTATCTAATATATTAGTCCAATTGTGTAATTTGTTGCATTCTTTTGTGACTTTGTGTTCCTTTTGAAATTGTGGTTAAGTGGCATGTTTTATTTAAGCTCAACATTGAGTTAAAAATTAAAATACAGCAGGTGTGTAATCGAGCCAGGAGTAAAGCTTGTTTTCCCGGGTTAGTACTGTGCTCCATAGACCATATTTTACTTCTTGGTTTGGTTGTTTCGTATGCAGTCATCGGCTTCTTGGGTTTATACATCATTTATGCTGTTTTAATGGAATAGACCTTTTCCACATAGTTGTTTTCCTTTGAAATTCCCATATGCCAGGAATCATACTTTGTTTTGTTTTTATTAGAAAACTAAATCTACAGAGAGAATAAATTGAGGATGAATTGATGTGTCAGGGTAACCCAGAAGACTTTTTTTTTTTTTTTTTTTTTGGTGGAGTCTCTCTCTGTTGCCCAGGCTGGAGTGCAGTGG
>NW_012123265.1:2425504-2426867 GCF_000951035.1 Colobus angolensis palliatus | reverse complement strand
TATATATATATATATATATACACATATATATATGTATGTGTATATATATGTATGTATGTATATATATGTGTATATATGTATGTGTATATATAATATTTTTTAAGATGGAGTTTGCTCGTTCGCACAGGCTGGAGTGCAGTGGTATGTTCTGGGCTCAGTGCAAACTCGGCCTCTCAGGTTCAAGTGATTCTCCTGCTTCAGCCTCTCAAGTAGCTGGGATTACAGGTGCCTGCGACTGTGTCCAGCTAATTTTTGTATTTTTAGTAGAGACAGGATTTCACCATGTTGGCCAGGCTGGTCTGGAACTCCTGACCTCAGGTTATCCACCCACCTCAACCTCCCAAAGTGCTCGGACTGCAGACGTGAGCCACCGTGCCTGGCCTTTTTTTTTCTTCTTATTCCTTGAGACGAAGTCTTGTTCCCAGGCTGGAGTGCAGTGGCGCGATGATGGCCCACCGCAACCTCCGTCTCCCAGGTTCAACCAGTTCTCCTGCCTCAGCTTCCTGAGAAGCTGGGATTACAGGCGTGTGCCACCATGCCCAGCTAGTTTTTGTATCTTTAGTAGAGACCAGGTTTTTTCACCACGTTGGCCAGGGTGGTCTTGAACTCCTAACCTCATGATCCACCTGGTTCAGCCTCCCAAAGTGCTGGGATTACAGGCATGTGCCACGGTGCCCCAACTGGCTTCGAACTCCTAGGCTTGAGCAGTCCTGTACCGTGGCCTCCCAAAGTGCTGGGATTGCTGGTGTGAGCCATCACACCTGGCCATATTATTTGGAAACTTTTTTTTTTTCCGGGTTTGAGTCTTGCTCTGTCACCCCGGCTGGAGTGCAGTGGTGCAATCTCGGCTCACTGAAACCTCCGCTTCATGAGTTCAAGCAATTCTTCTGCCTCAGCCTCCTCAGTAGCTGGGATAACAGGCATGCACCACTATACCTGGCTAATTTTTGTGTTTTTTTAGTAGAGACAGGGTTTCACCATGTTGGTCAGGCTGTTCTCGAACCCTTGACCTCGTGATCCGCCCACCTTGGCTTCCCAAAGTGCTGGTATTACAGGTGTGAGCCACCTTGCCCAGCCTATTTGGAAACACTTAGTTCAAATTTAGCTGTTTATTTCACTTGGGATTTTCTTTTTTTCTTTCTTTGAGACAAAGTCTCACTCTGTCGCCAGGCTGGAATGCAGTGGCACAATCTTGGCTCACTGCAACTCTGCCTCCTGGGTTCAAACGATTCTCCTGCCTCAGCCTCCTGAGTATGAGTAGCTAGGGCTACAGGCTCGCACCACCATGCCCAGCTAATTTTTGTATTTTTAGTAGAGACAGGGTTTCACTATGTTGGCCAGGATGGTCTCAATTTCTTGACCT
>NW_012123265.1:2421866-2424524 GCF_000951035.1 Colobus angolensis palliatus | reverse complement strand
TTTTTTTTTTTTTTTTTGAGATGGAATCTCACTCTGTCGCCCAGGCTGGAGTGCAGTGCGGTGCAATGGTGCGATCTCGGCTCACTGCAAGCTCTGCCTCCTGGGTTCACACCATTCTCCTGCCTCAGCCTCGCCAGCAACTGGGACTACAGGCGCACGCCGCCACACCCAGCTAATTTTTGTATTTTTAGTAGATACGGGGTTTCACCTTGTTAGCCAGGATGGTCTTGATCTCCTGACCTCGTGAGGCACCGCGCCCGGCCAAGAATCAATTTTTTGGTATTTTGAGTGTGTGTGCCGTTATTTTTAGTAGAGACGGGGTTTTACCATGTTAGCCAGGATGGGGTTGATCTCCTGACCTCGTGATCCACCTGCCTTGGCCTCCCAAAGTGCTAGGATTATAGGCATGAGGCACCGCACCCGGCCAGGAATTAATTTTTTGGTATTTGGAGTGTGTGTGCTGTTATTTGGTTGCAATATTGCAGTGGAGTTTTTTGTTGTTGTTTTGGTGGGGACAAGATCTCTCACTTTGTCAAGCAGGCTGAAATGCAGTGGCACAGTCTCAGCTCACTACAGCCTCAAACTCTTGGGCGAGTCTCCCACCCTGGGTTCCCAAAGTGTTAGGATTACTGGTGTGAGCCTAGAGTACCATTTTACTACTTACAAATCTTTAGTCATTTATATATTTAGCAAATGTGTGGAAATAAGTGAATGTTTCGTTCTTGGCTTGATGGTGGACATTTATGGAATGGCTCGGTTAGTGACATGACATTAACGGGTGTTTTGTTTTTTTCCCAATTTTTTCTGTCTTCAGTTTTCCCTCATTTTATTTTTTATAGTATATGTGTATTTGTATGAATTGAGTGTTTCACAAAATGATTTATGCTTTTCTTTTAGAATGATTACGGACCTGAAGCCAAAGAACAAGATGCACTAGTGGATGGATTGCTGACCAGGGGCTTGAGAGCTGGGTTCTGTTTTCCCTCCTCAAACTGACTTTGCAGCCACGGAGAGGTAAGTGCTATTTCCATTTTTTTCTATCTTAAAAATGGTAGTAATATAACCCTCCTGGAGTTGGAGGATTTGTTGGCTAATTCTTGGGTATAGAGGATGTAGGATATCAGGTGATTAAGAGCATACAGGCTTCATAATCAGAGTCCTGGGTTTGAAACTCTTAACAACGATATATTAGCTGGGTAATATGGGGCAAGTTAGTTTAACCTGTCTACTCCCGTAGTCCTCACTTGTGAGAGAATACCACCACCAGTGTCAGAGACTATTCTCAGATTTAATGAGAATGTGTTTTGTAAAGCGTTAAGTACTATTCTGAACATATACATAGAAAGATCTCAGGAAATTGTGGTTTCTTTTCTGTAGAAACCCTTGAAATGTATATTTTGATTATTGGCAAATGAACTGAAAAGAAAGTCCATGATCTGTGGCTACTTGTAATTTTGATGAGAAACAGATGGAATCCTGTTAGTGGGGAACCTGGTATCCTGGATAAAAATTGTCATAATTTGAGTTAGCCTAGCTTATTGCCCATTTTGCATCAGAGAGTGACAATAATTATTAATTTAGCCTA
Source organism: Colobus angolensis palliatus (assembly GCF_000951035.1). NCBI lineage: Eukaryota > Metazoa > Chordata > Mammalia > Primates > Cercopithecidae > Colobus > Colobus angolensis. The sequence goes on along the minus strand of NW_012123265.1, from coordinate 2,422,939 downwards.
TGATTTCTGCTATAAAATATAATGGATATTATATGGAACTTGGAACAGGCCTCTTATAAATATTGGGATCTGCTATGCTTTAGGATCTCATAAACAACAAAGTGGGATTCTGGTTGTAAAAATTATCTCTTCTCACGGTATCAGAAAGCACATCTTTTTTAGACCCTAGAAAAATGTGAAAATAATTTAATTGTACATGTGTAATGGCAAAAAGGAATGTAGAAGTGGAAATTACAAATGCCAAGATTAGATAAGCTTATATGAATGAATCATCTAAATGATTACTGAGATTTTTCTTACAAGCTCCGCCTAGAGCAAATAAAGAGAAGGGAACAGGAATGAAAGTTTGTTATTCTTCAAGCCTTTATTTTCCAAATGGGCAACTTGTTTTCCTGCTAGATGGGAAGTACAAGGTCTGTGGTAGTATTCTGTCGCTCCAGAAATAACTTATGCCCTGCAGGTTCTTTCAGGAGTGTTGACACAGAGTGCATACTAATAAGTTGCTGAAAAAAGAAATAATGCTGATTTAAAAACTATTGAGAAATCTAACCTTTAAGAGTTTAGGGAATGGGTTTATAGGAACACGTTAATCACTTTCAAGTGTTATGACTAGCTTAATTGCTTAGATCCCTGTTTCTCAAATTGGGGATATGAATACTCTTAGGGAATCAGGTGGTATGATTTCGGGTTACTTGGAGTCAAGATAGACATGACCCGTCTTCTTAGAACTTCAGTTATGCTCATTGAGGAGGTGCTGAGTTAAGTAATTTAACTGGTAAGTGATTAAATACTAAATATTGGCCGGTCACGGTAGCTCACGCCCAGTACTTTGGGAGGCCAAAACAGGTGGATCACTTAAGGTCAGGAGTTCCAGACCAGCCTGGCCAACATGGTGAAACCCCATCTCAACTAAAAATACAAAAAGTAGCTGGGTGTGGTGGTGGGTGCCTGTAATTTCAGCTACTTGGGAGGCTGAGACAGGAGAATTGCTTAAACCTGGGAGGCAGAGGTTATAGTGAGCCAGGATTGTGCCATTGCACTCCACTCTGGATGACAGAGTGACTTTGTCCGCC
>NW_012123265.1:2418645-2421413 GCF_000951035.1 Colobus angolensis palliatus | reverse complement strand
TATATATATATTAAATATTGTTATATTAAAACAGACATTTTTGGAGCAGAATGAAAACTGTGTGATTAAGATAACATAGGTCTTCAACAAAATGAGGCATGAGGGCCTGAGGGTGAGAAGTTCTCTTTGTATAGGTTCTATAGTGGATATGTTTGAGAAGCAATACATTTGAGGTATAGAACAGCTCTGCTATCCTCTTTACTTTGTCCTTGTCATACTTGTGTAGGGAAAAACTCTCAAGCCCAGGTTTTTCCTTTGCTTTCACACAACCACCACCATCAACACAAAAGAAGACTTACGTGGCTGGGCCCAGTGGCTCAGCCTGTAATCCCAGCACTTTGGGAGGCTGAGGTGGGCAGATCGCAAGGTCAAGAGATCGAGACCATCCTGACCAACATGGTGAAATCCCGTCTCTACTGAAAATACAAAAATTAGCCGGGCATGGTGGTGCACGCCTATAGTCCCAGCTACTCGGGAGGCTGAGGCAGGAGAATCGCTTGAACCCGGGAGGCGGAAGTTGCAGTGAGCCGAGATCATGCTGCCGTACTCTGGCCTGGCGACAGGGTGAGACTCCATCTCAAAAAAAAAAAAGAAGACTTTTGTGACCAGAGATGGGGTGGAGGGATTTTCCCCACACACCAAACGGTGGATACCAGCTAGGTGTCCTCCAATTCAGTTCCAACACCATCTACCCAAGATGGTGTCAGATCCCACACGCTTAGGGTTCAGTCCCACCCATCTGTCCTACCAGTCACAAGCCCAGTTCTTCAGAGCTTCTGACCAACTGGCTTCAAGTTGAGATTCCCACGACCTCTTTCTTGGGTTCCATTAATTTGCTAGAGCAGTTCACAGTCCTCAAGGAAACACTTCTTTAGATTTGCCAGTTTGTTAAGAAGATTACTTTATTTATTTATTTTTGAGACAGTCTCACTGCATTGCCCAGGCTGGAGTGCAGTGGCGTGATCTCTGCTCACTGCCAACTTCCCCATCCCAGATTCAAGCGATTCTCCTGCCTCAGTCTCCTGAGTAGCTGGGATTACAGGCGTCTACCCCCATGCCCAGGTAATTTTGGTATTTTTAGTAGAGATGGGGTTTTGCCATTTTGGCCAGGCTGGTCTCAAACTCCTGACCTCAGGTGATTCACCCAATTCGGCCTCCCAGAGTGCTGGGATTATAGGCATGCACCACCGCACCCAGCCAAAAGCATCTATTCTTTTTCTTTTTTTGAGATGGAGTCTCGCTCTGTTGCCCAGGCTATAGTGCAGTGGTAAAATCTTGGCTCACTGCAAGCTCTGCCTCCCAGGTTCACACCATTCTCCTGCCTCACCCTCCCGAGTAGCTGGGACTACAGGCACCCACTGCCATGTCTGGCTAATTTTTGTATTTTTAGCAGAGATGGGGTTTCACCTTGTTAGCCAGGATGGTCTCAATCTCCTGACCTCGTGATCTGTCCACCTTGGCCTCCCAAAGTGCTGGGATTACAGGCATGAGCCACTGTGCCCAGCCAAAAGCATCTAGTCTTTTTTTTCTTTTTGAGACGGAGTCTTGCTCTGTTGCCCAAGATGGAGTGCAGTGGCGTGATCTCAGCTCACTGCAAGCTCTGCCTCTTGGGTTCACACCATTCTCCTGCCTCATCCTCCCGAGTAGCTGGGACTACAGGCACCCACCACCATGCCCGGCTACTTTTTTGTTTTTTTTTGTATTTTTAGTAGAGACAGGGTTTCACCGTGTTGGCCAGGATGGTCTCAATCTCTTGACCTCGTGATCCGCCCGCCTCGGCCTCCCAAAGTGCTGGGATTACAGGTGTGAGCCCCCACACCCGGCCAAAGACATCTATTCTTAACTGTGTGTTTTACAATTACTAAGTTTTTTTTTTTTTTTGAGACAGAGTCTCACTCTGTTGCCCAGGCTGGAGTGCAGTGGCGCGATCTTGGCTCGCTGCAAGCTCCACCCCCCAGGTTCACACCATTCTCCTGCCTCAGCCTCCTGAGTAGCTGGGATTACAGGTGCCCGCCACCACACCCAGCTAATTTTTTGTGTTTTTAGTAGAGATGGGGTTTCACTGTGGTCTCGATCTCCTGACCTCGTGATCTGCCCACCTCGGCCTCCCAAAGTGCTGGTATTACAGGTGTGAGCCACCACGCCCGGCCCAGCATTGTTATTAACATACTGCTCTTAATGTAAGTGGCATTTAAGAATTACATTTTCTCCGTATGTCCTTGTGGGTAGAGGTAAAAAAAAAGAATTACATTTTCTTTAGTCACGCGTCCCGGTGCATGCCTGTAATCCTAGCTATTCAGGAGGCTGAGGCAGTAGGATTGGCTGAGCTCAGGAGGTCAAGGTTGCAGTGAGCCATGGTCCCACCACTTCTTTTCAGCCTGGGTGACAGAGTAAGACCCTGTCTCGATAAACAGGTAAGTAAGAATTAAGTTTTCTGAGGCTGGACATGGTGGCTCATGCCTATAATCCTAGCACTTTGGGAGGCTGAGGCGGGTAAATCAGTTAAGGACAGGAGTTCGAGACCAGCCTGGACAACATGGAAAAACCTTGTCTCTACTGAAAATACAAAAATTAGCTTGGTGTGGTGGCTCATGCTGTCATCCCAGCTACTCAGGTGGCTGAGGCACAAGAATTGCTTGAATCCGCCGGGCGCGGTGGCTCAAGCCTGTAATTCCAGCACTTTGGGAGGCCGAGACTGGTGGATCACGAGGTCAGGAGATCGAGACCATCCTGGCTAACACGGTGAAACCCCGTCTCTACTAAAAATA
>NW_012123265.1:2412833-2414420 GCF_000951035.1 Colobus angolensis palliatus | reverse complement strand
GAGACCAGCCTGGCCAACATGGTGAAACCCTGTCTCTACTAAAAATACAAAAATTAGCTGGGTGTGGTGGCGGGCACCTGTAATCCCAGCTACTCAGGAGGCTGAGGTGGGAGAATCCCTTGAATCCGGGAGGCGGAGGTTGCAGTGAGCCAATATTGTGCCATTGCCCTCCAGCCTGGGTGAAAGAGCGGAACTCAGTCTCCCAGAAAAAAAAAGTGTTCAGGGTGTAGGGAGAGATTGTCAGTTACCCAAGTTTGGGAAAGATAGTAGGAAAGACTTTCTGAAGAAGAGGCCCTGATCTGGGTATAACAGGAAATGCAAAAGAAGCATAAATTTGATTTTAATCCTATTAGGACACCAAGTCCTGGCCATGCAGCTTAATAGCTATATGGCCTCAGGCAAGTCTATTAGAGCTGACTTCCTTGGGCTTCCCTTTCCTCTTTATTTTTGAGATGGAGTCGCGCTGTGTCGCCAGGCTGGAGTGCAGTGGTGCGATCTCGGCTCACTGCAACCTCCGCTTCCTGGATTCAACCGATTCTTCTGTCTCAGCCTCCTGAGTAGCTGAGACTACAGGCGCGCACCACTATGCCCAGCTAATTTTTGTATTTTTAGTAGATACAGGGTTTTGCTGTATTGGCCGGGCTGGTCTCAAACTCCTGACCTCAGGTGATCCGCCCACCTCGGCCTCCCAAAGTGCTGGGGATTACAAGCATGAGCTACTGCAACAGGCCAAGTTGGTTATTGTATATATTTTGCATTAAACTGAACTTCGATGACCACCAGATAATACAGATGTTAATAAACTAAACAGAAATATTGTGCCAGAGGAAAATGGGTTAGATTTATCAGAAAATCTGTGGAGCAGTGGAGAAGTGGGTAAGAGAACAAGGTCACATTGCATGTTGCGAGGGATATAAAACCCTAACCCATTTAAAAAGATGAATGCCAGCCTGGGCAACTTAGTGAGACCTTGTCTGTTAAAAAAAAAAAAAATGTAGCCAGGTGTGGTGGTGCACACCTGTAGCCTCAGCTACTTGGGAGGCTGAGATGGGAGGATCACCTGAGCCCAGGAGATTGAGGCTTCATGCACTCCAGCCTGAGTGACAGAGTGAGACTCTGCCTTAAAAAAAAAAAAAAAAAGGAGGACTGTTAACCAGCAAAATGCTTATGAGAGAGGTTTTTTAATAGCATAGTACCAAAAAATTAATTATTATGGAATAGAAGTAAAGAAAATCCCGAACTAAAACCTGGCATATAGCAGAAGCTCAATAAGTAATTGGTTGAATAATGACCAGGACAAAAGACAACAGACATGGAAATAATCAGTCAAAACTAGTAGTGTGAGGGTAGTTTGGTTTGGGGGTCACTTTTTGTTGGTTTTGTATAGTATAGTTTGTGTAATTTTTTAATGCAAATAAGTTTTTTTCTTTTTTGAGACGGAGTCTCGCTCTGTCACCCAGGCTGGAGTGCTGTGGCCGGCTCTGAGCTCACTGCAAGCTCCGCCTCCCAGGTTCACGCCATTCTCCTGCCTCAGCCTCCCGGGTAGCTGGGACTACAGGCGCTACCACCTCGCCCGGCTAGTTTTTT
>NW_012123265.1:2410294-2412508 GCF_000951035.1 Colobus angolensis palliatus | reverse complement strand
TGGTCTCGATCTCCTGACCTCGTGATCCGCCCGTCTCGGCCTCCCAAAGTGCTGGGATTACAGGCTTGAGCCACCGCGCCCGGCAGTTTCTTTCTTTTCTTAAATTAGATTAAAGCAGAATTACCAAAATCTGGCTATAACAATATTTAACAATAGGGGACTGGTTAAATTATGGTACATCCCTATAATAGAATGTTGTGTAGTCATTATGTATAAAAAATATGTTGAAATGGCAAGATATTTGAAAAAAAGTACAGAAGAAAGCAGATTATCAACAATATGTATAGTATGATCTCATGCCAGAGTAAGTATGTGTATATATTGGGGAGGGGACTACGAATTTGGATATACGCCAGAATGTGTATATAAAATCTATAGGTAGGTTTCTTTAAGCTTTTCCTGTTGTCTGTATGCGTAATTTCTAAAGGAAAAGGGAATGCAGTACAGTAGGAAGTAGCACTGAAACTTTCTGATAAAGATAATGAAATGGGCCGGGTGTAGTGTCTCACACCTGTAATGGGCTGGGTGTAGTGTCTCACACCTGTAATCCCAGCACTTTGGGAGGCTTAGGTGGGCAGATTATGAGGTTAGGAGATCGAGACCATCCTGGCTAACACGGTGAAACCCTGTCTCTACTGAAAAGACAAAAATTAGCCAGGCGTGATGGCGGGCACCTGTAGTCCCAGCTACTCGGGAGGCTGAGGCGGGAGAATGGCGTGAACCCGTGAGGCGGAGCTTGCAGTGAGCTGATTTTGCACCACCTCACTTCAGCCTGTACGACAGAGTAAGGCTCCGTCTCAAAAAAAAAGATAATGAAATGATAAAAGGTGTTTTTGCCTAGTTTACTGGGCAGTAATGTCTAGACTTCTTGAATGGAATCGAGAGGCCCACTGGAACAGTTACAGAAGTGCAGCCAGGAGGAGAGTAAGGCAGGAGGAAGCTGCTGCATCTGCCCAACTGTTAGAGAGGATTGAGGTTGCAGAGGCAGTTCTTGCAGTGTTCCTCACTTAAAGGTGGTCTTAAACTTTTTAAAAATATTACCGAAGTAATGTTTAGTTTCATTCTTTAGAAGAGTCTAATGATTATAGAATTACATTAGAACCTAAAGAATCGTTTAACTTTGTTTCCCCAGAGCTGAAAATTGTTAATAATCTGGTTTGTTGACTTTGTGCTTTTATTAGCAGGCATGTACATATAATACAACTTTTTTGTTTTGTTTTGTTTTGAGACAGAGTCTTGCTCTGTCACCCAGACTGGAGTCCAGTGGCGCAATCTCGGCTCACTGCAAGCTCTGCCTCCTGGGTTCATGCCATTCTCCTCCCTTGGCCTCCCGAGTAGCTGGGACTACAGGCGCCCACCACCACACCCGGCTAATTTTTTTTTTGTATTTTAGTAGAGACGGGGTTTCACCGTGTTAGCCAGGATGGTCTCGATCTCCTGACCTCATGATCTGCCCGTCTTGACCTCCCAAAGTGCTGGGATTACAGGCGTGAGCCACCGCGCCCAGCCAATACAACTTTTTAAACAAAATATAATTGTGCTATGCAAATTTTCTATAACCACCAGATTTAATGTAAGAACATGAGGGGGAAATACTTCAAACAGTACAAAATGTTAATAATGAAAAGTAATCCTCAGTCCCGCCTCTGAACTCTCAGTTTTCTTCCTCAGAGGCAATAAATACCAATTTTTCATGTATCCATCAAGAGAAAATTTTGCGTATATTCAAACATATGAGTTTATGTATCTTGTTTTTTTGTTTTGTTTTGTTTTGTTTTTTCCCGAGACAGAGTTTTCACTGTTGCCCAGGCTGGAGTGAGAGATGTGATCTTGGCTTACTGCAACCTCCACCTCCTGAGTTGAAGTGATTCTTGTGCCTCAGCCTCCCAGGTAGCTGGGATTACAGACATATGCAGCCATGCCCAGCTTATTTTTGTGGTTTTAGTAGAGACAGGATTTCACCATGTTGGCCAGGCTGGTCTTGAACTCTTGGCCTCATGTGTTTCACCCACCTCGGCCTCCCAGATTGCCTGGATTACAAGCATAAACCAATGTGCCTGGCCAAGTTTATGTATCTTTTTGAAAAAGCACAAATAGGCTGAGCGTGGTGTCTCACGCTTGTAGTCCCAGTACTTTGGGAGGCCGAGGTGGGTGGATCACCTGAGGTCAGGAGTTCGAGACCAGCCTGGCCAACATGGTGAAACCCCGTCTCTA
>NW_012123265.1:2397724-2409644 GCF_000951035.1 Colobus angolensis palliatus | reverse complement strand
GCTAATTTTTGTATTTTTAGTAGAGACAGGTTTTTGCCACGTTGGCCAGGCTGGCCTCGAACTCCTGACCTCAGGTGATCCACCTGCTTCAGCCTCCCAACTGCCCATGCCTCCTGAAGTGCTGGGATTACAGGTATGAGCCACCATTCCCGGCCTGTTTTCAATCTTTTGCCATTAGAGAAAAATACCTAGTAGTAGATAACCTTCTTACATACACATCTTTAGACTCGTGTACTAGTGTAAACATAGAGTAAGTTCAGAGAAATTGAATTGCTTGTATACTCCTAGAAGAGGGAATGGCATGTACAAAGGCCCAGAGGCAGGAAAGGAAAGACCTAGAATGTTCTGGCTACTGAAAGCAGTTCAGTGTGATTAGAGGAGAGTATATCAGACTGGATGCAGATCTGCTGATAGGGCCCTGAAGCACGTGGTAGGCCATGTGAAAGAGTTTGGACTTTTAAGAGTTTTCAGCATGGTGGTTTCAGAAGGGAGGTCTTCTTGCTGATAATGGATTTATATTTTAGAAATCCGTGGCTACTGTGTGAAAAATGGTGGGTAATGGAGCAAGAGGGGAAGCAGGGAAACTGGTTAGAAGGCCATTTCATGGGTCCAAGCAAGATGTAATGCTGTCCTGACTTAAGGTGAGATAATTGGGATTGCTGTTTGTCTAGTTCGTTAAATTATGATGATTATTTTAAATTAATTAAGTTAGAGACAGAGTCTTGCTCTGTTGCCCAGGCTAGAGTACTGTGGTGTGATCATAGCTCACTATAACCTTGAACTCCTGGCCTTAAGCGATCCTGTGGCCTCAAGCTCCTGGGTAGCTAGGAGTGTAGGGTGCATATCACCAGGCCCAGCTAATTTTTTTTGTAAAGACATCCAGCAACAAAGTTCCTACTAATTGAAGTAACAAAAGATGTTTTTTTTGAGACGGAGTCTTGGAGTCTTGTGTTGCCCAGGCTGGCCTTGAACTCCTGGCCTCAAGCAATCCCCCCAACAGGCCATCCAAGGTGTTGGGATTACAGATGTCAGCCAGCACACCCAGCTTAGTTTTTTAATTATTTATTTATTTATTTATATTTTATTTATTTACTTATTTATTATTTGTTATTTTTGAGATAAAGTCTCGCTCTTGTCCCCCAGGCTGGAGTGCAATGGCGTGATCTCAGCTCACTGCAACCGCTGCCTCCCGGGTTCAAGTGATTCTTCTGCCTCGGCCTCTGGAGTAGCTGGGATTACAGGCGTGCACTACCACACCCGGCTAATTTTGTACTTTTAGTAGAGGAGCCTGCCACCACTCCAGGCTAATTTTTTTTCTTTTTTTTTAAAGTAGAGATGGGGATTCACCACGTTGGCCAGGCTGGTCTAGAACTCCTGACCTCAGGTGATCCACCCACCTCGGCCTCCCAAAGTGCTGGGATTATAGGCATGAGCGACCGCACCAGGCCTTACTTATTTTTAATTAGGTTGGAATCCTATTCTGCATCCTCCTTTGTAACCTTGCTGCGTGTTATGAACATTTTTCCTGTTAGATATCTTTTTTTTTTTTTTTTTTTGAGACAGTCTCCATCACCCATGCTGGAGTGCAGTGGCATGATCTAGGCTCACTGCTACCTGTGCCTCCTGGGTTCAAGTGATTCTTGTGCCTTAGTCTCCTGAGTAGCTGGGATTACAGACATGCTCCACCAGGCCCGGCTTATTTTATTTTATTTTTATTTTATTTATTTATTTGAGACAGACTCTTCCTCTTTTGCCCAGTCTGGAGTGTGGTGGCACCTTCTTGGCTCACTGCAACCTCCGCCTCCCGGGTTCAAGTGATTCTCCTGCCTCAGCCTCCGGAGTAGCTGGGATTACAGGCGTGCACCACCACGCCCAGCTAATTTTGTACTTTTAGTAGAGATGGGGTTTTACCACGTTGGCCAGGCTGGTCTAGAATTCCTGACCGCAGGTGATACACCCACTTCAGCCTCCGAAAGTGCTGGGATTACAGCTGTGAGTCATAGCGCCCAGCACTGATTTTTGTTTTGTCACGTTGACTGGGCTGATGTTGAACTCCTGACCTCAGTTCATCCACCTGTCTCAGCTTCCCAAAGTGCTGGGGTTACAAGTGTGAACCACCGCACCCAGCCTCTATTAGATATCTTTTGTTGGCCAGGCGCGGTGGCTCATGCCTGTAATCCCAGCACCTTGGGAGGCCAAAGCGGGCGGATCACAAGGTCAGGAGATCAAGACCATCCTGGCTAACATGGTGAAACCCCATCTCTACTAAAACAAAAAATTAGCTGGGCGTGGTGGCAGGCACCTGTAGTCCCAGCTACTGGGGAGGCTGAGACAGGAGAATGGCATGAACGGAGCTTGCAGTGAGCCGAGAATTGCACCACTGCACTCCAGCCTGGGCGACAGAGCAAGACTCCTCTCAAAAAAAAAAAAAAATACTTTTGTTACTTCAAATTAGTAGGAACTTTGTTGTTGGATGTTAAGTGGCATGTGTACGTGCTTTAGTTTTCGGAACTATTCTTTTGGGCATAGCAGTCCTTGTTGGCCCTAACTTTTTGTACGTTGTTTCTACCTATTCCTCATTAATTGAATTATTTCTAAAATATGAGCATTGACAAGACATGGTGGTTCACGCCTATAATCCCAGCACTTTGGGAGGCTGAGGTAAACAGATCGCTTGAGTTCAGGAGTTCAAGACCAGCTTGGGCAACATGACGAAACTCAGTCTCTGCTAAAAATACAAAAATCAGCTGGTTATGGTGGTGGGTGCCTGTAATCCCAACTACTTGGGAAACTGAGGCAGGAGACTTGCTTGAACTCGGGAGGTGGAGGTTGCAGTGGGCTGAGATCGCGCCATTGCACTCCAGCCTGGATGACGAATGAAACTCCTTCTCAAAAAAAAAAAAAAAAAAACGCCGGGCATGGTGGCTCAAGCCTGTAATCCCAACACTTCGGGAGGCCGAGGCGGGCGGATCACGAGGTCAGGAGATCAAGACCATCCCGGCTAACATGGTGAAACCCCGTCTCTACTAAAAATACAAAAAACTAGCCAGGCGAGGTGGTGGGCGCGTCTAGTCCCAGCTACTTGGGAGGCTGAGGCAGGAGAATGGCGGGAACCGGGAGGCGGAGCTTGCAGTGAGCCGAGATCCGGCCACTGCACTCCAGCCCGGGCCACAGAGCGAGACTCCGTCTCAAAAAAAAAAGTCTTCTTTTTTTTAAAAAAACTGTAAAGTGGTGATACTGGTTCCCTTCTAACCTATAAGTATTACTCGAATTGATAACCTAAAAAACTGTAGGATATTAAAGCCAAAAGAAAATTTAAGTCAATCCCTTTATTTTACAGATAAGAAAACTAAGAGGCAAAGTGATTCACCTAAGGTCATGGATGTAGGACAAGTGCTTATGCCTTTTTTGTTCTTTCCTAGACTGGCTCTGAATAGTCTTTGTGTTTCCCAGAATTTCCTGCTGCTTTTGGTTCTGTAGCTAATTATTTTATACATTCATTTTTAAAATCTCTTTTGACAGAAAAACATTCATCAATATGTATCTCTAGAAAAACAAAGTAGAGACCGTACATTACTGCTCTTGGGTGTAGTATACATGTCCTTTTTTGTTTAGACAGAGTTTCGCTCGTATTGCCCAGGCTTGAGTACAATGGCACAGTCTCGACTTACTGCAACCTCCGCCTGCCAAGTTCAAGCAATTCTCCTGCCTCAGCCTCCCAAGTAGCTGGGACTACAGGCATGTGCCACCACACCCGGCTAATTTTTTGTATTTAGTAGAGACGGGGTTTCACCATGTTGGTCAGGCTTGTCTCGAACTCCTGACCTCAGGTGATCCACCCGCCTTGGCCTCCCAAAGTGCTGGGATTACAGGCGTGAGCCACTGTGCCTGGTTTATACATGTCTTCAGTGTGTATTTTTCAGACAAGAGCAGTAATGTTACCAACTTTAAAAAAGTTTGCCAACGTTTGCAGCGATGCATTACTAGGCTCTGACTGATGATAATATTAAAAGTTCAGTATCTAATAAGATTTTGAGCTTACTCATCTTCTTCTTAACCCAGGACTTTTCAGAATTCTTCAATCATCTTTGTGTGATAAGAACAGAACATCCTTAGAGGCGATATTGGTTAGCACTTCTGTTTGTTTTTTTTTTTTTTGAGACGGAGTCTCACTGTCGCCCAGGCTGGAGTGCAGTGGCCAGATCTCAGCTCACTGCTCACTGCAAGCTCCGCCTTCCGGGTTCACGTGATTCTCCTGCCTCAGCCTCCCAAGTAGCTGGGACTACAGGCGCCCGCCACCTCGCTCAGCTAGTTTTTTGTATTTTTTAGTAGAGACGGGGTTTCACCGTGTTAGCCAGGATGGTCTCGATCTCCTGACCTCGTGATCCACCCGTCTCGGCCTCCCAAAGTGCTGGGATTACAGGCTTGAGCCACCGCGCCCGGCCCCTATTTAAAAATTTTTAAGATTATGTTGAGAGTATAAAATAATAGTGACTCTTGGTTTATAATTTTTTTTCCCTGTCCAACAAAGTGTTTGTTTCTTCCTCTGTCTTTATTGTGTCTTTCGGGTATATATAAATATATAACCCTCCCTGCCCTCCACCCTATCCCTATGCAATTTCTTGGTTATGGTATTGTCCGCATTTTTTTGTTTCCTATACATGTTTGTTTCAGTATTTCTAAGAAGTAACCAAGTTGACAAATTATTTGTTTTAATCATCTTGGTTCAAAGTAACATTTTGAGGCTGGGTGCGGTGGCTTACACCTATAATTCCAGCACTTTGGGAGGCCGAGGCAGGTGGATCACTTGAGGCCAGGAGTTTCAGAACAGCCTGGCCAACATTGCAGAACCCCATTTCTACCAAAAGTACAAAAATTAGGCTGGGCGTGGTGGCTAACGCTTGTAATCCCAGCACTTTGGAAGGCCGAGGCGGGTGGATCACAAGGTCAGGAGTTTGAGACCAGCCTGGCCAAGATGGTGAAGTCCTGTCTCTACTAAAAATACAAAAAAATTAGCTGGGCATGGTGTTGAGTGCCTATAATCCTAGCTACTCAGGAGGCTGAGGCAGAGAATTGCTTGAATCCGGAAGGCGGAGGTTACAGTGAGCCGAGATCATGCCGCTGCACTCCAGCCTGGGTGACAGAGTGAGACTCCGTCTCAAAAACAAACAAACAAAAAATTTCCTGGGCATGGCCCCTGTAGTCCCAGCTCCAGCTACTAGGGAGGCTGAGGTACAAGAATTGCTTGAACCCCCTGGGAAGTGGAGGTTCCAGACTGTGTCTCAAAAAAAACAAACGAAGCAACATTTTGTTTCTTTTGTTGTTTAAACTTCTACATGTATATCTTTTTTGTTTTTTCAGCCTCTTTTATTCTTCGTAGCTATTCAATAATACTTTATTATCCATATTCTATGCTGCTATACTCTTTTGTTGTTTTGTTTTGTTTTTTGAGACAGGGTCTCACTTTCTTGTCCAGGCTGGAGTGCAGTGGCTCAATCTCAGCTCACTGCAACCTCTGGCTCCTGGGCACCTGCAGTCCTCCCACCTCCGCCTCCTGAGTAGCTGGGACTGCAGGCCCGCACCATCCATGCTTGACTAGTTTTTGTATCTTTTTGTAGAGACGAGATTTTGCCATGTTGCTTAGGCTGGTCCCCATCTCTTGGGATTACAGGTGTGAGCCACTGTGTCTGGCCTGCTACTTGCTAAATATGTCATTTGAGGGGGGTAACTGTTAAAAAATTTTTTGTTTCTTTTTCTTTTTTTTTGAGACAGAGTCTCGCTCTGTTGCTCAGGCTGGCACGATCACAGCTTGCTGCAGCCTCAAAATTCTGGGCGCAAGCAATCCTCCTGCCTTGGCATCCTGCAGTGCTGGGATGGTAGGCGTGAGCCACCCTGCCCAGCCAATAACTTTCTTGATTGTCGAAGACATTATATTGCTATTTATTATTACCACGTTGGTATTTGGTACAAGTGTCCATTGTTGTATTTAAACTGTTAGCTTCTGATTTAATGTTAACTTTACAGGCGAACCCCTTTACCAAATAAAAGTTGTCTTGGTTTTCCTAAGTAGCCTTCATGAGTGAGTCCTGGGTTACAGAGATATTTTTATTTATAAAAATAAAAACCATGACAGTTCACCCTATCATGTGTGCCCATTTCTGCAGCTTTTTTTTTTTTTTTTTCCCTTCTTCTATGCCTAGAGATTGTCCTTACTACCTAGAGATTGTGTTAAATATTGGTTGTACCCACAATCGAAGTGAAACTTCAAGGCTTACTCTGCCAGACACAGTGGCTCATGTCTGTGATACCAGCACTTAGGGAGGCAGAGGCAGGAGGATAACTTGAGCCCAGGAGTTCAAGACCTGCCTGGGCGACATAACACCCCATTCTCCACAAAAGGGGAAAAACACAAAAGACTTAGTCATTGAGTCATACATTCTATTATTGCTTATGTGAGGATTATATTAGTTTTGAGATAGGCTTTGTAGTTTTTTGTTGTTGTTGTTTGTTTTGTTTTGAGACAAGAGTCATCCAGGCTGGAATGCAGTAGCGCAATCTTGGCTCACTGCAGCCTCCACCTCCCAGGTTCAAGTGATTCTCCTGACTCAGCCTCCTGAGTAGCTGGGATTACAGATGTGCACCACCACACCAGGCTAATTTTGTACTTTTAGTAGAGATGGGGTTTTACCACGTTGACCAGGCTGGTCTCGAACTCCTGACCTCCAGTGATTCACCTGTCTTGGTCTCCCAAAGTGCTGGGATTGCAGGGATGAGCCACCGCGTCCAGCCGGGATCTATATTTTTTAAAGCTCACCAGAATATTCTGATAGTAGAATATTCAGAATATTCTGATAGTAGAGTAGGTTTGGGAATCATTGCTCAGGCAGCATCTGTCCAAAATTCATAGAAGTACCTGTTAGGTGTTGTGTAAATCCTGCGTTATGTGTGTGTAATTTGTTCCTATTTTGTAGCGTATTTATTCAAGGTGATAGACTTGCTGTAGATCCTCAGTCTTTCTCATATTCCAAGTGATGAAAAGACTGTAGGGCTGCTCCAAAGACAGTCTAACTCAGAGCTGCTTCCAGGGATATGGGTCTGCAGTGTGGCAAGGAGGGATCTGGTGGTCTCTAGCATAGTCTCTTATTGGGAGAACAAGAAGTGAAGCTTAAGTTACTCTACACCAGCAAAAATGTCATTTGGGCTATGGAGAGCAGAGAGAGGACAGCATGTGCTTGGGAGGCAGCCTTTTGTTGGTACTATGGCACCAGGGTCAACACAGATGAGGATTATCTTTGGTTTCATGTATAAATGTTAAATAAGTGAAATAAACAGGCTACCCTTAACAGAGGGCTAGAACATGGTCTCTGAAACCACATCAAAATAATTTTTTTTTTTTGGAGACAGATTCTCACTCTGTACCCCAGACTAGAGTGCAGTAGTGTGAACTCAGCTCACTGCAACCTCCACCTCCTGGGTTCAAGCGATTCTCATGTATCAGCCTCCCAGGTAGCTAAGATTACAGGCGCATGCCACCACAGCCAGCTAATTTTTGTATTTTTTTAATAGAGACAAGGTTTTGCCATGTTGGCCAGGCTGGTCTCAGACTCCTAACCTCAAGTGATCCACTGGCCTTGGCCTCCCAACATGCTGGGATTACAGGTGTGAGCCACCGTGCCCAGCCTCAAAATAATAAATTTGAGGCCTGGATGTAATGGCTCATGCCTATAATCCCAACATGTTGGGAGGCTGAGGCAGGAGGATTGTTTGAAGCCAGAAGCTCAAGACCAGCTGGGGCAACAAAGCAAGACCCTACCTCTACAAAATAATAATAATAAAATAGCAGGGTGCAGTGGTGCGTGCCTGTAGTGTCCCGACTACCCAGGAGGCTGAGGTAAGAGAAGCACTTGATCCCAGGAGTTCAAGGCTGTGGAAAGCTACGGTTGCACCACTGCGCTCATTCCAGTCTAGGAGACAGAGCAAGACCCCACCTTTTAAAAAAAGATTAATAATTATATTAATTTGAGATGGCTTAATACAGTTCCACTCAGTTACATTAAATTTCTTCTGCACAGAATTGGTCTAATTCTATACGTATTTAAGTTTTTGTTATATACTTTTCACCTGTTCTGTAGTTAGTTAGGCAAGGTCCATCTCATCCTTTAATATCCAGCTGTAGCAATTCCTCTCCTTAAAGCCCTTCACCCACTGAAGTCATCCTTTTTGCCAGGGTGGTAGGAAGTATGTTAACCCTTGTTATAGTAGTCATCACACTCTATAGCTGCTATTTGTTCTTTCTGCCTGCCAGACAAGGAGCTCCCTAAGAACTGAACCCTGTGTAGCAGACAAAGCTTATCTGGGAGTCAGCTTTGCCACAGTACTGATTGAAGACTGTCCCCAGTACATATGCTCGTACACTCTTTCCCTTCCATGCCTCCAGCCCCAAATGACACTTCAACACCTAATACCCCATTTCTTCCATTAACTTGAAAAAGAGCTGCGACGCGGTGGCTCACACCTGTAATCCCAGCATTTCAGGAGACCGAGGTGGATGGATCACCTGAGGTCAGGAGTTCGAGACCAGCTTGGCCAACATGGTGAAACCCTATCTCTACTAAAAATCCAAAAATTAGCCTGGGATGATGGTGGGCATCTGTAGTCCCAGCTACTCAGGAGGCTGAGACAGGAGAATCATTTGAACCCGGGAGGGGACCATTGCAGTGAGCCAAGATGGCGCCATTGTACTCCAGACTGGGCAACAAGAGCGAAACTCTGTCTCAAAAAAAACAAGAAGAAAAAGAACAGTTAGACCTTTTTTTTTTTTTTTTGAGACAGAGTCCTGCTCTGTCGCCCAGGCTGGAGTGCAGTGGGGCGATCTTGGCTCACTGCAAGCTCCGCCTCCCGGGTTCACGGCATTTTTCTGCCTCAGTCTTCCGAGTGACTGGGACCACAGGCGCCCGCCACCACGCCCGGCTAATTTTGTTTTGTATTTTTTAGTAGAGACGGGGTTTCACAGTGTTAGCCAGGATGGCCTCGATCTCCTGACTTCGTGATCCACCCGCCTCGGCCTCCGAAAGTGCTGGAATTACAGGCGTGAGCCACTGCGCCCGGCTGGACCTTTTTTTTTTTTTTTTTTTTTTTTTAAGAGAGAGTTCCTCTCTATAGCAGCATCAGCCACCTTTTGGTGAAAGAATTATTGTCTAGCCTTTATTATTCTTTGTAGCAAAGAAACTCCTTTTTCCGCTCCTCCCATACTAGTTTCACTGTTGCCATTACAAATATTTTATTAGTATATATTTCCTAGATTCAAAGCTTCAGTGGGCTTTCTTCAAGTAGGTGTTAGAATACTGAACCCTTTAATATTAACAAAAGGGAGGGGAGATTGTTAACAAAATACTAGAATGCTCAACTTTTTTTTTTTTTTTAACTTACGAGAAGCATTTTTATTTCCCTTTTAATTATTTCTACACACACACACATACAAAAAGCCCTAGCTGTTCTTTTAAAAGTTGGCCGGGCACAGTGGCCAGCCAGGCATGGTGGCTCACACCTATAATCCCAGCACTTTGGGAGGCTAAGGCGGGTGGATCACCTAAGGTCAGAAGCTCAAGCCTAGCGTGGCCAACATGGCGAAAGGCTGTCTCTACTAAAAATATAAATATTAGCCGGACATGATGGTTGGTGCCTGTAATCCCAGCTACTTGGGCGGCAGAGGGGAGAGAATCGCTTGAACCCGGGAGGTGGAGGTTGCAGTAAGCTGAGATTGCACCATTGCACTCAGCCTGAATGACAGAGTGAGACTCCATCTCAAAGGAAAAAAAAAAAAAAATGCTGGGCTGGGTGGCTCACACAAATGCTGGAATTACAGATGTGAGCCACCGTAATCGCAGCACTTTGGGAGGCCGAGGCAGGCAGATCACTTGAGGTCAGGATTTTGAGACCAGCCTAGCCAACATAGTGAAACCCCATCTCTACGAAAAGTATGAAAATTAGCTGGGTGTGGCGATGTGCGCCTGTAATCCCAGCTACTCAGGAGGCTGAGATTGAGAATTGTTTGAACACAGGAGGTGGAGGTTGCAGTAAGCGGAGATCGCACCACTGTACCGCAGCCTGGGTGACAGAGCGAGACTCTGTCTCAAAAAAATAAATGAAAATTAATGTCAGAGAAGAGAAGTGAGAGGTACACTTGTGATTAAATAAATGAGTGCTGCTTCAGATAAAGGCTGCTTCCATTCCCAATCACTATGAAAGAAATGGTCACTATTATTTTTCTGCTTCTCAGCCCAAGTTATTCTCCCAATTTAGCTCTTCCCCATTCTTTATTGTAGTCTGCAACTTTCCTGGTACTAGTTCACTGATACTTTGCTTTGATGAATTTTAAGCTCTCAAATAAGATGATGGTGTGTTTTCAGGAATAGCGGAGTAAAATGGTTATTTTGTTTAACTTTGAAATCTAGCTTTTATTCTAAAAGAGTTAATAACTTTTTTTTGTTTTGGCTAGTGTCCTGCATCTAGTAAAAGTTACTTAGCTTTTCCTTTCATCCTCAGGAAAAACTGATTACTTTTTTTGCGGGGGGAGGGGACAGAGTCTTGCTCTGTCACCCAGACTGGAGTGCGGTGGTATGATGTTTACTGCAGTCTGGGCTCAGGCGATCCTCCCACCTCAGCCCCCTGAATAACTGGGACAATGGATGGATGCCATCATACCTGGCTAATTTTTTAAAAAATTTTTAATAGAGACAAGGTCTCACTATGTTGCTCAGTCTGGTCTTGAACTCCTGGGTTCAAATGATTCTCTTGGCTCTGCTGCCCCAAGTGCTGGGATTATAGGTGTGAGCCACTGTGCCCGACCTGATTACTTATAATTGCTTTTTTTCCCTCCCTGTCCTAATGTCATTTAACATTCTCTATAGTCAGAATATCAGACTAAGCTTTTCAGTCAGCATTTTTCTAATTTAAAGATATATTGACTGACCACTGCGGCTCACACTTGTAATCGCAGAACTTTGGGAGGGCAAGGCATGCAAATCACCTGAGTTCAGGAGTTTGAGACCAGCCTGGCCAACATAGTGAAACCCTCTCTCTACTAAAAACACAAAAATTTGCTGGGCATAGTGGTGCACGCCTGTAATCCCAGCTGCTCGGAAGGCTGAGGCAGGAGAATTGCTTGAACCCTGGAGGCGGAGGTTGCAGTGGCTGGGATTGTGCCACTGCACTCTAGCCTGGGTGGCAGAGCAAGAATCTGTCTTAAAAAAATAAATAAATAAGGCCAGGCGCGGTGGCTCATGCCTGTAATCCCAGCAATTTAGGAGGCTGAGGCAGGTGGATCACCAGAGCTCAGAAGTTTGAGACCATTCTGACCAATATGGTGAAACCCTGTCTCTACTAAAAATATAACAATTAGTTGGCAAGGTGGCATGCGCCTGTAGTCCCAGCTACTCGGGAGGCTGAGACATTAGAATCATTTGAGCCCTGGAGGCGGAAGTTGCAGTGAGCCGCTGAGATCATGCCACTGCACTCCAACCTGGGCAACAGAGTGAGACTCTGTCTCAAAAACAACAGTATCAAAAAAAGATACATATAGAGGTCAGGCGTGGTGGCTCAACATCAGTAATCCCAGCACTTTGGGAGGCTGAGGCAGGTGGATCACTTGAGCTCAGGAGTTTGAGACCAGCCTGGCAACATGGTGAAACCCCATCTCTACTAAAAATACAAAAATTAGCCGGGCACAGTGGCATGCACCTGTAGCCCCAGCTACTCAGGAGGCTGAGGCAGGAGAATCGGTTGAACCCGGGAGGCTGCAGTGAGCCAAGATGGCGCCACTGCATTCCAGCCTGGGTGACAGAGTGAAACTCTGTCTGGAAAAAAAAAAAAAAAAAAAAAAATTAAGACAATTTCCTTCTTTCCCTTTTTTTTTCTAGAA
>NW_012123265.1:2393561-2397629 GCF_000951035.1 Colobus angolensis palliatus | reverse complement strand
TTTTGTTGTGTATTTTATATTTAAATATATATTTTATACATGTAAAGAGAAAGCTGCAAGGTATCTTCTGTTCTCTTAAAATTTTTTACAGTTTCAGCTTTTACTTTAGATTTGGGGTACATGTCCAAGTTTTTTTGTGTACATGGGTATGTTGTGTGATACTGAAGTTTGGGGGTACAGTTGTTCTCATCACCCAGGTAATGTGCATAGTACCCAATAATTAGTTTTTCAGCCCTTACCCTGTTTTCTCCCTCCCCCTCCTAGTCCCTAAGGTCTATTGTTATGTTTATGTCCACGTGTACCCAGTGTGTAGCTTCCACTTAAATGTGAGAACATGAGGTATTTGGTTTTCTGTTCTGCCTTAATTCGCTTAGGATAATGACCTCCAGCTGCATCTGTGTTGCTATAAAGGACATTATTTCATTCTTTTTTGTGACTGCGTGTTCTTTGCCTTCTCATGATGTCTGAGGGTTGCTGTCAATTTCTGTTAGGCCATTTGTTAGGTGCCCTTCAGGTTGACTTTCAGAATTTCTGTGGCTTGTGAAAGTTCATGGGGTCTTAGAGCTGCTAATGTGTTTCTCACCAAGAGAATGCAGATAGACTTCTGATCTCCCTAGGAAATAAGTTGGGGATTTTAGCAGTCAGTTGCCCGTTATAATGGATAGTAAGTAGTATATTAAAAAGTTGTGGGTTTAGTTATAAAATAGACTGCTGGAAATCATTCTTCTCTACTGTCTTATTCTCAGTACACATGGATTATTTCTAGTATAATAACCAGTCTACTTAACTGACTAAACTCTGCAGTGGTGAGTATAAAAGGTTATTTTGGGCCGGGCGCAGTGACTCATGCCTGTAATCCCAGCACTTTGGGAGGCCGAGGCGGGTGGATCACGAGGTCAGGAGATCGAGACCATCCTAGCTAACACAGTGAAACCCTGTCTCTACTAAAAATACAAAAAATTAGCTGGGCGTGGTGGCGGGCGCCTGTGGTCCCAGCTACTCAGGAGGCTGAGGCAGGAGAACAGTGTGAACCCGGGAGGCAGAGCTTGCAGTGAGCCGCAGTGAGCCGAGATCGCGCCACTGCACTCCAGCCTGGGTAAGAGCGAGACTCCGTCTAAAAAAAAAAAAAAAAGTTATTTTGGTTGTTTTCTTTTGGAAATTGTGTGACATGTTTGCTATGTAGTCATAATCATAGGTGATAAATTACTAAACCTTAATGTCTTCAAAAATTAGTGTATTCACAATTAGCCTCCATTTTTACATGGCAGGATTTTAAAAAATCTAACCTGTAGTTGTGTTTTTGGGAAGTTTTATTTTTCTCTATTAAGAAGTGACACAGACTGAGCATGGTGGTTCATGCCTGTAATCCCAGCACTTTAGGGGGCCAAGGTGGAAGGATAACTTGAGCTTAGGAGACCAGCCTAGGCAAATCAGTGAGATCCCATCTCTGTAAAATAAAATGAGCCAAGTATGGTGGCACATGCCTGTAGTCCCAGCTACTTGAGAGGCTGAGGTGGGAGGATCACTTGAACCCAGGATGTCAATGCTGTAGTGAGCCATAATTGTGCCACTGCACTCCAACCTGAATGACAGGGTGGGACCTTGTCTCAAAAAAAAAAAAAAGGTGTAAGAATTGACACAGGCTAGGTGCAGTGGCTCATGCCTATATTCCCAGCATTTTGTGGGAGCTGAGGTGGGAGGATCCCTTGAGCCCAGGGGTTTGAGAACAGCCTGGACAACATAATGAAACTTGATCTTTCAAAGTTGCTAAACTTTGCATCACTAAAAAAATAGTGATGCAAAGAGAGCAATAAAGGTAAATTCATATACTTAGGCTTTCACTTAGCATATAAACAGTGTTTTGTTTTTCCATGTTCCCTTCCTGCTCTTGTCCTGTGCAGAAACCATTACCTGTTTCACCTG
This sequence comes from Colobus angolensis palliatus, assembly GCF_000951035.1. Lineage (NCBI taxonomy): Eukaryota > Metazoa > Chordata > Mammalia > Primates > Cercopithecidae > Colobus > Colobus angolensis. Next base: position 2,395,706 of record NW_012123265.1, on the reverse strand, counting down.
ACAAAGTCACTGATAATTCCTGTTTGTCTAACACTGTTTTGTATCCATTGCTATAGAGACTACAGAAATAAAAGGCATAGTTACTGCCCTTAAAAAGCTAATACTGGGGGGAAAAACACGTAAAACATTATGCTACAGTTAAAACTTGTGGTTAGTTTGCACTGGTCAAGGTTGAGATGACTTTGATTTAGAAAGTGACTTGAGCTGGGAAGGGACAAGACAGCAAATACTGATACGGAAGATGCCCAGCAGGAAATAGTCAAAGGTGAGGTTGGGTGGGTGGAAGGGAATGGGAACAAATTGTACAGAGCTCTGGGAGCTAAGATGGAGAATTTGGACCTGATTCAGTAAGCATCACCAGTCATGAATTTTTGGAATTTTTGAGCCTCATTTCAGGGAATTTTAATGTGGCATCAATATTCTGGACAGAACAAGACTGGCCAGCCTGCAAAGCTGTTCTGTCTCTTCCTACCACCCTCCCCCACCCTTCCTTTGACTCACCTCAAACTCCTGGGCTCAAGCCATCCTCCTGCCTCAGCTTCTCAAGTAGCTGGAACTATAGGTACAAACCACCATGCCAGGCTTGTTCTGTTTCTTTTTTACTCTTTCTCCTCCATTCCTGGATTTAGTCAGTCACCAGCTTCTGTCAACTGACTGATAATGCTACCTTCATCCCACAGAAATCCAGTACTTTATCAGAGAAGTCATTTTTGTGGGGAAAATTTATCAAAGGTTCAGATAAGATTAGATTCTATGAATCTAATTAGAAATCTAAGCCGCCGAAAAAGCATATATTGTTGTGTTAACCATGTTGAATGGCTTCTTGGCTGGCCTATAAGGATGCAGAGGATGACAGCTGGCACTATGCATGTGTTGTTTCATTGGGTTTTTATGATAACCTGTGAAATGGGTGCCATTTCCTTATTTTATAGAAAAGAAAACTGCAGCGAGAAGGTAGCATATCTCACTCCAGGTCACACTGCTAATTAGAAAAACCAGAATTGGGATGCACGTCTGACTCTTAACAGTTATTCCATTCTGCCTCTCCTGTCTGCCCTCCCTTTTTAAATACAGAACAAACATTTTCTCCATATTATGTATTATAATGCACTATTTTTAATGTCTATGATTCACACTACCAATTACCTTCAGTAGAATTGTGCTGGTTTCACTGCACCAAGGCCAACATTGGAGAGTATCTTTCTTTTTTTTCTTTTCCTTTTTTTTTTTTTTTAGACAGAATCTCTCTCTCTGTCGCCAGGCTGGAGTGCAGTGACACAGACTTGGCTCACTGCAACCTCACTTCCTGGGTTCAAGTGATTCTCCTGCCTCAGCCTCCCGAGTAGCTGGGACTATAGGCACACGCCACCACGCCCAGCTAATGTTTGTATTTTTAGTAGAGACAGAGTTTCACCATCTTGGTCAGGATGGTCTCGATCTCCTGACCTCATGATCCACCCGTTTTGGCCTCCCAAAGTGCTGGGATTACAGGCATGAGCCACCATGCCCAGTCTGGGGAGTATCTTTCAAAACAGCCATAGCAGTTTAACAGAGGCAAATGCTGTCACATTATTTTAATTGGCATTTCTTTTACTATTAATGAGATTTGGTTTTTTATTCATCTGCCATTTGTGTGTTTTCAGTCATCTATTTGTGTCCTTTGCCCAACTTTTTCTTTCAGTGTTCATCTTTTCATTGTAAATTTTACAGTTATATATGTGATAAAAAGTAGTTAATCCATTGTCATAGATGTTGCAGATGTTTTTTTCTTGATTGGCCATTTTCTTTTTAGTTTTTGTTCAATATGTGTTTGTCATATATAATTTTATTTTTATTTTGTTTTATTTTATTTTATTTAGAGACAGAGTCTTGCTGTCACCCAGGCTGGAATGCAGTGGCATGATCTCGGCTCACTGCAACCTCCACCTCCCTGGTTCAAGCAATTCCCCTGGCTCAGCTTCCCTGAGTAGCTGGGATTACAGGCACATGCCACCATACCTGGATAATATTTTGTATTTTTAGTAGAGATGGGGTTTCACCGTGTTGGCCAGACTGGTCTTGAACTCCTGACCTTGGCCTCCCAAAGCGCTGGGATTACAGGTGTGAACCACTGTGCCCCGCCTGGAATTTTTTTTTTTTTTTTTT
>NW_012123265.1:2386685-2393370 GCF_000951035.1 Colobus angolensis palliatus | reverse complement strand
GCCCGTCTCGGCCTCCCAAAGTGCTGGGATTACAGGCTTGAGCCACCGCGCCCGGCCTGGAATTTTTTTTTTATTTTATGGTGCTTAAAATCTCCGTCATTTCCTCTGATTTCTCCTATTACTTATGCTTCTAAACACAAAGCCTTCCTCATTTTTAGAAAGCTGTTCACCTTTTTCTTTTTTAAGTTTTATGTGTGTTTTTGTTTGTTTTGTTTCATTTTGAGACAGGGTCTCACTCTGCCACCCAGGTTGGAGTACAGTGGCACAATCATGGGAGCCTCAGCCTCCCCAGGTTCAGGAGATCCTCCCACCTCAGCCTCCTGAGTAGCTGAGATCACAGGCGCACACCACCACGCCCAGCTGACTTTTTGTATTTTTAGTAGAGATGGAATATCTCCATGTTTTCCAGGCCAGTCTCAAACTCCTGGGCTCAAGCGATCTGCCATCCTTGGCCTCTCAGTGTTGCGATTACAGGCGTGAGTCTCCGTACCTTGCCACTAATGCTTTTTTTCTTCTCTGAGACAGAGTCTCGCTCTGTGACCCAGGCTGGAGTACGGTGGCACGATCTCGGCTCACTGCAACCTCCACCTGCTGGGTTCAAGCAATTCTCTGCCTCAGCCTCCTGAGTAGTTGGAATTACAGGCACCCACCACTATGCCTGGTTATTTTCTGTATGTTTAGTAGAGACAGGGTTTCACCATGTTGGCCAGGCTGATCTTGAACTTCTAACCTTGTTATCCACCTGCCTTGGCCTCCCAAAGTGCTGGGATTACTGGCGTGAGCCACCATGCCTGGCCCTGCCAATGCTACTTTGTTTCATACAACAGATATATTCCAAATGGATTAAAGATAACTCAGTTTTTTTCCAAATAGTTAACTGTTTTTCTGATACCTTTTATGTGGTATTTCTCTTTTCCCTACTGATTTAAAATGACAGCTTTTTATTTGCTAGGGTTTGTTTCTGGATTCTCTCCTCTATTTAAATTGTCTGCTTATAGTAGTAACAGTACCACATTATATGAATTATGTGGCTTTATGGATATAGATAATAGTGTCCCTACTTAGTGAGGTTTTTTAAATGCCTCCTGGAAGAGTTTGGGCCTGGAGGGAAAGGGTTGTTTTCTTTTTGTTTTTGTTTTTCTTAGTTTTTTTTAGACCGTTAGACCGTGTCTCATTTTATTGCCCAAGCCAGAGTGCAGAGGCATGATCACTACTTACTGTAGCCTTAACCTCCTGGGCTCAAGTGATCCTCCCAGCTTAGCCTCCAGGTAACTGGGACTACAGGCATGCACCATCACACCTGACTAATTTTTAAAAGTTTTTGTAGAGATGGTGTCCTACTGTGTTGCCCAGGCTGTGCTCAAGCAATCCACTTTCCTTAGCCTCCCAAAGTCCTAGCAATCAGGCGTGAGCCACTGCACCTGGCCAATGGAAGCGTTTTATAATCTTCAGATAGACCCTGTATGTTTTCAGTTCACGTTATTCTTTTTCCTGTATGTTTTTATCTTCTCTATGTTTTCCTGCATTTCAGTAGTTTCTATTTATTGAATAGATATGTATATACACTTTCAAGTTTATAGCCCACCTTGTTCCAGAAAGAACTTGAAGAAATATGTGGGAAATACAGATAATAAATGATACAAATAAACCAGAAAATACAAATTATTATAGAAAGTTATTATTACATAGTTTGAGAGGCAAAAAATTAATCAAGATATAGCCAGCTAAAAAAATGGCAATATGATCTTGTTACTTAGGTTTCACAATGAAAGAAAAAAAATTCCCTTGAAGAAAAGCTTTTCCAAGTATTTAACTCCCAGTGCAATTTCTCCCACGTGTCCTTTAGCGTAAGCTAAGGCATGATGCCAAAGTGAAACTCGGTAAAAGCAATTCTGTAGGGGATAAGGCCATGTGGCCCAAGTATACCCAGCTTTCTGATGGTCTGGCATAATTCTGGGATAAAACCTAGACTAGAATGCTGAATTCCACAGACAGATCAAGTCAGATAAGGACAGAAAAGCCTCGGCGGATTTACCAATTAAAGGCCATTGCTAGCCTCAGAGCAGCTTCGTAGAGTATTGGGGAGCAGAAACCGAACTGGTGAGTGGAAAGTAAGTAAAGAATTAGAGACAGCAATTGTAAAGTTGAGCGTGATAGGAAAAAAGAGATGACAGATACTAAATCGTGCAATGGGGTTGAGGGGAGTTTTACATGGGCAAGATTTAAGCAAGATAGAGCTAGCTAAGAAGTAGCTGAAGCGGCCGGATGTGGTGGCTCATGCCTGTAATTCCAGCACTTTGAGAGGCTGAGGCGGGCGGATCACAAGGTCAGGAGATCAAGACCAGCCTGGCTAACATGATGAAACCCCATCTCTACTAAAAATACAAAAAATTGGCTGGGTGCGGTGGCTCACATCTGTAATCCCAGCATTTTGGGAGGCCAAGGTGAGTGGATCATGAGGTCACAAGATTGAGACCATCCTGGCCAACATGGTGAAACCTTGTCTCTACTAAAAATACAAAACCTAGCTGGGCCTGGTGGCGTGCGCCTGTAGTCCTAGCTACTCAGGAGGCTGAGGCAAGAGAATTGCTTGAACCTGGGAGGCCAGAGGTTGCAGTGAGCCGAGGTCGCGCCACTGCATTCCAGCCTGGGCGACAGAGCAAGACTGTCTCAAAAAAAGAAAAAGTGGCTGAAGCAAGAGAAGGAAGGGCTGATCCATGCTCCCCAAGGATACAGGCCTCTGGGGTCTCTGTGTTGGCACCTAGGCCCTTGCATCCTCACACTCACCAGTCAGTAGGGGCAGAGAAGCATTAAGATGCCAGTTTTCCTTCCTTTTAGCCCCTCATCCCCTATTGCTTGGATATTTCTTCCTCAGTCTGGAGGAACCTCCTGTTTATCCTCAACACAGAAGTTGACCGAATAATAAAACTTTTTTATCTAAGCTTCAGTTTTTCACCTAGATGACAGAGAAACGCGATAAGGATCTGGTCTTAGGAGCTCCATTTTATGGTGATATCGCAGTCTGGATGACTAACCCACCCACTTTGCCAAGCTCATTTAGTTGGTTAATGATGGATTGGGTATACTGGAGTTTCTGTGCATTCCCTGTCCAGTGCCATTGAGTTGAAGGTGACAGCCAACATTAATAGAGAGATCCTTTAGACAGTGAAACTTGGATTGCAGATATGGATTGGAAAGACCTCTGTGTAGAAACAGTGGAAGTTAAAAGGCTAGTGCAGTGGGTGGCTACAGAGCCTTGGTGTACTCAGGGAGGCTGGTGAAAAATGCTCAGAGACAAAGGAAGGGATCTAAGGGAGAAAAGAGGCTTATGAAAGAAGAAGATGAGTTTCATCTTGTCACATGCCAGAGACACTGAGATTGAGGATGAAGGAAAGGCATTTGGGTTGGCTTTGGTGGTTCTTGATGGATGGTACCTGTGGGCCAAACGAAGGGGCCATAGAGGGCTAAGGAGGGAGTTGAGTCCTTTTTAATAAGGACGGATATTTAAATTTATTATATTTTTTGATTTATTTTGTTTTTGAGGAACAGGGGGTCTCATGCCCAGGTTGGAGTTCAATGGTGTGATCTCAGGTCACTGCAACCTCTGCATCCTGGGCTGAAATGATCCTCCTGCTTCAGCTTCCCAAGTAGCTGGGACTACAAGCATGCACCACCATGCCTGGCTATATTTTGTAGAGATGGTGTTTCACCACGTTGCCCAAGCTAGTCTAGAACTCCTGGACTTAAGGGATTGCCCACCTCAGCCTCCCAAAGTCCTGGGATTATAGGTGTGAACCACCATGCCCAGCCTGGCTAATGTGTGGGTTTTTTTTTATTTATTTTTAGAGATGGGGTCTCCCTATGTTGCCCGTGCTAGGCTTGAACTCCTGGGCTCAAGTGATCTACCTCAGCCTCCCAAAGTGCTGGGATTACAGGCTTGAACCATCACACCTAGTCGTAAGGACAGATTTTTAAGATAGGAGAGCAAAGCCATATATAGAAGTGTATATAAATTCTATATATAATACGATTTCATATATATATAAAATATGTACCTTTAATTGAATAGCTGAGAAAACAGCATCAGAATATTAGGTGATTTTTGTAATCTGGAGGAAAAAAATTGTGTCTTGTAAGTAAGTTAAAACTGTTTTGAGTGATATAAACTTCTTTTTGGTGGTGGTATTGGTCCCCAAAAAAAGATTTGACAAAACCTAGAAGGCATGGGCAACTCAGGCAAGGATAGAGCCGAAAAATATGTAGGAATTAGAGTGAGTGGGTATGTTTTGTGCTAAGAGGAACTGAGTATTTGAAAGCAATAAAGAAAGGGAGGAGATGGATTGGAGCTGCTAGTGTCGGGAGAGGCAACTAGAAGCACAGTCCCCAGGGAGTGGGGAGAGTGACCTGGTCCAGCCTATTGGTTACTTACTGATTCAGAGGAGAGACTCCCATCCTCTGGAAAGAAAGTAAAAGAAGTTAAGTAAAAAGAGGAATCCACTGGTTGATGGGATGCACTGAGTTTTCTGGTTTTTTTTTTTTTTTTTTTTTTGAGACAGAGTCTCGCTCTGTCGCCCAGGCTGGAGTGCAGTCGCACAATCTCAGCTCACTGCAAGCTCCACCTCTCGGGTTCACACCATTCTCCCACCTCAGCCTCCCCAGTAGCTGGGACTACAGGCACCTGCCACCATGCCTGGCTAATTTTGTTTTTGTATTTCTAGTAGAGACAGGATTTCATCGTGTTAGCCAGGATGGTCCTGACCTCGAGGATGCACTGAGATTTCTAAGCAGTGTATTGAGAGGCTGATGGCTTCCTACTTTGTGTCTGATTTTTCTCTATTAAAAATAGAAGTTATTGCTTTAAGACCTGAGTAGATGCTGTTGTTTTGTGGACTTTATGCCACGTGTTTTTTTTTTCAGCAAGACAATACTCTTGTCAGCTCAGCTCTTTGAAAGCACAGTTGGTTTCAATTTGTATCTTTTGTACCACTTCTGTTTCTACCTGGTTTATAATTCTGTGACCTTTTTTGGGTTGGACTTGGTTGTTTACAAGCAATTTTTTTCTTTTCTTTTTTTTTTCTTTTTTTTGAGGTGGAGTCTCACTCTGTCGCCCAGGCTGGAGTGCAGTGGCCTAATCTCGGTTCAGTGCAACCTCCGCCTCCCAGGTTCATGCGATTCTCCTGCCTCAGCCTCCTGAATAGCTGGAACTGTCGGCGGCTGCCACCACGCCTGGCTAATTTTTGTATTTTTAGTAGAGATGGGGTTTCACCATGTTGGTCAGGCTGGTCTCGAACTCCTGACCTCAGGTGATCCGCCCACCTCGGCCTCCCAAAGTGCTGGGATTACAGGCACGAGCCACCCTGCCATGCCTATTTACAAGCCTGTAACATTTTAAGTTTTCAGGTTAACACCAGAGACAAGATGGAATTTTTATCCATCATCTTCAAGTTGTAGCATCAAATTATATGCTACAAAATCCTGGAGACCCCAAAGATTGTTTTTCCTCCACCGATTTTATTATTGAGAATATTTAAATAGTCTGGGATTATGTAGTGACTCTGTCAGGGTCACCATATTTACATTGACAGCATCTGAATTTTTTGTACTTTGGTACATTTTCTGAGAATGTCACTCTGAGGTAAATTGGACTTTTTGTCTGTTCCCTAGCTCCAGACAATTGGATTATCATTCCCTTTGCAGGAATACTAACTTTTGGGGCTCTTCAGGGACTGAAAAACTCTTAAAAAATTTTTTTCTTGGGGCCGGGCACGGTGGCTCATGCCTTTAATCCCAGCACTTTGGGAGGCTGAGGCAGGCGGATCACCTGAGGTCAGGAGTTCGAGACCAGCCTGACCAACATGGAGAAACCCCATCACTAATAAAAATACAAAACTAGCCAGGCATAGTGGCGCATGTCTGTAATCCCAGCTACTTGGGAGGCTGAGGCAGGAGAATCGCTTGAACCCAGGAGTCGGAGGTCGCATTGAGCCGAGATTGTGCCATTGCAGTCCAGCCTAGGCGACAAGAGTGAAACTCTGTCTCAAAAAGAAAAAAAAAAAATCTTAATGGGGAAACAGTATAATGTTAAATTGCAAAATCTAATTCTGTGGGTCAAGGGTGGGACCTGAAGGTCTGTGTTTCTAAGAAGCTCCAAGGTTATGCCAGTACTGCTGGTCCTCAGACCATATTTTGAGTAACACAAGTACAAAGCTGTGCTGTCCAGTACAGAAGCCCCTAGCCTCATGTTGCTGTTGAGAATTTAGAGTTTTACTGGTTCAGATTAAGATATGCTGTAAATGTAAAATATAGCTGGGCATGATGGCACATACCTGTAATCCCAGCACCTTGGTAGTCGAAGATGGGACTGGGAGTTCAAGACTAGCCTGGGCAACATAGTGAGAGCTCACCTTTACAAAATAAAAAATAAGAAAAACATTAGGCTGGGCGTGGTGGCTCACACCTGTAATCCCAGCACTTTGGGAGGCCGAGGCGGGCGGATCATGAGGTCAGGAGATCAAGACCATCCTGCCTAACAAGGTGAAACCCCGTCTCTACTAAAAATACAAAAACAAAATTAGCTGGGCGTGGTGGTGGTTTCTTGTAGTCCCAGCTACTCAGGAGGCTGAGGCAGGAGAATGGCATGAACCCGGGAGGCAGAGCTTGCAGTGAGCCGAGATCACGCCCCTGC
>NW_012123265.1:2382682-2386635 GCF_000951035.1 Colobus angolensis palliatus | reverse complement strand
ACTCAGGAGGCTGAGGCAGGAGAATGGCATGAACCCGGGAGGCAGAGCTTGCAGTGAGCCGAGATCACGCCCCTGCAGTCCAGCCTGGGCGACAGAGCAAGACTTCCTCTAAAAAAAAAAAAAATTGTCCGGGCACGGTGGCTTACGCCCGTAATCCCAGCACTTTGGGAGGCCGAGGTGGGCAGAGCACAAGGTCAGGAGATCGAGACCATCCTGGCTAACAGGGTGAAATCCCGTCTCTACTGAAAGTACAAAAAATTAGCCAGGTGTGGTATCGGGCGCCTGTAGTCCCAACTGCCCGGGAGGCTGAGGCAGGAGAATGGCGTGAACCCGGGAGGCAGAACTTGCAGTGAGTCGAGATTGTGCCACTGCACTCCAGCGTTGGGAACAATGCAAGACTCTGTCTTAAAAAAATAAATAAATAAATTAGAGGCCAGGCATGGTGACTTATTCCTGTAATCCCAGTACTTTGGGAGGCTGAGGTGGGCAGATCACTCAAGCCCAGGAGTTCGAGACCAGTCTGCGCAACATGGTGAAACCCCACTTCTAAAAATACAAAAAAAATTAGCCTGATGCTTGGCATGAACCCGCTGGAGGCTGAGGTGGAAAAATCACCTGAGCCCAGGAAGTCAAGGCTGCAGTGAAGCGTGACCATTCTGCTGCACTCCAGCCTGGGCAACAGAGGAAACCCCATCTAAAAAAAAAAAAAAAGAAATTAGTTGAGTATGGTGGCATGAACTGTAGTCCTAGCTCCTCGGTTGACTGAGGCAGAAGGATCACTGGAGCCCAGAAACTGGAGGTTACAGTGAGCTGTGGTCCTGCCATTTCACTCCAGTCTGGGCAACAGAGCAAGTCTGTGTCTCAAATATAACAATTTTTTGTTTGTTTGTTTTGGGGTTTTTTTTTTTTTTTTTTTTTGAGACGGAGTCTCGCTCTGTCGCCTGGGCTGGAGTGCAGTGGCCGGATCTCAGCTCACTGCAAGCTCTGCCTCCCGGGTTTACGCCATTCTCCTGCCTCAGCCTCCCGAGTAGCTGGGACTACAGGCGCCAGCCATCTCGCCCGGCTAGCTTTTTGTATTTTTTAGTAGAGACGGGGTTTCACTGTGTTAGCCAGGATGGTCTCGATCTCCTGACCTCGTGATCTACCTGCCTTGGCTTCCCAAAGTGCTGGGTTTACAGGCGTGAGCCACCATGCCCAGCCAACAATTTTTGAAATTGATTAAACCTTGAAATGATATTTTGGACCTACCGGGTTAAGCAAAATAGATTACTAAAATTAATTTCACCTGGATTTTTTTTTTAAACTTTTTAATATGAAATTTTTTCTACTTAAAATTGCATGTAATGTGGCTTATGTTTGTGGCTTGCATTATATTTCTATTGAATAGTGCCAGCATAGAGAATTTCTATCCTAAACGTAATCTGTCTGAACAGTACTGAGTATATAAAATTAATTATAGTTAAGATCATGCTTAGTCTTTTACAATCAGAGGTATAAATGAGATCTTATAATAAAAATGCTAGCACTTTGCTCATTTTTAATTTATAGGCAAATTATAAAGCTTTCTACAAATGTTCTTTGATCCCCACCTTCTGCAGTAACATTTTTTTATATTTGTCCCCACTGTCATGAACAGCATAGTAAGAGGCCTTTGCATTGGATGTTGTATTTTTTTCTTGTTTGTTGAGAACAAGGGACTAATGAAAGAAAGAAGGTAGTGGCAGAATAAACCAACCTGGCAACTCAACAACTTCGGGAGTTCACCATGAGCCTTGTTTTTCTCTAGGCAGATGGTGGGATTTGCTGAATCTGTCCAAAAATGTATGTTGCTTCAAGCCTGGCTTTTGCCCTTAAAGAGCTTTCACACCCAGCTGGGAAAATAGATCGTTTTGAGAAAATTTTAAGTGCTAAACTGTGTCTTTATTTTATCAGGAACACATTTGGAGCAAAGTAATGGCCACAAGAACCTCAGAAAGCTTTGTTGTGCCAAAGATGAGCTGGTGTTGAGAGGAGTGGATCAGACGTAAAGTACAGAGTGAAAACAGGGAGATGATAGTGGGAACTGTGTCTGGATGAAAAGACAGTTTAACTGAAGGGGAAAGTGCTAGAGGGCAAGACATAAATCTGAATAGGTTATCATGGGGTCAGGTGAGCCTGAAGGGCCTTGTGAGCCAGAAGGGTGGTAAGTGCATCAAGCAGTTTTTGCAAAAATAGAGACACACTTTTTGAGGAAATTAAGTCCTGTTCTTTGTGAAATGAGTGAATCTTTACTTCTCTGCCCAGAAAGCGTAAGTGGTTTTCCTTTGCCAGCCATCTGAGGTATTTTGTTATTCAAGACTGTCCAAACTATGGGGGCAACCAGTACATCTTTCACCTGTCTTACTGCCCTCTCCTCTGTCCTGTGCTTTAAACCAGTTCTTTTTCTTACTTATAATTCCTACATGTATTTATTTTACCCAGAAATCCAAACCCTTCCCCTATAGAATACACCCTCTGCCCCCCACTGTCAAACCCTGCCTTTAAATGTCCCGCTCATGTTTCAGGGTTCCATTCAAATTCCACATTTATGAAGCATTTTTCTATCACACCTCGTTATGTTACCTTTCTCCAGACCTGCCTAATTTTACCTTGAGCCATTGTACTACCTATTTTGTCCTTTATGTTAGACAGTAACTCCTAGAATGTAGGACCAGGCCTTGCCCGTCTCTCTGTAGTCCTTGTACTGCCTCGCAGGTGGTCCTGGCTTAAGGAGTCTTCTCTGACTGCTAACGTGGATATAATACAATGTTAAGGTGCCTAGACAGAGAATTAGAGAAAAATGTCAAAGTGTCTTTAATAGAAGTAACAAAAGCTTCGTTTGAACTGTATTCTTGGCCAAAAATACAAAACACTTTAATGTTTTGTTGTTGTTGTTGTTGTTGTTGTTTTGAGATACAGTTTTCACTCTTATTGCCCAGGCTCCAGGCTGGAGTGCAGTGGCACTCAGCTCACTGCAATCTCCGCCTCCAGGGTTCAAGCAATTCTCCTGCCTCACTCAGCCTTCCAAGTAGCTGGAATTAGAGGCACACCCCACCACACCCAGCTATACATTTTGTTTTATTTTAATTATTATTATTTTATTACTATTATTTTTTGAGACAGAAGCTCGCTCTTGAGCCCTGGGTGGAGGGAGTACAGTGGCCCAATCTCAGCTCACTGCAACCTCCACCTCCCAAGTTCAAGCAGTTCTCCTGCCTCAGTCTCCCGAGTAGCTGGGATTACAGGTGTGTGCCACCACACCTGGCTAATTTTTGTGTTTTTAATGAAAATGGGGTTTTACGTGTTGGCCAGGTTTGTCTCCATCTCCTGACTTCAAGTGATCTGCCAGCCTTGGCCTCCCAAAATGCTGGGATTACAGGCATGAGCCACCACGCCCGGCTCCTATTTTACTCTTGTTTAGGTAATGTCATTCACAAGGTTTTCGTTTTTTGTTTTTGAGACCAAGTCTTGCTCTGTCACCCAGGCTGGAGTGCAGGGGCACGTTCTCAGCTCACTGCAACTGCCACCTCCAGGGTTCAAACTCTTCTTGTGCCTCAGCCTCCGAAGTAGCTGGGATTACAGTTGTGCACTGCGCCGCCTGGCTAATTTTTGTATTTTTAGTAGAGATGGGGTTTTGCTGTGTTAGCCAGACTGGTTCTGAACGCCTGGCCTCAACTGATCCACCAGCCTTGGCCTCCCAAAGTGCTGGGATTACAGGTGTGAGCCACCGTGCCCGGCCCATTCACAAGATTTAAGAGCCCAAAACTATGAATTGGCTGATTTGTTTTCTGTTTTCTATTATATATTCAATTCGGTTAGCATTTATTGAGTAGTTACCAGCCTGGGCACAATGCTAAAGAGTAACAATCATGGCCGGCCATGGTGGCTCACACCTCTAATCCCAGCACTTTTGGAGGCCGAGGCAGGCAGATCAC
>NW_012123265.1:2374009-2381847 GCF_000951035.1 Colobus angolensis palliatus | reverse complement strand
TGGTCTCGATCTCCTGACCTCGTGATCCGCCCGTCTCGGCCTCCCAAAGTGCTGGGATTACAGGCTTGAGCCACCGCGCCCGGCCTGTTGTGTCTTTTTTAATGTTAACAACCATTGATGCCTAATTCATTCACCAAAGGGTCTTTTTGTTTTAAAATGTATGTTTTTATTTAGGTTGCTTTGCTTTAAATAACAATCTGTGTTCTCCCTTAATAAAGGCAGGGGAAATGGAAGGTGAGGCGGTCGAAGCCATTGTGGAGGAGTCTGAAACTTTTATTAAAGGAAAGGAGAGAAAGACTTACCAGAGACGCCGGGAAGGGGGCCAGGAAGAAGATGCCTGCCACTTACCCCAGAACCAGACGGATGGGGGTGAGGTGGTCCAGGATGTCAACAGCAGTGTACAGATGGTAATGATGGAACAGCTGGACCCCACCCTTCTTCAGATGAAGACTGAAGTAATGGAGGGCACAGTGGCCCCAGAAGCGGAGGCTGCTGTGGACGATACCCAGATTATAACTTTACAGGTTGTAAATATGGAGGAACAGCCCATAAACATAGGAGAGCTTCAGCTTGTTCAAGTACCTGTTCCTGTGACTGTACCTGTTGCTACCACTTCTGTAGAAGAACTTCAGGGGGCTTATGAAAATGAAGTGTCTAAAGAGGGCCTTGCGGAAAGTGAACCCATGATATGCCACACCCTACCCTTGCCTGAAGGGTTTCAGGTGGTTAAAGTAGGGGCCAATGGAGAGGTGGAGACACTAGAACAAGGGGAACTTCCACCCCAGGAAGATCCTAGTTGGCAAAAAGACCCAGACTATCAGCCACCAGCCAAAAAAACAAAGAAAACCAAAAAGAGCAAACTGCGTTATACAGAGGAGGGCAAAGATGTAGATGTGTCTGTCTACGATTTTGAGGAAGAACAGCAGGAGGGTCTGCTATCAGAGGTTAATGCAGAGAAAGTGGTTGGTAATATGAAGCCTCCAAAGCCAACAAAAATTAAAAAGAAAGGTAAAACGAGTTTATCCATAGTGGTTTCATAAAACCATTTTGGGATAAGCACACAACACAGTGCATATGCAAGTTGTTTTATGTTAACCGTATTTGTAAAAGGTCATTATGTGGGTACAGTTCTTTAAAACCAGTCTAACATAAGTTTTTTTACAGATCGAATGGTCTGTTTTTAATCCCAAAGAAGAAGTAAATGTATTAATGATATGAGATAATTATGACTTATATTGGGTTTTGTTATTAAAAGCTAATAAAATATATTTGTAGAAATTTAAGATTAGGATTAATCTTAACACTTTGAAACTCTGCAGCAAGTGTTTTATTTTGCACATAGGTGTAAAGAAGACATTCCAGTGTGAGCTTTGCAGTTACACGTGTCCACGGCGTTCAAATTTGGATCGTCACATGAAAAGCCACACTGATGAGAGACCACACAAGTGCCATCTCTGTGGCAGGGCATTCAGAACAGTCACCCTCCTGAGGAATCACCTTAACACACACACAGGTGCTGGATAAGAATTTTGGGGGCTACAACAGCAAATGCTCAGACTTGGCTTTTTAGTATTCATTCAGGCTCACTCCAGTGGGAATTTAAAGGAAATTTTTATTATTTCTTATGATGCCCTTTTTGTAATCATGATTTTATTGTAAGCGCTTGGACTTAGTTATTATAGACAAATGTAAAGAAAATTTAATGAAAAATAACAACACCCTGTCTCTTAAAAAAAAGTCTCTGGCAATAGATGCCTGGTACTCTGAGGAAGAACATTAGAAATAGAAGTGAAATCCCAGTGAAACCCCATCTCTACTAAAAATACAAAAAATTAGCTGGGTGTGGTGGCGGGTGCCTGTAGTCCCAGCTACTCAGGAGGCTGAGGCAGGAGAATGGCATGAACCCGGGAGGTGGAGCTTGCAGTGAGCTGAGATATCCTGCCCTGCACTCCAGCCTGGGCGACTGTGAGTCTCCATCTAAAACAACAACAACAACAACAACAAATGGAAGTGAAGTCCTACCTTTATTTCCAAAAAAAAAAAAAAAGACTGGGCAGAGCGGCTCATGCCTGTAATCCTAGGACTTTGGGAGGCTGAGGTGGGCAGATCACTTGAGATTAGAAGTTGGAGACCAGCCTGGCCAACATGACGAAACCCCATCCATCTCTACTAGCAATACATTAATTAACCAGGTGTGGTGGCAGGTGCCTGTAATTCCAGCTACTCAAGGGGCTCAGGCAGGAGAATCGCTTGAAACCTGGGAGGCAGATGTTGCAGTGAGCTGAGATAGTGCTACTGCACTCCAGCCTGGGTGACAGACACCGTCTCAAAAACACACCATAACATTTTTTGTTTCTGGTTGTTTCAGGATAAGTAATTCATAATTTCAGAATGGAAAAGTTAAGGCACCATTCTGATAATTCAAACATCTATTTGAGCACCCTACTTACTTTAGTGTTCAGATATTCTGATACTAGCTTCATGTTGGCTATGGCCAGGTTCCATGAGGTCTAAAGTAGAGGGACTGTGTGCGCTAAACCTCTCTTTAAGCTCTCCTGGGCTGTTTGTTATTCCAGTGTAGGAACTTAGTTGCAAGTCTTCTCACATGGTTTTTCATGCAGAATAACTTTCTTCTATCCATATTCTGTACTTCATTTCGTATGACAACTCTTGGTTTTGTTTTTCAGGCTTCTAAAAATTTCTAATGACAACTTTTGTTTTAGATTTGTTTGTGCTGGTTGTCAGATGACCATGATCAAGTGGGTGTTAATCATAAACAGTATGCTATACATTGGCACATTCTTGACTAATGTGACTGACTTTTAAACATCTCCATAATTTCTACTCAGACACTTGATAATATGTTTTATTTGATACTTTGAAGACACTAGGATGGGGCATATGACTACGTAAAAGTAACTGGGTAATCCCAGCACTTTGGAAATCCGATGGGAGGTAGATCACTTGAGGCCAGGAGTTCTAGACCAGCCTGGCCAACATGGCAAAACCGCCTCCGTACTAAAAATACAAAAAATCAGCTGGGTGTGGTGGCACACGCCGGTAAACCCAGCTACTTGGGTGGTTGAGGCAGGAGAATCGCTTGAGTGCAGGAAACAGAAGTTGCAGTAAGCCGAGATTGTGCCACTGCACCCCAACCTAGGTGACAGAGCAAGACTCTGTCTCACCAAAATCAATCAATAAATGGCCCCATGACAGGAGTTCCCAGGATGGGTGTGCCTTGATGTGGGCATTCTCTATCTAGTCTTACTTTGAAAGTAAGAGGTGCAGTCTGTCTGGTTACTCAGCAGATTTGGCAGGACTGATTCATATCAACAAAACCCACAAGAGCAGACAGGTGCCTACACCAAGAGTATCCGTTTATGGTGAAGAGTATACCTTTTCATGTTCCAGATGCAGTTGCATTGTATTCTAGGGGGCGCCGTTGCCTTTGTTATGATGCTGTAGCGGCCAGGCGCCATAGCTCTTGCCTGTAATCCCAGCACTTTGGGAGGCCGAGGTGGGTGGGATCACCTGAGGTCAGGAGTTCAAGACCAGCCTGGCCAGCATGGCGAAACCCTGTCTCTACTAAAAATATAAAAAATTTAGCCAGGTGTGGTGGGACTACTACTTGGAAGACTGGGGCAGGAGAATTGCTTAAATCCAGGAAGCAGAAATTGCAGTGAGTGGAGATCACATCATTGCACTCCAGCCCGGGTGACAGAGCGAGACTCCATCTCAAAAAATAAAAAGATGCTGTAGCAGTTGAAAGCTAACTTGGTGAGGATGAGCCTTGATGGCTGGGCATGGTGGCTCACACCTGTAATCCCCGCACCTGGGGAGGCTGAGGCTGGTGGATGACTTGAGGTCAGGAGTAAACCCTGTCTCCACTAAAAATACAAAAATTAGCCAGGTGGCTGGGTGTGGTGGCTTACGCCTGTAATCCCAGCACTTTGGGAGGCCGAGGCAGGCAGATCACCTGAGGTCGGGAGTTCAAGACCAGCCTGACCAACATGGGGAAACCCCGTCTCTACTAAAAATACAAAATTAGCTGGGCATGGTGGCACATGCCTGTAATCCCAGATACTCGGGAGGCTGAGGCAGAGTTGCTTGAACCCGGGAGGTGGAGGTTGCAGTGAGCTGAGATCATATCATTGCACTCCATCCTGGGCAACAAGAGCAAAACTTGGTCTCAGAAAAAAAAGCCGGGCGTGGTGGCTCACGCCTGTAATCCCAGCACTTTGGGAGGCCGAGACGGGTGGATCACAAGGTCAGGAGATCGAGACCGTCCTTGCCATCATGGTGAAACCCCGTCTCTACTAAAAATACAAAAAAAAAAAAAAAAAAACCAGGTGTGGTGGCACGTATCTGTAGTCCTAGCTACTGAGGAGGCTGAGGCAAGAGAATTGCTTCAACCTGGAAGGTAGAGGTTGCAGTGAGCCAAAATCATGCTACTGCACTACAACCAAGGTGACAGAGCGAGAGACTCCGTCTCACAAAAAGGAAAAAAGAGGATGGGCCTTGAGTGAAGGAATGTAGATGGTCATGTGGCGCAGCCTAATAGAAATCCCTGCTCTACAGCAGTGTCCACTTCTTTGCTAGTTGCCATGCTTATGTCTGCCAGAGGCAGGCCTCTTTTTCCCCTGGATAGTACTAGGTAAACACCAACATTTATTTTTTAGCTTACTTTTTTCTAAAAGAAGACCAGGCATGGTGGCTCACACCTGTAATCTCAGCACTTTGTGAGACCGAGGCCGGAGGATTGCTTGACCGCAGGAGTTTGAGAGAAGCCTGGGCAACGTGGCAAGACTCCATCTCTACAAAATAGAAAAAATTAGCCAGGCATGGTGGTGCAATCCTGTAGTCTCAGCTACTGGAGAGGCTGAAGTAGGAGGATCACTTGAGCCTGGGAAGTAAGGCTGCAGTGAGGCTTGATCCTATCACTGCACTCCTGCTGGGCAACAGAGGAAGACCCTGGCTCAAAAACAAAAAAGGAAAAGAAAATTGGATGCCGCTTTTCTTCTCTTGTTAATTGTTTTACTTCTTATCCATACACCATACTCTACACCTTTCACAGGAAGAACTCTGTGCTTTACGGTTAGATCCATGGTGGCTCTAAAGAATCAAATTGAATGAACAAATGAACATTCCTTGGAATTGCTTAGTTTTTATTATACTCCAGTCACTCTTCCTCTCCACCATTCTCTTCATTCTCAAAGAGAATCATTTCTGCAGATGGCTGGTTCTATTCATTACATTGTGGCTCTTCCTAATTGTATTCTCAAAGGCAGCCTTCTTTTGGTTTTAGTGTTTGGTATTACCTTGCTGTCACCCCTTACCTGCTCCCCACAATTACAGATGGTCACTAGTCTCTGAAACTGGCACTATATTGTGCTATCAGTTTTGTCTCTAGGATTCCTTCAGTGAAAGACAAGAAATGTAGAGAGTATATTATTCATAAATGTTTTATATTGGATGAATTGACATTCAGAATGATCACAGCATATTAGACAGGTGCTTGAAAATCATTTGTTTAAATCACATAAAAGGCAATACTATGTAAAGCCTGTAATAAGCCTGTGAAATTCCTTATCAAGAGAGACAAATATAGAAAACAAGCTATATGCTTGTGGTTTTTTGTTTTTGTTTTTGTTTTGAGACAGAGTCTCGCTCTGTTGCCCAGGCTGGAGTGCAGTGGTGCGATCTCGGCTCACTGCAAGCTCCACCTCCCGGGTTCACACCATTCTCCTACCTCAGCCTCTCGAGTAGGTGGGACTACAGGCCCTTGCCATCATGCCCGGTTAATTTTTTGTATTTTTAGTAGAGACGGGGTTTCACCGGGTTAGCCAGGATGGTCTCAATCTCCTGACCTCGTGATCTGCCCGCCTTGGCCTCCCAAAGTGCTGGGATTACAGGCGTGAGCCACCACGCCCGGCCATGCTTGTGTTTTTAAAAGAAAGTTTCAGAATATGGACAGCCCAATGGCCCTATATTTATAGTCATAATACAGCGAAATTTGAGAGACAGGATCTTGCCATGTTACCCAGGCTGGTCTCAAACTCGTAGCCTCCCAGAGTTCTGGGATTAGAGGCCTGAGCCACAAAGACCGGTCTCTATTAACTTTTAATCCATAATGACCAGGATATTCACAAAATAGGAGTAAGAAGGTTTTTATTATGTTAAAAGGCAGCAGATTCAGATGGGTAATTAAAAGAAACTAAATGTTTGGCACGTGTTACAATATCCCGGCGTTAGTATTATAAATTCATCCAGGCCCTCCCATAGTTTTTGGAGCTCACTTTTGGATCTACTTACAAGCTACTGCAATTGATGGGATGACTAGGGTTCAGTCTCACAGCAGTTCTATGCCACACATTGATATCTGTCATTAACTGTGCCCTTGATCTTGCTCTTCCTGTTATTCCATCCTTTCTCTAGGTACTCGTCCTCACAAGTGCCCAGACTGCGACATGGCCTTTGTGACCAGTGGAGAATTGGTTCGGCATCGTCGTTACAAACACACCCACGAGAAGCCATTCAAGTGTTCCATGTGCGATTACGCCAGTGTAGAAGTGAGTGTTCAGCTTTTTGTTGGTATCTCTCTTAGGCAGGCCATGATGTATTTCTGTACAAAGCTATAACTACCCAAACTGACTTAAGATGAGGTAGAAAAATATTAGTAAATTATTGGCTGGGCGCGGTGGCTCAAGCCTGTAATCCCAGCACTTTGGGAGGCCGAGGCAGGTGGATCACGAGGTCAGGAGATGAGACCATCTTGGCTAACACAGTGAAACCCCGTCTCTACTAAAAATACAAAAAAATTAGCCGGGCGTGGTGGCGGGCGCCTGTAGTCCCAGCTACTCGGGCGGCTGAAGCAGAAGAATGGCGTGAACCCGGAAGGCGGAGCTTGCAGTGAGCCGAGATTGCACCACTACACTCCAGCCTGGGCAACAGAGCAAGACTCCGTCTCAAAAAAAAAAAAGAAAAATGTTAGCAAATTATTAATACTCTCACACAACACCCCTCCCCGAAAAAAACATAATTATGAGTGTGAAAGATATATCTGTTAAAAAGAGTACCAGTATCTGGCCGTGTGTGGTGGCTCACGCCTATAATCCCAGCACTTTGGGAGGCCAAGGCGGGCGGATCAACTGTGGTTGGGAGTTCGAGACCAGCCTGACCAACATGGAGAAACCCCATCTCTACTAAAAAATAAAAAATTTAGGCCAGGCACGGTGGCTCACGCCTGTAATCCCAGCACTTTGGGAGGCCGAGGCGGGCAGATCATGTCAGGAGATCGAGACCCTCCTGGCTAAAATGGTGAAACCTCGTCTCTACTAAAAATACAAACAATTAGACGGGCGTGGTGACGGTGCCTGTAGTCCCAGCTACTCGAGAGGCTGAGGCAGGAGAATGGCGTGAATCTGGGAGGCGGAGCTTGCAGTGAGCCGAGATCGCACCTCTGCACTCCAGCCTGGGCAACAGAGTGAGACTCCGTCTCTAAATAAATAAATATTAGCTGGGTGTGGTGGCACATGCCTGTAATTCCAGCTACTCAGGAGGCTGAGGCAGGAGAATCGCTTGAACCTGGAAAGAGGAGGTTGCAGTGAGGCGAGATCGCGCCATTGCACTCCAGCCTGGGCAACAAGAATGGAACTCAGTCATAAAAAGAGTACCAGTTTCACATGTTAGTACAGGCAAATTCTGTCAAACTTTGAAGAAAAAACTGTATCCAGAGCATTTTAAAATGGTAGGTTTAGGCCAGGCGTGGTGGCTCAAGCCTGTAATCCCAGCACTTTGGGAGGCCGAGACGGGCGGATCACAAGGTCAGGAGATCGAGA
>NW_012123265.1:2362630-2373959 GCF_000951035.1 Colobus angolensis palliatus | reverse complement strand
TAGCCAGGATGGTCTCAATCTCCTGACCTCGTGATCCGCCCGTCTCAGCCTCCCAAAGTGCTGGGATTACAGGCTTGAGCCACCGTGCCCGGCCCAGATCTTTCTCTTGAGTTAACCTTATATAACTGTGTATCCCTTGCCATCCCACCCCTACATTGACGTCTCTCGCATTTCAAATTCAGCATGTCTAAAACTGAAGGTCTACAACTTCTCTATCCCTTATACCCCCCGACTCCCCGACCCCCAAAATAACACATACAACTTGGTCTTAAGCCCTCTTCCACTATTCTTGTCTCAGTAAATGACCCCAACACCTACCTGGTTTTCCAGGCCTGATACCTACTTTCTTCTTCACTCTACAATCACTAAATCCTATTGATGCAGCTGCTTCCATCTCTCAGTTCTTCTTCCATCCACACCCATTGTCATCACCCTTGTCCCAGCCACCATCTTCTCCCTCCTATTCTGTTTGAACAATCTTAGTTGTTCTCCCTGCACCTGTTACTCTGCCGTTTCCATTAATTTTTTGTATAGCACCCAGAGTAAACTTAAAAATCAGGAGAAATGGGCTGGGTGCAGTGGTTCACACCTATAATTCCAGCACTTTGGGAGGCCGAGGCGGGCAGATCACAAGGTCAGGAGATTGAGACCATCCTGACTAATAGGCTAACACGACGAAACCCCGTCTTTATTAAAAATACAAAAAAAAAAACAATTAGCTGGGCGTGGTGGCAGGCGCCTATAGTCCCCAGCTACTCGGGAGGCTGAGGCAGGAGGATGGCATGAAACCTGGGAGTTGGAGCTTGCAGTGAGCCGAAATCACGCCACTGTACTCCAGCCTGGGCAACAGAGCAAGACTCCATCTCAAAGAAAAAAAAAAAAAGCTAGGTTTATCAATTTTATTATTTGAAGCTACACTGTTACCAAACTGGGTTAGAAAACTACCAAAAAGAAAACTTATCCTCAGAGAGAAACAAAAATTTTAAATGAAATTATTAGCCAGTGAGCCAACCTAATTTAGTAATACGTTCTAAAATATAAGTGATACTGAATATATCTGAAACACAATGATAGTTTATCATTGGGAAATTACTGATGCATATTACATTGAAGGATTGAAGAAAAACCATATTATTTCTGTAGATGGGAGGGGGGTGCTAAAATTCAGTAATCGTTAATTACTGTTTAATGTCCTAGCAAGTTAAGTATAGGAGAAAATTTCTTTAATGTGTTTAGTCTGGGCGTGGTGGCTTAACGCCTGTAATCCCAGCACTTTGGGAGGTTGAGGTGGGCAGATCACCTGAGGTCAGGAGTTGACCAGCCTGGCCAACATGGTGAAACCCCATCTCTACTAAAAATACAGAAATTAGCTGGGCATGGTGGCATGCGCCTGTAGTCTCAGCTACTCGGGAGGCTGAGGCAGGAGAATCATTTGAACCTGGGAGGTGTAGGTTGCATCGAGGCAGGATCACTCCACTGAACTCCAGCCTGGGTGACGAGTGAGACTGCCTCAAAAAGAAAAAAAAAGCATATATATACCAGAAATGTATAATAAACTCATCCTAATTAATTCTGAAACATTGAAACTATTTCCACTAAATTCTGGAATGTGACAAGATACTCAGTGTTACTGTTTCAACGTTGTACTGGAAATCCTAGCTAATAGAATAAAGTAAGAAATGAATTATTAATGGAAAGCTAAAACTGTTATTTCTTGCAGAGAGATTTGCTTACAGAGAAAATCTAAGAGTATCAGAACAAAAACTTAGAGCGGTAAGAGTTCAGTTCACTGACCAGATATAAGATAAGCATACAGA
Organism: Colobus angolensis palliatus; assembly: GCF_000951035.1. Taxonomy (NCBI): domain Eukaryota; kingdom Metazoa; phylum Chordata; class Mammalia; order Primates; family Cercopithecidae; genus Colobus; species Colobus angolensis. Next base: position 2,372,142 of record NW_012123265.1, on the reverse strand, counting down.
AATCAGTAACTTCTGTAGTGATAGGAAAGTGTGAAATGGATTCTAATAGTAATAAAATAACTTAGGGATAAACTGAACAACAAAAAACAGTATCTGGCTGGGCATGATGGCTCACGCCTGTAATCCCAGCACTTTGGGAGGCCGAGGCGGGCGGATCGCTAGGTCAGGAGATGGAGACCATCCTGGCTAATACAAACAAAATACAAAAAATTAGCCAGGCGTGGTGGCGGGCACCTGTAGTCCCAGTTACTTAGGAGGCTGAGGCAGGAGAATGGGGTGAACCCGGGAGGCGGAGCTTGCAGTGAGCCGAGGTCGTGCCACTGACCTCCAGCCTGGGCGACAGAGTGAGACTCCCTCTCAAAAACAACAAGAACAATATCTATGAAATCTACATGAAGAAAACCTCAAGCTTTTCCAAAGGACATGAATAAATGAAGAAACATTACAAGTTGATTCTAACTTTCAGCTGGAAGAATAAATGTGAATGGCTAAGAAAAATTTGAAAATAGAATGAGGGGCTTATGTAATTGTATTTTGTAAAACTGTAGTAAATGAAACCACGGTGATGTTGCAGCGGGAATAGATAGCTCATTGGATCAGAGTGGGTTCTGATACATACGAGTTAACAGGTTAAATAGGGAAATCTTGAAGGAAGAGAATTAGTAATGCTGTTAGGATAGTTATCGACTTATGTGTTGAAAACTTGGTGCATAACACTTATGACTGGGGCCGGGCACAGTAGCTCACCCCTATAATCCCAGCACTTTGGGAAACCAAGGCAGGTTGGTCACCTGAGATCAGGAGTTTGAGACCAGCCTGACCAACATGGTGAAACCCCATCTCTACTAAAAATACAAAAGTTAGCCAGGCGTGGTGGTGTGCGCCTGTAGTCTCAGCTACTTGGGAGGCCAAGGCAGGAGAATTGCTTGACTCTGGGAGGTGGAGGTTGCAGTGACCCACAGTCGTGACACTGCACTCCAGTCTGGGCAACAGAGCGAGATTTCATCTCTCAAGAGAAACCGACGACACTTAAGAATGCAGTGTTTGTTTTTGTTTTTTACTTAAAATTGGGAAACTTTTTAAATTTTTCGAAACAAACATTGAAACATTAGTGAATGTTCAAAGCGCTTTTTGGGGTAGGGGGTGCGTGGGGGACAGGGTCTCTTACTCTGTCGCCCAGGCTGGAGTGCAGTGGCATGATCATGACTCACTGTAGCCTTAAACTACTGGGCTCAGGTGATCCTCCCACTTTAGCTGCTCCTCATGTAGCTGGGACTACAGGCATGTACCACCACGCCCGTCTAATTTTTGTATTTTTTGTAGAGACAGGGTTTTGCCATGTTGCCCAGGCTGGTCTCGAACTCCTCACCTCAAGCAATCCGCACGCCTTGGCCTGCCAAAGTGCTGGGATTACAGGTGTGAGCCACCGTGCCCTGCCCTCAAAGCACTTCGTAGAATCAAGTTTGAAAGTCACTGTTTTAGTATAAGGTATCCTGCAGGGGACTAAAGGATGGATAATGGTGAGGATGATAGATGAGAGGCCCTTCGAGCCTGGCCTGTCTAGGAAACGCTAATGATAGGAAAAGAGGATGAGTGGAATTAAAACATGTATTCAGTAACTCAGGATTTGGAACAAATTGATCTGTAAATAGGCATGGATTAGTTTTAAACTATAATGGAAAATTTCAAACATGTAGAAGTAAAGATTGTAATACATCCTCATGTGCCTACCAACCAGCTTAAACAGTTACTAGTCATGTGCAATCTTTTTTTTGAGACGGAGTTTCGCTCTTGTTGCCCAGGTTGGAGTGTAATGGCATGATCTTGGGTCACTGCGACCTCCACCTTCTGGGTTCAAGAGATTCTCCAACCTCAGCCTTCCGAGTAGGTGTGTGCCACCATGCCTGGCTAATTTTTGTATTTTTGGTAGTTACGGGTTCTCAGCATGTTGGCCAGGCTGGTCTTGAACTCCTGACCTCAGATGATCCGCCCACCTTGGCCTCCCAAGTAATGACTAATCTTGACTCATCTAGACCCGTATTCATTTACCCACTTCTCTTAGATAATGATAAGGATTCAAGAAGCAAAGTTTACAAATGATGAAGAGAGAAGAAGGTTATCTTTTAGATGACTTCTATATTCTGAATTTCAGTGCCCCAAAGCTAAGCTTTTGTGCCTAACCTACAGTGCTCATGTTACAGTCTGTGTTAACAGAAGTTAAAGTTTTGTTTTCGTATTTCAGGTCAGCAAATTAAAACGTCACATTCGCTCTCATACCGGAGAGCGTCCGTTTCAGTGCAGTTTGTGCAGTTATGCCAGCAGGGACACATACAAGCTGAAAAGGCACATGAGAACCCATTCAGGTAGGACTTCTTCACTCCTTACTGTATTAATGAGCTTCTTTTCAGTGAATCCCGTGGGACCCTGTGGACCACTGTGTGCCCCCATTGTTTATGCAAATGGAAGACTGGCATGAAAATAGTATGGAATTGATTAATGCTTCTCTGGCATATCCTCTGAATTCATTGTTCGGAGAATACATTAGAAAATAGTACCTTTTGTTTTGTTCAACTTGAATCTGCCTATACCAAGAAAATAATACTTTTTAAGGGAGAAATTAAGTTAAAATGGACAGATTTTAATTTTGAAAGTCTGGGTGGATTTCCTAACCCACCTTACTCAGTTTTCCTGGATATTGTCTTTTCCTAAAAAGAAAAACTTGTGGGTTCTCCATTCAGTTTCCACCAAAGGTAAGCATTGCTGTAATGTGGAGGATTCCAGAGCAGAGCTGGACAGAGCAGAGGTGGCCAGTAGCAGTTTAGAACTTGGCCATGTCTGAAGATAGACATGATCTGGGCACTGGGACTGAGCCTCAGCCTTCCTGAGACTTGTAGATTCTCTGTGGTGTAGCATATCTGCCACCTGAGTTACCCTCCAATTAAATTACAGTATTTATTGATTTCATTTAATGTGTTCAATTCTGTATTTTCTTTAAAGGGGAAAAGCCTTATGAATGTTATATTTGTCATGCTCGGTTTACCCAAAGTGGTACCATGAAGATGCACATTTTACAGAAGCACACAGAAAATGTGGCCAAATTTCACTGTCCCCACTGTGACACAGTCATAGCCCGAAAAAGTGATTTGGGTAAGTAGATCAGTGACAAGTGAAAAAAATATTTTGAAGGATTTATATTTCAAAATACGGGAATCATAAATAACTTCACCTTCTGACTCTCATACATTTTATGTATAGGAATGGCCTGTCACTTAGTAAAGGCCATTGCTTAGCTGCTTTTTTTTTTTCCCTATTTCTTCTTTTTCTTACTGTAGTCAGGCCGCAAGATTCTGTCCTGAATAAAACTCATCTATAAATTAATGGGAGCTGTGATGGGAGGAAACAGAGTACACCTTTAATTAGTAGCCCTCCTTCCCCAAATAGGAAAGTAACATAGTGTGATTCAAACTCAGGTCATTCTATTGTATTTTTTTGAGAACATCTGTACTTTCTCTAAGTAATGGGACTGTTTTATTGGTTTAGTGGCAACTGTTTTTCTGTGCATAAACTAGAGTTTACATAGATATGGAGTTTATTAATATTTAGTGTAGGCCGGCATGGTGGCTCACGCCTGTAATCCCAACACTTTGGGAGGCCAAGGCAGGTGGATCACAAGGTCAGGAGATCAAGAACATCCTGGCTAACACGGTGAAACCCCGTCTCTACTAAAAATACAAAAAATTAGCGGGCATGGTGGTGGGCATCTCTAATCCCAGCTACTCGGAAGAGTGAGGCAGGAGAATGGTGTGAACTCAGGGGACGGAGCTTGCAGTGAGCCGAGATCGCACCACTGCACTCTAGCCTGGGCAACAGGGCGAGACTCTGTCTCAAAAAAGAAAAAAAACACATTTAGTGTAACTCATACAGAAAGATAGTCACTTGGATTGCCTGCTGTGTTTTTTTATTCAAAGCAGAAAAAAATATTGCCCATTGTTTTACTTTTTTGCTCATTGAATTTCACAACAACCATATGAAGTAATGAAGGCTCATCTTACTCTGATTTGATAGGTGATAAGCCTAAGACTCAGAGAGCTATCTTTACCAAAGCTTTGCAACACAGCTTCTGGGTGGCAAAACCAAGCTAACTTCTCTTGAGTCTGCCCCAGCTCCTTCTCACACTAGGGTGTATATTAGTACCCAGGCCATAGCAGCAGCTTGTCCTTCCCCAGCATAAACATGGCCTGTTTGTCTGCAGCAGTGATTTTACTCAAAAGAGTTTTAAAGAAACTGTATGCAATTTATCTGGTGTCTTAACACTGGTTTTTTTTTTTTTTTTTTTGATACGGAATCTCACTCTGCCGCACAGTCTGGAGTGCACTGGCACGATCTCGGCTCACTGAAACGTCCACCTCCCTGGTTCAAGCGATTCTTCTGCCTCAGTCTCCTGAGTAGCTAGGACTACAGGCATGTACTTCCATGCTCGACTAATTTTTGTGTTTTTGGTAGAGGTGAGGTTTTACCATATTGGCCAGGCTGGTCTCGAATTCCTGACCTCATGATCTGCCTGCCTCAGTCTCCCAAAGTGCTGGGATTATAGGCATGAGCCACTGCACCCTGCCATCTTAATACTTTTTAAAATTTATTTTTATTGGGGCTGGGCACGGTGGCTCATGCCTGTAGTCCCAGCACTTTGGGAGTCCGAGGTGGGCAGATCACCTGAGATGAGGAGTTTCAAGACCAACCTGGCCAACATGGTGAAACCTCGTCTCTACAAAAATACAAAAATTAGCCTGGCATGATGGCGGGTGTCTGATCCCAGCTACTCAGGAGGCTGAGGTGGGAGAATCTCTTGAACCTGGGAGGCGGAGGTTGCGGTGAACCGAGATTGTGCCATTGCACACCAGCCTGGGCGACAGAGACTCTTGTCTCCAAAAAAAAAAAAAAAATTACTTGTATTTTTGTATTGCTATGTAATAGTTCTGTTAAAACTTTTTTATATAGCCAGGCGTGGTGGCTTATGCCTGTAATCCCAGCACTTTGGGAAGCCAAGGTGGGCGGATCATGAGGTCAGGAGATTGAGACCATCTTGGCTAACACGGTAAAACCCCGTCTCAACTAAAAATACAAAAAATTAGCCAGGCGTGGTGGCTGGTCGCACGTGCCTGTAGTCCCAGCTAGTTGGGAGGCTCAGGCAGGAGAATCGCTTGAACCCGGGAGGCAGAGGTTGCGGTGAGCTGAAATCGCACCCCTGCACTCCAGCCTGGGCAACACAGCAAGACTCCATCTCAAAAAGACAAACTTTTTAAAAATATAAGTATATTAAGCAAAATGCAAATGTCATTTTATTTTTTTTATTTTCTTTGAGATGAGTCTCATTCTGTCGCCCAGGCAGGAGTGCAATGGCACAATCTTGGCTCACTGCAACCTCTACCTCCCCGGTTCAAGCGATTCTCCTGCCTCAACCTCCCAAGTAACTGGGATTGTAGGCTCGCACCACCATGCCCAGCTAATTTTTTGTATTTTTAGTAGAGATAGGGTTTCACCATGTTGGCCAGGCTGGTCATGAACTCCTGACCTCAAGTGATCCACCCACCTCAGTCTCCCAAAGTGCTGGCATTATAGGCTTGAGCCAACGTCACATATATTTTGAAGATGAAACCATGAGCTTGAAGTAAACGGCTTGGGCTCCACGTAAGACCCATAAGTCATACATTCATTCTGGTCGACCGTTAAGAGTTTTGTGTTAGAAATTAAATCTTTCAGGCCAGGCGTGGTGACTCACTCCTGTAATCCCATTACTTTGGGAGGCTGAGGTGGGCAGATCACGAGAGTAGTAGCCTGGCCAACATGGTGAAACTCTTGTCTTTTACTAAAGAAATAGCAGAATTAGTTGGGCATGGTGGCAAGTGCCTGTAATCCCAGCCACTCAGGAGACCAAGGTAGAAGAATCGCGTGAACCCGGGAGGTGGAGGTTGCAGTGAGTAAGATCGTGCCACTGCACCCCAGCCTAGGCAATAGAGCGAGACTATCTCAAAAAAAAAATTAACCAGATGTGGTGGTGCACACCTATAGTCCCAGCTATTTGGGAGGCTGAGGCAGGAGAATCGCTTGAATCTGGGAAGCGGAGGTTGCAGTGAGCCGAGATCTTGCCACTGCGCTCCAGCCTGAGTGACAGAGTGTGAGACTCTGTCTCAAAAAAAAAGAAAAAAAAGAGCCAATTCTAAAAAAGTTTGTATTTCCTCTTTGAAAACAGGTTAGATTTTACTCTCATAAACAGGTAGCGAGTGAAAAGTGAGAGCCATCCTCTCCCTTACCTCGTATCTACTCCCAATAATTAGCTCTCTTTAAGTTTGGTGGGATATCACCTCAGTTAATACAACTTGTAGCACCGTAAATACATAAATTAATGATCCCAAATGTAGCTGGGCCCTCACTGCTCCTAGCTATTCCAGCTGTTTGTTCTTGTCAGGTGTGCTCCAGTTCTTCTTCATGAGTCAGTGAATTCATTCCACAATATTTGGTGCTTGTTATATAGAGTTGGGCACCCTACTCTTCCTTTTTTTTTTTTTTTTTTGGTTGAGATGGAATTTCCCTCTTGTCACCCAGGCTGGAGTGCAGTGGTGCGAACTCAGCTCACTGCAACCTCTGCCTCCCAGGTTCAAGTGATTCTCCTGCCTCAGCCTCCTGAGTAGCTGGGATTATAGGCACATACCACCATGCCCAGCTAAGGTTTTTTTGTGTGTTTTTTAGTAGAGATGGGGTTTCACCATGTTGGCCAGGCTGGTCTTGAACTCCTGACCTCAGGTGATCTGCCTGCCTCGGCCTGCCAAAATGCTGGGATTACAGACATGAGCCACCGTGCCCAGCCCTCACTTATTTTTTTTGTGACAAAGTTTCGCACTTGTCACCCACACTGGAGTGCAGTGGTCCGATCTCTGTTCACTGCAACCTCCGCCTCCTGGGTTCAAGCTGTTCTCCTGCCTCAGCCTCCTGAGTAGCTGGGACTACAGGTGCCTGCCACCACGGCTAATTTTTGTATTTTTAGTAGAGATAGGGTTTTACCATGTTGGCCAGGCTGCTCTCGAACTCCTGACCTCAGATGATCTGCCCTCATTGACCTCCCAAAATGTTGGGATTACAGGCATGAGCTACCACACCAGACCCCCTACTCCTACTTTCTTATAACCTCTAATTTTCCTTCTTTTTTCTCTCCCTTCTTGGTCTCAGTAAATGACTTCTCTTCCTACTTAAAAAATAAAGACAAAGGGCCAGGCGCGGTGGCTCACGCCTGTAATCCCAGCACTTTGGGAGGCCGAGGTGGGCAGATCGTTTGAGCTTAGGAGTTCCAGACCAGCCTGAACAACATGGCAAAACTCCCATCTCTACCAAAAATACAAAACAGCCGGTTGTGGTAAGGTGCACCTGTGGTTCCAGCTACTCAGGAGGCTGAGGTGGGAGGATCACTTGAGCTTAGGAGGTGTAGAGGTTGCAATGAGCCGAGATCGTGCCACTGCACTCCAGCTTGGGTGACAGACCCCATCTCAAAAAAAAAGAATCTTAGCCAGGCACAGTGGCTCACACGTGTAGTTTCAGCTATTCAGGAGGATAGGCCAGGAGTTCTAGACCAACCTGTGTGGTACAGCAAGACCCAATCTCTTAAATAAAAATATGGCTGGGCGCAGTGGCTCACGCCTCTAATCCCAGCACTTTGGGAGGCTGAGGTGGGTGGATCACAAGGTCAGGAGAGGAAGACCATCCTGGCTAACATGGTGAAACCCTATCTCTACTAAAAATAGAAAAAATTAACCTGGCATGGTGGTATGCGCCTATGGTTGCAGTTACTTGGGAGGCTGAGCTGAGATCGCGCCACGGCACTCCAGCCTGGGCAAGAGAGTGAGACTATCTCAAGAAGAAAAGAAAAAGAAAGAAAAAAAAAAAAAAAATATATATATATATGTCTTCACTCTGTAGGTTTAACTCTTCTCCTCTTCTCTCCTTCCCAGCCAGCCTTTGTGAAGAGTTGCATCCCTCACAGTCTTCTCTCCCTCATCTTTCTCTCTTGTCTGGCTTATTCCCCATCACTCTGGTATAATGATCACTCTGGTATAATGACTCTTGCTTAAGGTCATGAATGACCCCACACTCTGAATGTAGTGAAGACTCCTTTCCACTCTTCTTCCTAAGAGATGACTTGATCACTTAGCAGTGTTCTTCATAGTTGACAGCACCCTCTTCCTTTGAAACACTTTCTTCCCTTGGCCTCTGTGACACTAAATCCTGTTGGTTTTCTTCTTTCTCTTATTCCTCTCAACTTTCTCTTATTTTAACCTTTTTTTCTCTCACTAGCCTTAACTCTAAGGGGTTTTTGTTGTTGTTGTTTTGTTTTTTTTAATTATTGGAGACTGTGTCTTTCTCTGTTGCCCAGGCTGGATTTTGGTGGCGCAGTCTTGGCTCACTGCAGCCTCGACTTCCCAGGCTCAAGCAATCCTCCCACCTCAACCTCCCTGATAGCTGGGACCTCAGGCACATGCCACAAGGACCAGCTAATTTTTTTTCTTTTTTTTTCTTTTTTTTTAGCTTTTGGTAGAGACAGGGTTTCACTATGTTGCCCGGGCTGGTCTCGTACTGGACTCAAGCAATCCACCCACCTCAGCCTCCCAATATGCTGGGATTACAGGTGTGAGCCACCACGCCTGGCCCAACTCTTAGACTTCTTTGTGTGTGTGTGTGCATGTGTGCTTTGTGTGAGAGACAGAGTTTCACTCTGTTGCCCAGGCTGGAGTAGAGTGGCACGATCTCGGCTCACTGCAGCCACTGCTGCCCTGTTTTAAATGATTTTCCTTCCTCATTTTCCCGAGTAGCTGGGACTACAGGTGTACACCACCATGCCCAGCTAATTTTTGTATTTTGTAGTAGAGAGGGGGTTTCACTATATGTTGACCAGGCCAGGTCTCAAACTTCTGACCTCAGGTGATCCACACGCCTTTGCCTTCCAAAGTGCTGGGATTCTTTTTGACATGGAGTCTTTGTCACCTAGGCTAGAGTGCAGTGCAGTGGCACAATCTTGGCTCACTGCAACCTCCGCCTCCCAGGTTCAAGCCATTCTCTTGCCTCAGCCTCCCGAGTGACTGGGATTACAGGTTTACAGGCATACACCACCACGCCCAGCTAATTTTTTTTTTTTTTTTTAGGAAGAGACAGAGTTGTGCCATGTTGGCCAGGCTGGTCTTAAACTCCTCACCTCAGGTGATCCACCTGCCTCAGCCTCCCAAAGTTCTGGAATTACAGGCGTGAGCCACTGTGCTTGCCAACTCTTAGACTTCTTAAAGCATGACCCATACTTTTTATTTTAATTCTACTTTTTGCCTTAGTGATCTTATCAGCTCCCATGGTCTCAAATTCTAACAACTCTTTGTGGCATTGGTGGTACAGTGATAAGCATAGCTGCTTTCAAATCCTAACAACTTGTACATTTATATTCCTACTCCAGATCTTTCTCTCTTTTTTTTTTTTTT
>NW_012123265.1:2357917-2360745 GCF_000951035.1 Colobus angolensis palliatus | reverse complement strand
GGCCGAGGTGGGTGGATCATTTGAGGTCAGGAGCTCGAGACCAGCCTGGCCAAGACGGTGAAACCCTGCCTCTACTAAAAATACAAAAATTAGCCAGGCGTGGTGATAGACATCTGTAATCCCAGCTACTCCGGAAGCTGAGGCAGGAGAATCGCTTGAACCTGCAGCAGAGGTTGCATTGAGCCGAGATTGCGCCACTGCACTCCAGCCTGGGTGACAGGGCGAGACTGTCTCCAAAAAAAAAAAAAAAAAAAAATTAGCTGGGGCCAGGTGACTCACACCTATAATCCCAGCACTTTGGGAAGCCAAAGCAAGCAGATCATTTGAGGTTAGGAGTTCGAGACCAGCCTGGCCAACCTGATGAAACCCCATCTCTACTAAACAATACAAAAATCACCTGGGCATAGTGGCAGGCACCTGTAATCGCAGCTACTCAAGAGGCTAAGGCAGGAAAATTGCTTAAACCTGGGAGGTGGAGGTTGCAGCGAGCCGAGATGGTGGCACTGTACTCCATCCTGGGTGACAGCAAGACTCCGTCTCAAAAGGAAAAAAAAAATTAGCTGGGCATGGTGGCTCATGTCTATGGTCCCATTTTGAAGCTGCAGTAAACCATGATCACACCACTGCTCTCCAGCCTTTGCAACAGAGCAAGACCCTGTCTCTAAATATATAGCTTTATCATCTCAAGCCGTGTTGAGTCTAGACCTAGCTTGGATGAGAAAGAACTGTTGGCCACATGCATGCAGGTGGCAGCTGGGATAGTAGTCCCATGAGCAGGCTCTGAGGCCTTTCCCCCATGCCATTTCAGGAGAGGCACATGATCATGCACAAGCGCACCCACACCGGGGAGAAGCCTTATGCCTGCAGCCACTGCGATAAGACCTTCCGCCAGAAGCAGCTTCTCGACATGCACTTCAAGCGCTATCACGACCCCAACTTCGTCCCTGCGGCCTTTGTCTGTTCTAAGTGTGGGAAAACATTTACACGTCGGGTAAGGGTCAGAACTTCACTTTTCCTATTATGATACTGAATATTGGATTTTTGGTCTTCCTCTGCAGAGCAAGGTAGTTTTTTTCACTGAGGTTATAAACAGAGATGCTCCATTGTTTGGAAAGTTAGTCACCCCATCTTGATGTTTCTATCCATGTGTGAGCCCTTCCACTGATGGGGAACACAGTATCTTTGAATAGATTGATTGTATAAAGAAATTTCCTGCTGGGCACAGTGGCTTACGCCTGTAATCCCAGCACTTTGGGAGGCCGTGGTGGGTGGATCATGAGGTCAGGAGATGGAGACCATCCTGGCTAACACGGTGAAACCCTGTCTACTAAAAATACAAAAAATTAACCGGGCGCAGTGGCAGGCCCCTATAATCGCAGCTCTCGGGAGGCTGAGGCAGGAGAAAGGCGCGAACCAGGGAGGCGGAGCTTGAGTGAGCCGAGATCACGCCACTGCACTCCAGCCTGGGCGAAAAAGCAAGACTCCGTCTCAAAAAAAAAAAAAAATTTCCTTAGGTGGATTGAAACCTGCATCCCACTCCACCCCTAGCTAGCTGTAGCCTGTGCAGGGTCTTCTCTTGAGGGCTGTGTTAGATCTTGACAGAACTAGGAGCTAGTCTGAATCCTCCCCTGTCTCTGTCTGTAGGCTGCTGAGCCTCCTCTCAGAGAACCCAGCCTTATCCATTTCCCCTGAGCAGAGACAGCGTGTTCAGGACACACTTAGCAGATACTAGAATTTTTAGGCTTAATACAGATTTTATTAAAGTAAATAACTTCCAATCTGATCTTAGCTTTTTTAGTGGTGTGAAAGAGGATTTTGTTCTTTTTGTTAGAATACCATGGCAAGACATGCTGATAATTGTGCTGGCCCAGATGGTGTAGAGGGGGAGAATGGAGGAGAAACGAAGAAGAGTAAACGTGGAAGAAAAAGAAAGATGCGCTCTAAGAAAGAAGATTCCTCTGACAGTGGTAGGTGACTTGTTTCTTGATTTGCTTACCATGGCAGGCTTTGGAGCCCAGTTTCCAGTGTATTTATATATGGATATGCTGAGATGTAGAGGCGGGCACATGCTCTTCCTTTCTTTAAACTTCTCATCTTCTAATGTCTATTTACAACAGCAGGTAGTGTTTTTCTGGGGCACGTTTTCTTTTCTCCTCGTGGCATTCTGCTTATTAATGCCTTATAAGTAATCTTCAGTTAAAGTCAAAGCAGAATTAGTATTTTTATTTAGTTTATTCAAATATGTGATATTCTAAGGCCAGCCGAGTTTCTTGTCCTATGTTCTTAACTTTTACATTTAGGTAGCTGGTCTAGATTTGAGCAGTGAATCTAATGGACATGAAGAAATTGTTTAAGCATCTTCACTTATGGTTTGACTGCCTGTGTCAGCCTAGCCTTGAGAGGTGCTGATCAAGTCAGTGAAGGTCAGCCTTTCTCTTCCTACCTTAATCTCTCCATTTAAAGTTTAAAATCTTGCCTATTTTCCTACCACAGGTACTCTTTGGAGTGTTTTTTGCCTCTCTAGTCATGAAACCCAGGCAGGAGGTTATGCTTAGAAGTGCCAAGCCTTGGTCGGGCACACTGGCTCATGCCTGTAATCCTAGCACTTTGGGAGACGAAGATGGGCAGATCACTTGAGGTCAGGAGTTTGAGACCAGCCCTGGGGAACATGGCAAAACCTTGTCTCTAAAAAAAACTTAAAAATTGGCCAGGCGTGATGGCTCAAGCCTGTAATCCCAGCACTTTGGGAGGCCAAGGTGGGCGGATCACGAGGTCAGGAGATCGAGACCATCCTGGCTAACACAGTGAAACCCTGTCTCTACTAAAAA
>NW_012123265.1:2353014-2357717 GCF_000951035.1 Colobus angolensis palliatus | reverse complement strand
GGGCGACAGAGCAAGACTCCGTCTCAAAAAAAAAAAAAAATTTAAAAATTAGCCCGATGTGGTGGTACATGCCCATAGTCCCAGCTACTCGAGAGGCTGAGGTGGGAGAATCACTTGAGCCCGGGAAATAGAGGCTGTAGTGAGCTGTTATCACGCCACTGCCTTCCATCCTAGGCGTCTTTTTTTGTCTCCAAAAAAAGAAGTGCCAAGCCTCACAAAGAGGGTGGAAGAACAAGAGTCTTGGTAATTTGGAGGCCACATTTAATTACACAAACATGTTCAGAGTGTTAGATTCTATAGTGTGGATATGTGGTTGCTGGCATCCGGGTGGGAAGGCACCTCTGTAACTAAAGACTTAAGGTATGGATGCAAAAGGTGGTAGAGAGTTTGGTTTTAGGGAATGGACTTCCCAGAAGCACCATTAAACTGGAGAGATTATAGATGATGCCTGATAGTCTAGGGATTCTTCATTTTGTGTTTTGCACTGGTTGTCAGTAGAAATAGTGGGGAGGGGATGAGATTTTTGAAGAAGTAACATATTGGAGAACTTTAGTCACTTATTGGGCTTTTTTGTTTTTGAGTTTTTTGTTTGTTTGTGTTCTTTTTTGTGTTTTGAGATGGTGTCTCCCTCTTGTTGCCCAGGCTGGAGTGCATTGGCGTGATTTCTGCTCACTGCACCTCCACCTCCTGGGTTCAAGCGATTCTCCTGCCTCAGCCTCCCAGGTAGCTGGGATTACAGGCATGACCCACCACGCCCTATTAATTTTTGTATTTTTAGTAGAGATAGGGTTTCACCATGTTGGCCAGGCTGGTCCCAAACCCCTGACCTCAGGTGATCTGCCCGCGTCAGCCTCCCAAAGTGCTGGGATTACAGGCGTGAGCCACCGCGCCCGGCTGTGTTTTTGTTTTTAGAGATGCAGTCCCACTGTGGGCCCAGGCTGGTCTCTTAACTCCTGGGCCCAAGTGATCCTCCTGCCTCGACCTCCCAATGTGCTAGGATTAGAGGCATGAGACACTGCACCCGGCTACTTTATGCGTTTCTTTTTTTTTTTTTTTTTTTTTTTTGAGACAGAGCCTCGGTCTGTTGCCCAGGCTGAAGTGCAGTGGTGTGATCTCGGCTCACTGCAAGTTCTACCTCCCAGGTCCATGCCATTCTCCTGCCTCAGCCTCTCCAGTAGCTGGGACTGCAGGTGCCCGCCACCCTGCCTGGCGAATTTTTTTGTTTTATTTTTTGTTTTTTGTTTTTGTATTTTTAGTAGAGATGGGGTTTCACTGTGTTAGCCAGAGTGGTCTCAATCTCCTGACCTCGTGATCTGCCCTCCTCGGCCTCCCAAAAGTGCTGGGATTACAGGTGTGAGCCACCGTGCCCGGCCCTTTATGGGTTTTACTGTAAAACCTTCTCATGAAAGCACTAAGCTGTTTATATTTGGATCTGTAACAAGGTCCCCTTGCTTTTTTTTCCCTTTTTCTAAATGGAGTGTCTGTTTTTTTGTTGTTGTTTTTTTTTGTTTGTTTGTTTTTGCTTTTTAAAAACTTATTTATTTGTTTAATTTTTTTGATAAGCCTTTTTGTCGGTTTGAATAGTTACCTTAAACATCATTTAAGAATTGTGACCTTGGCCGGGCGCGGTGGCTCAAGCCTGTAATCCCAGCACTTTGGGAGGCCGAGACGGGTGGATCATGAGGTCAGGAGATCGAGACCATCCTGGCTAACACGGTGAAACCCCGTCTCTACTAAAAAATACAAAAAACTAGCCGGGCGAGGTGGAGGGCACCTGTAGTCCCAGCTACTCGGGAGGCTGAGGCCGGAGAATGGCGTAAACCCGGGAGGCGGAGCTTGCAGTGAGCTGAGATCCGGTCACTGCACTCCAGCCTGGGCGATAGAGTGAGACTCCGTCTCAAAAAAAAAAAAGAGTTGTGACCTTTTTGCGACGTGGTGCATTTTGAGAATGATGTCTCTTTTTGCCTTTCTACAAATGATGTCTTGCCTAGTCACTCAATGCGCTCACATTGCCCCTCCTTCTGAGGCCCTCAGTCCCCATGTTTTCCTCTGCAAACAGTAGGGGCCAAGCAGCTTTAAAGCTTTTTGATCAGGTTTCATGTGGGGAGACATTATGCATTAACTGGCATATTGGAACTACCACTGAGGCACTATTAGTCAACAACTATTGGACTTTTACACTTTAGCCTCAGCTACTCCCCAGTAAGTGTAGTCCCAGGTCTTATGCTAAAAGACAAAAAACAACCATGTGTAGGTGTATGTTATTTTGTTTGGTGTTGAGAGGAAGTCAAGGATTTGGATTGCTAATGATATGGTGACTCAGAATGGGTGTTGGTGGTGGTGTTTTTTTGTTTTTTTTTTTTTCTTTTGAGATGGAGTCTCGCTCTGTCGCACAGGCTGGAGTGCAGTGGCCAGATCTCAGCTCACTGCAAGCTCCGCCTCCTGGGTTCACGCCATTCTCCTGCCTCAGCCTCCCGAGTAGCTGGGACTACAGGTGCCCTCCACCTCGCCCGGCTAGTTTTTTGTATTTTTTAGTAGAGACGGGGTTTCACCGTGTTAGCCAGGATGGTCTCGATCTCCTGACCTCATGATCCACCCGTCTCGGCCTCCCAAAGTGCTGGGATTACAGGCTTGAGCCACCGCGCCCGGCCGAGTATCTGTTTTAAGTAGCATCTTCTTCAGTCACTGGGTGTTAAGTGTATTTTTAAGATGTCAATTTGCAGCCGGTCATGGTGGCTCACGCCTGTAATCCCAGCACTTCGGTAGGCCAAGGCAGACAGATCACCTTAGCTCAGGAGTTCAAGACCAGCCTGGGGAACATGGCAAAACCCTGTATCTACAAAAAAAAAATACAAAAATCAGCAGGGGATTGTGGCCTGCGCCTTTGGTCCCAGCTATCTGGGAGGCTGAGGTGGGAGGATGGCTTGAGCCCAGTAGGTTGAAGCTGCAGTGAACTGAGATAGTGTCACTGAACTCCAGCCTGGGCGACAGAGCGAGACCCTGTCTCAAAAAAAAAAAAAAAAAGAAAATTATTGCAGTGAACTGTTGAGGGTTTTCAGAAATGTTGGGAGACTCCCAGATATTACCAGTGATCAGATAATCGTAACCTTTGGGGTCCCTATAGTTGCTCTTAGTTGCAAAGCCCTCTGCTGCCAGACTCTGTCCTGTGTCCTGCTTTCTCCTGATACTTCCTTGTTCACTTCTTGATTCATCTCCAGGAAGACCAGCTTCTTTCCCTCATCGTATGTAACCAGAAGCATCTTAAGTCTAAAGAGATTATTGATAGCTTCTGATAGATTTCTACAGTTCTTCCTTCGGTCTGCTGCTGTTTAGTAGAGCATGCAATTTGGTTCAAGGCCTTATACCTAGTGACTCTATCTCCCCCAGAAAATGGACGTCAGCCTGGGCTCCATGCCACTGATGGCCGTGCAGTCTTACTTGTCCTGACCCGGAAGTTCTGCTTGTTGGCTATCTACAGAAATCGACCAGCAGATGGTCTGCTGCTGTTTTCAAGGCTTTTTGCCGAAATACCACCAAGCCAATAAGCCTTTGATCCTGTTAGCCTACTTTTGTGTGCTTTTCCCCCCAATTCTGACTGAATTTGTTTAGTTTTCTAGGCATTGGGCCAACTTAGGCAATAGGGGGCTTGAAGAAGTTCAGCAGGGAAGCATCTCTCGTTCTTGACACGCTGCCACTTATCTCTACATTCCCCACATTTTCACTTAGGATTTCAGTCACTTGAGGAATAAGGGATTTTATCTGGAAGATCAGGAGTTTACCCACAGATCTCTAAATTTAAACATTTTGTTCCAGAGAAAGAGAGTGCACGTCAATAACCTGTGCTTTCTAGAGGAAGGCAGGCATTGTACATTTTGTGCCACAGCCATGGGGGCGGGATAACAAAAGCTCTTTGGCTGCCTGCAGATGTGGGTGCCAGAACAGCCCAGACTGAGGGCAGAGGTTTGAATTCTACCTGCTGTGACTTGGCTGTGCATTACAATCACTTAGTTTCTCATTTTTTCTATAAAATGAGGGTAACACCCTCATTCAATGAAGTACTGAAGCCTAAGTGGAAAATGGTGAATATTTAAACTGTGATGTTTGCTATAAGTAAAAGCTGTGTTTGTGGTAGACTGTAGGTTACAGAGCAGGATTACATGAGTTGCCTCAGTCCTGTTGATCTCCAGGTCACTATTAAGTGGAGTGAGAGTGCTACAGAAATTGCTCAGGGAAACTGAGTCTCAGCTGGTCAGATGTCCCAGGTCACATACCTAGTAAGAGATCTGAGACTCAGAGCCTCATTACCTGACTCCTCATCAGTATTCTTTATACAATAATTTCCTCACTTTTATGTACCACTTATTTTACCACGATGGACAACTGTGGCATTAGGGAGGAGAGCAAAAGGGTTGAGAATGACACATTAGGTCTGATACAGCTGGGAATTAAGTCCAAAAACTTGACTTTAAAAGAGAATCAATAATAGTTTCAAAAAAACTCTTGCTACTTACCTTAGGGACCTCACAATGTGTAAGAATTTCTGGCCAGGCATGATGGATGAAGCCTGTAATCCTAACACTTTGGGAGGTCAGGAGTTAGAAGCTGCAGTGAGCTATGATCGCACCACTGCACTCTAGCCTGGGTGACAGAGCAAGACCCCGTCTCAAAAAAAAAAAGAAAAAGAATTTCCGTCTTGTCCCCCG
>NW_012123265.1:2348047-2348444 GCF_000951035.1 Colobus angolensis palliatus | reverse complement strand
TGGCCACATTTTTTTTTTTTTTTTTGAGTAGAGACGGGGTTTCACTGTATTTGCCAGGCTGGTCTCGAACTCTTGAACTCAAGCCGCCCACCTCGCCCTCCCAAAGTGCTGGGATTACAGGCATGAGCCACCACACCGAGCCAATTTTGTTTTTTTGTTTGTTTGTTTGTTTTTTCTTTTCTCTCTCTCTCTGGAGACAGTGTTTCACTCTTGTTGTCCAGGCTGGAGTGCAATGGCGGATCTCAGCTCCCCGCAATCTCTGCCTCCCGGGTTCAAGTGATTCTTCTGCCTCAGCCTCCCGAGTAACTGAGATTACAGGTATGCGCCACCATGCCCAGCTAATTTTATATTTTTAGTAGAGTCAGGGTTTCTCCATGTTGGTCAGGCTGGTCTTGAA
>NW_012123265.1:2331272-2347059 GCF_000951035.1 Colobus angolensis palliatus | reverse complement strand
GAGAATTGCTTGAATCTGGGAGGTAGAGGTGGCAGTGAGCCGAGATCGTGCCACTGCACTCCAGCCTGGGCAACAGAGTGAGACTCTGTCTCAAAAATAAAAAGAAAAGAAATATATATATATGTATAAAACAAGACTTCAAAGAATATATAATTGTTTTCTTTCTTCTGCACCACCCTTCTCCTTGTCCCACCTCCTGTGCTTCCTGATATCATGAAAAGAAAATGCTGAACCAGATCTGGACGACAATGAGGATGAGGAGGAGCCTGCCGTAGAAATTGAACCCGAGCCAGAGCCTCAGCCTGTGACCCCAGCCCCACCACCTGCCAAGAAGCGGAGAGGACGACCCCCTGGCAGAACCAACCAGCCCAAACAGAACCAGCGTAAGTTGTTCATCTCTGCTCTGGAGGCTGGAGTCTTCTCCGAGCATGTGGGGGAGCCAGATGGGTCCTTGTTCTTTGGGGAGGTGGGAACTAAGCCATGAGAACAAGTTAAGGGCATGTCGAGAACAAACTCTCAGGAAATGGTTTTTTAGGAGTTTTTACTGAGGAACATCTGAGGAAGTCTTTAGAGGCCTGTTACATTTCAAGGAGAAGAAGTCCAGAGTAGAACAGTACTTGTGTTCTACAAGATGGGTACTGTTAATGTGGGCGGGTTTTGAAAAACAACCGAAGTCACAGTCAGCTGGCAGAATGGATGCGGTAATGAATATAAAAGAGCCAAATCGTAAAAGGTGGAGAGGGAAAGCAGTTTCTGTGCTGAGATTGCCCCTTCTAAGAAACTCAGGGTCAGGCACGCTGGCTAACACCTGTGATCCCAGCACTTTGGGGGGTCAAAGCGAGAGGATCACCTGAGGCCAGGAGTTCCATACCAGCCTGGCCAACATGGTAAAACCCCATTTCTGCTAAAAATACAAAAATTAGCCAGGCATGGGGCGGGCGCCTGTAGTCCCAGCTACTCAGGAGGCTGAGGTAGGAAAATCACTTTAACCCGAGAGGCAGAGGTTGCAGTGAGCCGAGATCGTGCCAGTGCACTCCAGCCTGGTGATACAGCAAGACTCCGTCTCAAAAAATAAAATAAAAAATAAATTGACTGTCTCTGGACCACTATCTAGTAAGGCTTTCCTGCATTGCTGACATCCTGTTCGATGTCAGTCTGAAGGACCCTTGTGATTCTTGGGGCTTTAATGCACCATTTGTTCTGTCTGTGCTCTTCTTTGCCAGCAACAGCTATCATTCAGGTTGAAGACCAGAATACAGGTGCAATTGAAAACATTATAGTTGAAGTAAAAAAAGAGCCAGATGCTGAGCCCGCAGAGGGAGAGGAAGAGGAGCCCCAGCCAGCTGCCACAGACGCCCCCAACGGAGACCTCACGCCCGAGATGATCCTCAGCATGATGGACCGGTGATGGCGGAGCCTTGTGTGTCGCCAGGACTGCTCTGGGCTGTGTTTAAACGGCCCGCATCTTAATTTTTCTCCCTTCTTTCTTTTTTTGGCTTTGGGAAAAGCATCATTTTACCAAACATACCAAGAACGAAAACTTCAAGGATGATGTTAGAAAAAAATGTGATTTAACTAGAACTTGCTGTCTGATGTTAGCAAATCATGGAATGTTCTGAGTCCCGGAGGGTTTACTGTGAAGTGCTGAGGACAGTGTTGACGACTAACTCGTTTTCCTAGATGGAAACTGAGACATTGATCCCTCCCTCCATGTGGTAAACCACTCCAGAATGGCCACCAGGCTTCCCAGAGTTCTATGGTCTTCTTCCCAAGAGAGTTTTTAATTGTAAATGCATACTTGGGAAGGACTTAGACTTTTAAACTGTTTTTTGCTTTTGCTTTTCCCTGACTCCCTTTGCTTGGAGTCAGCTGCACACCAGTAGTATGGCATGCTACGATCAGGTTCTGTCCTGAAAGCTTTGCCTCTTTCTTGGCAAAGTTTCTGGTATGGTCAAGCTTGTAAATAACTTTTTTTACATTTTAATCTTTTCCATTAATTAAGAGGTTGAAAAGAAGTGCAGTGTAAGAAAACCCAGCATCTTAATTACTTGCAAATTAAGTTACCACAGACTCTGTAGTGTGTAAATGTTGACAAGGAATTGGATCACAATCATGTAGCAGAATGGCACCCAGACCACTGCCCACCAGTGACGGACACCCACGTGGCAGATCATGATTTCCAGCCCACGGAGCCAGCATTTGAACCTTGTACAATTAACTTTCAGTTATGATTTCCCATCAACATTTTCTTTGCCCCGTTTGTAGCTGATTGTTGTTTTATAAATCTTCTGTTAAAGCAGAAGGGTGATTATGAGTGGATCACAGCAGCCCTTATAAGTTGGGCCAGAAAATTTCACTAGGTCAGAAATTTAAACTTTGGATCTTCAAAAAATAATAATGTGAAACAAAACCAACTAAAAAGTGATTCTTGCACATGAACTGTCACATGTTTAAAAATGTGTTTTTTAGAAAGCCTCAGTCTTACTGATTTCAAACACTTTTTTCTTCTGTGTATTGCTTTTAAGAGAGCCATCAGTTAGCTATCAGACTCTAGGTTGATGCATTTTGTACTTAGCTGTACTGTGTGATATTTTTCATTATTTTAGGATGCCAACATGAGACCTGTAATAAAATATGTAATGGGGTTGAAAGCTGGGGAGGAGGATCTACTGCTGTACAGCTAATAAATCATAACGGATTAACAAGTGCTCCAAAGACTCCATCTTGCGTGATTCCTGCCTGCTTGAGGGAGGTTGGGGGACTGCATACATGGTTCCAGGCTGTGCAGGCTGCTGCCTTTCACAGGCAACCTCTGTTCCTGGGATGGTACTTTCTCCAGCAGATGGGAGGATATCTTGGCGGGTGACTGGATATTGAGCACATCCTGCTATAACTTTTTTCTTTTTTTTTTTTTTTTGAGATGGAGTCTCGCTCCGTTGCCCAGGCTGGAGCACAGTGGCGCAATCTCGGCTTACTGCAACCTCTGTCTCCTGGATTCACGCCATTCTCCTGCGTCAACCTCCCGAGTAGCTGGGACTACAGGCGCCTGCCACCACGCCTGGCCAATTTTTTGTATTTGAGACGGGGTTTCACTGTGTTAGCCAGATGGTCTCTATCTCCTGACCTCATGATCCACCCGCCTCAGCCTCCCAAAGTGCTGGGATTACAGGCGTGAGCCACCGCGCCCGGCCCCTGCTGTAACTTTCTAACTCCCCAGAAAGTGTGTTTGAGTACAGGTGAGTAGATGGACGGCAGCCAGCTTCCGTGATCCACTTGAGGAGTAGGCGCCCCGTGCACAAGAGTAGATGGGCCACAGAGCTGCTTAGAGTGAAAGGGGTAATGGGAGGCTCTCAGCATCTCAGCTCAAGGAGGCCTGGGATCAGATGTACCTGGAGCTCTGCCAGGTGTGAGGGAACAGAGAAGCTGGACCCAGCCTGCCCTAGAGAAGTTCATTTGAAAGGAGAGACAGATGCACAACCATCGGGTAGTGAGGAGACTGTCTCAGATAATAGATCTGCCTGTTAGCACCCCAGGAAGGTGGATGGAGTTGTGTCATGTTTGGAATCTTAGGCGTGACTGGAAAATCATTCTGCTGCTGCCGTTTCTAGGCAGATTGCTTTGGCAAACCCACTTTAGGCGAAAGTTTAAACCACTTACACAAGTTTTTTAACCAAAATTCCAACTTACAAGTTTTCAATGAGAAGTAACAGCAAAATGTGTGAAGCTTTTGGCTGCCTAGTGCTGTCCACACAGATGGGTCTCCCAGGAAAACAACCCAGGGCCTCCTGGGGCCTCGGGATTCAGCCAGGCAGTGAACTCCTTGCTCTGAAAGTTAGTGGTCTTGGTCTGTTGGAGTTTGAGTTCTGTCTCCCATCCATGGTTTATCCACCAGGGTACCCACTACCAGTCAGCCAAAACTTTTTTTTTTTTAGACGGAGTCTCACTTTGTCACCCAAGCTGGAGTGCAGTGGCACAATCTCGGATCACTTCAACCTCCACCTCCTGGGTTCAAGGGATTCTCCTGCCTCAGCCTCCTGAGAAGCTGGAATTACAGGCACCCACCACCACACCCAGCTAATTTTTGTATTTTTAGTAGAGATGGGGTTTCACCGTGTTGGTCAGGCTAATTTCGAACTCCTGACCTCGGGTGATCCGCCCGTCTCAGCCTCCCAAAGTTCTGGGATTACAGGCATGAGCCACCACACCTGGCCCCAACTTTTTTTTAATTCCAGGTTTTTTTTGAGACAGGGTCTCACTCACCTAGGCTGGGATGTGGTGGCACAAACAACTCACTGTGACCTCGAACTAGGCTCAAGCAATCCTCCTACCTCAGCCTCCTGGATAGCTGGGACTACAGGCCATGCCATCACACCTGGCTCTTTTTTTTTTTTTTTTTAGTTTTTTTGTAGAGATAGGGTCTTGCTATGTTACCCAGGCTAGTCTCAAACTCCTGGACTGAAGTGATCTTCCTGCGTCAGCCTCCCAAAGTGCTGGATTATAGGCATGAACCACCATGCCCAGCCACCTAAGCATATATAACCTTTTTGCAGAACAATGAGGCTCAGATCATTCCTGATTGTACATATTCTGTTTGAAAGGTGTTTGTTTGTTTGTTTGTTTTGAGATAGATTCTCTGTCTGTTGCCAGGCTGGAATGCAGTGGCACAATCTGGGTTCACTGCAACCCCTGCCTCCCAAATTCAAGCGATTCTCCTGCCTCAGCCTCCGCAGTAGCTGGGAATACAGGCACATGCAACCACGCTTGACTAATTGTATTTTAGTAGAGACGGAGTTTCACCATGTTGGCCAGGATGGTCTCGATCTCCTGACCTTGTGATCTGCCCACCTTGGCCTCCCAAAGTGCTGGGATTACAGGCATGCACCACCACTCCCGGCCGTCTGTAAGTGGATTTGTTTTAGCTTGGGAAGGGGCAAAAGAATTGACATTGTGAGGGAGTTAAGGCTGAAAAGGGATCCTCCTGCTGCATAGCCCAGGATGCATCCTGTCCGACCCTTAATTATAAAACCTTTAGCAGCAGAAGCCAGTTTTGTTACTGCACCCCAAAGAACTGTTGATGGGGAAGTTCCTGAACCTGCGTGCAGCTCCCTCACTGTTAAGCCACAGAAGTAAAGAATCTATGCCCTTTTCACCCCTGGGCTGGCATCACCCTATTGCTGCCCAGCTCAGCAAGTACCCGAGCTCTTCTCTGGCTTGTCAGGACCTGGACTTCGAAAATCCTCTGAGGTGAGCCTTGTGGCAGCACCAAGGGGGCGTAGCCCGGGCCACCTGGGAGGCAAGTCTCGTCCTCAGCCTGTGCTACCCAGAGCAGGCAAGGCTAATACTCTCAGGAGCTTTGGCATTTCCTGAACGCCCGTGGAGTAACATGCCATCCAGAACACAGAAGGGCTTGAACAAGCTGACAACTTCTCATTGAGTCACTGTCACTTGTAAGAACTGAGTCCCATGTGTTCACTTGGTCTCTGAGATCAGGTTTGCTGTGTTACTACCGCCCTGACTACCACCAGCCACGTGGCTAGTCCTGCAAGCCTGGCCTGATTTCTCAGTTGTCCCTGCCTGCCCCCATGTGCTCACACACACACGGACTGGCCCCACTGGCGTCGCTGCAGCCTCCAGAGGCCCTCCACCTGGGCATGGCTCCAACCCTTTTGGCAGTCACTCTCATCTCTCCTCCTTGTCATTCTAAACAGAAAAATCCCAGTGAGGTGGATTTTCTGTCATTCTGTTTTGGAATCCCTGGGTTGTCATGGTAGACTTGGCAAATGTGAGTATTATCTGAGTGCCAGGCACTGTTGTGGGCACTTCCCTTAATAAACATTGAATCCTTAGAGCAAGGCTTGAGGTTAGTTAATAGCTCCGGCTTACAAACAAAACTGGAAGACCAGAAAGGCTAAGTAACATGTTAGGTGTCATCTAGGCAGTGTGCCTGCAGAACCTGCTTTTTTTTTTTTTTTTTTTTTTTTTTTTTTTTTTTGAGATGGAGTCTTGCTCTGTCACCCAGGCTAGAGTGCAGTGGTGAGATCTTGGCTCACTGCAACCTCTACCTCTTGGACTCAAGCAATTCTTGTGCCTCAGCCTCCCCAGTAGCTGGGACTACAGGTGCCCATGAACACGCTCAGCTTTTTGTATTTTAGTAGAGACAAGGTTTCACCATGTTAGCCAGGTTGGTCTCGAACTCCTGAGCTCAGAGAATCCACCTCGGCCTCCCAAAGTGCTGGGATTATAGGCATGAGCCACTACACCTGGCCAGAACCTGCATTCTTGGTTCCTTGGCAGTACTGTGTGAGACCTACTGAACTGTCACCCTACAAGCAGTCTGAGGGTTCTGTGTGGTCTTCGAGCCTTAGATTTTAATCAAAATTTGTCTCTTCATGGCCAGGCATAGTGGCTCACACCTGTAATCCCAGCACTTTGGGAGGCTGAGGTGGGCAGATCGCCTGAGGTCAGGAGTTGGAGACCAGCCTGACAAACATGGTGAAACCCCATCTCTACCAAAAATACAAAAATTCGCTGGGTGTGGTGGCACGTGCCTAATTCCAGCTACTTGGGAGGCTGAGGCAGAAGAATTGCTTGAACCTGGGAGGCAGAGGTTGCAGTGAACCAAGATCTCCCCACTGCACTCCAGCCTGGGCAACAAGACCGAAACTGTCTCTAATAATAATAATAATAATAATTAGCCTGGGCATGATGGTGGGTGCCTGTAATCCCAGCTACTCAGGAGACTGAGGCAGGAGAATCGCTGGAACCTGGGAGGCAGAGGCTGCAGTGAGCCAAGATTGTGTCACTGCACTCCAGCCTGGACCACAGAGCAAGACTCTGTCTCAAAAGAAACAAACAAACAAACAAACCAAGTATGTCTCTTCAATCGGGGAGGCAGCAGGAACTCTCTGTGCAGCATCTTCTCCAGCTGACATCCTCTCTGTCACCCTTAGCTGTCTTTTCACCTCCCCCTTGCTGAGCTACGGGCAGGGTAGACCACTGATCCTTACCGCTTAAGTGGAGTTTAGATTGTAATAGAAGAAAAAAAAATGCAGCCTCTTCCTGTGAACCTTCCAGAATCTAGGTCCTGGTCTTTTAGAGGGCAACAGGCTAGCAGGCCCTACCCCATGACTGTCTGACCCCTCTCAGCCCTGGAGACACTAGCTTATCTCTCTCTCTGGCTGCCCCTCCCAAACTCTCGCCAGCGTGGGGAGAAGGCAGACACAGGAAGACCCCCATGTACCTGGAGGACTTACTCCAGCGCTCTATGAAGTGCTTGGGGTTCAGGACTCACCTTAGCCCCAGGCTGCCCCCCTGAAGGCCCCAGGTACACCCTCACCTTCAGCCTTGACCCCACCTCTGCGGCAAGGAGTATAGTTGTGCGATCTCCGCTCACTGCAACCTCTGCCTCCCAAGCTCAAGCGATCCTCCCACCTCAGCCTCCCAAGTAGCTAGGATTACAGACACACACCATCACACCGGCTAAATTTTATTTTTATTTTTTTGTAGAGACAGGGTCTCCCTGTGTTGGCCAGCTTGGTCCCAAACTCCTTGGCTCAAACGTTCCTCCCGCCTTGGCCTTCCAAAGTTCTGGGATTACAGGCGTAAGCCACGGCGCCCGGCCCCATCTGGCATTTTTTCCCACCTATTCAAAATGTCTTGGATCTGTAACACGGTCATGGACTCCAGGTTCGGAGCAACGGGCAGGACCCCTGGTGTTGGCAGATACCAGGCGCTCCTTGCTGAACAGTCCCCCTTTCTGCCAGGCGCCTCGTCCACCTCCGCAGCCTGGGCTTTGGAGGGGACCAGCCTGGGTGGGCCGCGGGGATCCCCGGGCAGGCAGCGTCCCCTGGTGTTCGCGGCAGGGACTGCGGGGCGGGGTGGAAGCAGGGGGCGAGGACCAGCTGGAGGCCCGCCATACGCGCCACCCTCCCGGCCACGCCACTCCCCACCGCGACGTCTACCCTGGCGGAGAAGCTCCTGGGCGACAGGGTGGGAGGGCAGGTGGGACTCGGCCCCCTTCCCACAACCCCGCTCCCTGGCGAGCTCTAGGGCCGCAAGGCCGGGGCGGGGAGGGGCCGGGCCGGGGGCGGCCTGGCAGGAAGCGGCGCGCACCTTCCGCCGCCGGGGGAGCAGGTGGCTGCCGTGCGGGTCGGGGCCCCTGGCTTCCTGTGTGCGCGCTCGTCCGCTGCTGTTTCCCGCCGGAGCTCGTTGGGCCTCCCCAGCCTACCCTGCCCATGGCCCAGACCCCCGACGGCATCTCCTGTGAGCTGCGAGGTAAGCGCTGGCTCTTCCCGCCTTCTTGGCTGGGAGGAAGTAGTGCAGCCCCAAAATCAGCGGCCCACCCAGCGCCCCGGAGGGCCCGGTCAAAGGTCCTCTCTGCTCCCCAGGAGGGCGGGCGCCCCAGATCCCCTCCCCTCCTTCCTCGCTGGCCGCAGATTAGCCCCAGGGCCCCAGCCTGGCACAGACTGCGGGCACCAGTGGCTTATGTGCAAGGACCGAAGTCATCCAGCAGGCTGCCCTTCCACAGGCGAGATCACCAGGTTCCTGTGGCCCAAAGAGGTGGAGCTGCTGCTGAAAACCTGGCTACCCGGGGAGGATGCTGTGCAAAACCATGTCCTGGTATGGGGCAGGGGACAGAGCCGGGGAGGCAGCTGTGGCCCCACAGAAAGAGCCTCTTGTTCTGCCCAGGGTATCAAACTGTCTTTCCCCAGGCGCTGCTACGATGGAGAGCCTACCTGCTACACACCACCTGCCTCCCGCTGAGGGTGAGTCCCAGGGCCTGGCCACACCTCCCACCCTACCTCAGCAAGGGGCTGCATCTGCGGTCCTTCTCGGCCTTGTGGGCCCTGACTTTGCACCAGCAGTCGGCTCCGGGCAGCCAACAGGAGTGGAGTCCAGGCAGGTCTGGCTCTGCTCCAGGCTGCCCAAAGGACTGGGCTTCCATGAGGGCCGGGTTTGGGGCTTGGTCCCAGCTGATCTAGGCGCTTCCTAGGTGGACTGCACATTCAGCTACCTGGAGGTCCAGGCCATGGCGCTGCAGGAGACACCCCCTCAGGTGAGACACCTAGCACCCCACCTGGGCCTGCAGCCTGGTCTTCATGCTACCACCATTACCTGCGCCCATGCGTGGAGCCGAGGCCCAGTAGTCCCCCTTCCCTAGGTCACCTTTGAGCTGGAGTCCCTGCGTGAGTTGGTCCTGGAGTTTCCTGGTGTGGCTGCCCTGGAACAGCTGGCCCAGCATGTGGCTGCAGCCATCAAGAAGGTCTTCCCTCGCTCGACCCTTGGGTGAGGCCTGGCAAATTTGAGGGGCTGACAGGGAAGGAAGGAGGAGGGAGTGCATGAGAAGGGCTGCTTCCCATCCCAGAGGCTGGAAGTCCCTTGCCTCCTTCTGCTTAACCCCCTACCAGGAAGCTATTCCGGAGGCCCACACCTGCCTCCATGCTCGCTCGGCTGGAGAGAAGCAGCCCCTTGGAGTCCACTGGCCCCTGCAGCCCCTGTGGTAAGGGCAAAGGCAGGGCCACAGGCCTTCCAGCCTGCCCCAACTCTGCCTCTCCAGACCCACAAGCTGGGGGTCCCCACACTGGACAGAGCCATTCAGGTCACAGCCACCACCTAGCCTGTGGGTCTGGTCTTCCTCCATTGCTGACCTTTAGTCTCTCTCCTTCCCCCCATTGCACCCCTGTCCCCTCCCCAGGTGGCTTCTTGGAGACATATGAGGCTCTGTGTGACTACAATGGCTTCCCTTTCCGAGAGGAGATTCAGTGGGTGAGGGTAGGGCCCTTTTGGAGGGCTCTGGAGACATCTGGTCCCCCATGTGTGCTGAGCCCCTCCCTGCCCCTTGTGGTCCCAAGCAAATTGTAAGCATCTCCTTCTTGCCCAGGACGTGGACACCATCTACCATCGCCAGGGCTGCCGCCATTTCAGCCTGGGAGACTTCAGCCACCTCGGCAGTCGGTGTGCAGCCTGCCAGCATGGGAGAGGAAGACAATCCCGGGGCCCGTATCCCTGGGCCTCATCTCCATGGAGGGGCTGCTGGGCCTGGGACCTGGCTGGAGGGCCCTGAGCTCTGTCTCTCTTTCCACCCTCCCACCAGGGACCTGGCCTTGAGTGTGGCTGCTCTATCCTACAACCTGTGGTTCCGGTGCCTCTCCTGTGTTGACATGAAACTGGTGAGGGGGTGGGGGGTAAGGGCAGGGAGGGGCCAAGGGTGTGAGCCAGGGTGCAGCCCGCTGAGGGCCAGGGTGCAGCCCGTGAGCCGCCACCCTCTGCTTCTCAGAGCCTTGAGGTCTCAGAACAGATTCTGCACATGATGAGTCAGTCATCACACCTGGAGGAGCTGGTGCTGGAGACCTGCAGCCTGAGGGGGTGAGGGGACAGGGCAGGGCTTGGAGAGGAGAGTCTAGGGGCTTGGGATTGAGGGCTAGTGGACTGGAAGGGGTTGGCAAGCCAGGGGCAGAATCTCACGCCTGGGGTCTGGTCCCCAGAGACTTTGTCCGACGACTGGCCCAGGCTCTGGCGGGACACTCGAGTTCTGGGCTGCGGGAGCTCAGCCTGGCAGGGAACCTGCTGGATGACCGAGGTATGGATGAGCCTGGGGACCGCAGGGGGGGCAGCAGGAGGTGAGACCCACGTGGCTGGTCCCACCCCCTAGGCATGGCTGCACTCAGCAGACACCTCGAGCGTTGTCCAGGAGCCCTGAGGAGACTCAGCCTCGCCCAGACAGGGTTGACGCCGCGAGGTAGGCTGGATGAGGGAGGGGGTGAGGGGAGGGGGGTGGGAGTCTGCCCAACTGCTGAGCCACCCCACCCCACCACCAGGAATGAGGGCTCTGGGCCGGGCACTGGCCACCAATGCTGCCTTCGACTCCGCCCTGACCCACCTGGACCTTTCCGGGAATCCCGGGGCGCTTGGGTCCTCCGAGGACAGTGGGGTAAGTGGCTGTCTTCAGGGTGGGAGCCTGGGGTTGCTCAGAAGCCCTGGGAGGCCATCTCCGACTCCATCTCACCCCTGTCCTCCCGCCAGGGCCTCTATAGCTTCCTGAGCCGTCCTAACGTGCTGTCGTTCCTGAATCTCGCAGGCACCGACACCGCCCTGGACACTGTGAGGGGGTGCTCCGCGGGGGGATGGAGGATCGACAGGGCGGACTGGAGGGCGGGACAGGGAGGGCTCGGTCCCCCCGCGGGTGCAGCTAACAGCCTCCTCCCGCAGCTCTTCGCAGCGCTGTCCCGAGGCTGCTGCACCAGCCTTACCCACCTCGACGCTTCGAGGAACGTCTTCTCCCGCACGTAAGAGGGACCTGTCGGGGCCGGGGGAGGCTGCTGGAAGCCGCCTCCTTGCGCCCCCAGGCCCACCTTCCCACTTCCCCCAGGAAGTCCCGCGCTGCGCCGGCCGCGCTGCAGCTCTTCCTCAGCCGCGCGCGGACGCTGCGGCACCTAGGCCTGGCGGGCTGCAAGCTGCCGCCCGACGCGCTCAGGTCAGTGTCTGACCCCGGCCACGCCCCCGCGGGCGCTCCAACCCCGCCCTGGCCTTCGCCCCTCCCCGCTCCTGCTCTGGTCGCTCCCACAACCTCCCCCAGATCCTGGCCCTGCCTCTTTCGTTCGCACCCTGGAGCCCCCTGTCCCAGCTCCCGCCACCCCCTGTAACGTCCCCTCCCAGGGCTCTTTTGGATGGCCTCGCGCTCAACACGCACCTCCGCGACCTGCACCTTGACCTCAGCACTTGCGAGGTGAGCGCCGGCCACCAGAGAACACACATTAGGAGTGGCGCTGGGAGGCGGGAAGGCAGGGCTGTGGGCCGCCTACCCCTCCCCACTCGCGGCCTGAGTGGGTCCCATCTCCCACCTCCCACATCCAGCTGCGCTCGGCCGGCGCCCAGGTGATACAAGACTTAGTGTGCGACGCAGGCGCTGTGAGCTCCCTGGATCTGGCGGATAACGGTGAGGCTGCACGGGAGCCCATCCTCGCAGCATCCACTCGATTCCTAATCCCCACCCTATCCTTGCAACTTCGCCTGGTGCGTGACCCGAGTCACCCCCAGGCTTCGGCTCGGACATGGTGACTCTGGTGCTGGCCATCGGGAGAAGCCGGTCCCTGAGACATGTGGCGCTTGGAAGGAACTTCAACGTCCGGTGCAAGTGAGCCCCCACCCCACTCCTAGGCCTCCCAGACAACACCCTACCACCCCTGTCCCCCACAACTGCGGCCCCTGCCCACAGGGAGACCCTGGATGACGTCCTGCACCGGATTGTCCAGCTCATGCAGGACGACGACTGTGTGAGTTCACGGGACCTTGCAGGGTCCTCGGGCAATTAGACCCCTTTGGTCCTCCCTTCTCTTGTTCCCTCAGACCCTGTGACCTGCCCTCACTGACCCCTGACTCCAGCCATCAATGGCTTTCTCTTAACCCCAGCCTCTTCAGTCTCTGTCAGTGGCTGAGTCTCGGCTGAAGCTGGGCGCCAGCGTCCTACTCCGGGCCCTAGCCACCAATCCTAACCTGACTGCGCTGGATATCAGCGGCAACGCCATGGGGGACGCGGGTGCCAAGTTGCTGGCCAAGGCGCTCCGGGTCAACTCCAGGCTCCGGTGGGCGGCGTCAGAGGGGTGGGACCAGCGGGCAGGGGGCGCGGTGGAGAGGTGGGCACCGGGCTAAGGGGCGGGACTGAATGAGGCGGAGCAAATGGAGCAGGTAGACGAGGCGAACGGAGGAGGCCGAGGGTTGGGTGGGGCGTTGTGGAGCTCTGTCCCTCCCTGACTGAAGCCAGGCCCGGCCCAGGTCTGTGGTCTGGGACCGGAACCACACATCTGCTCTGGGTCTGCTGGACGTGGCGCAGGCGCTGGAGCAGAACCACAGCCTGAAGGCCATGCCTCTGCCACTGAACGATGTGGCCCAGGCGCAGCGCAGCCGCCCTGAACTGACAGCACGTGCAGTCCATCAGGTGGGTGTCCCCCTCTTCCCTTGTCCTTCTCTGCACCGTGGCTCTGTCCCTCGGCATTTCTCAATACCCCTTACCCCTAGATCCAAGCCTGTCTCTTGAGGAACAACCGCGCAGACCCTGCCTCTTCTGACCACACCACCTGCCTTCAGCCACTCGGCCTGGTCTCAGACCCCTCAGAGCAGGTCAGTGTCCCCTCCCCAACCACGAGAGGTAGGGCATGAGGAGACCTGTGGCATCCGGGAGCCTCCATGAGTCAGAGGGTCTGACTTTCCTGGAACCAGGGTGCCTGAACCCTGCTGTCCCAGACAAAGTCCCTCTCCTTGATCTGGAGATGGCTAAACACCCCTTAAATAGCTCTCCAAATGACACCCTTGGCTGCATAACGTTAAGCATGTAAACAGGGTGTCCTGTTAAAGAGGAATTTTTATGTCCTCCCTCAGTTTTCCCCCAATTATAACCCCATCTCTGACCTCACATATCCAGAGCTCCCCTCTCCTCTCCATTGTGTGTCCAAACCCAGCTGCTCCTTCACTGTCTTCATCTCCCTCCACTACCTTATCTATAGGAGGTGTTTCCACCTCTCCATTCCCAAATACCTCTTCTTTCCTAAGCTGCAGAGCCCAAAGGTCTTAATCCAGACATCCTGCAGAGCTTCATGCTGTGCACTTCTCCAAGTGATGTCATCGTCTCCCACAAATCCTGTTCTCTACCCTGGAGCCCAATTCCACTGGTGCCCACAGCCACCCAGTGCTGTGGACAGAGGTTGGGGCATCCTTCCAGGTCTCTCTTGGTCACACTGGAGCCCTCATAGCCCTCCTTCGTCCTGCCTCTAGACCAACCTTCCAACATGACACTCTTTACCCCCACGCCAATTATCCCTTGCTGCTCCTGGTCCCTCCTCCAGGGCTACTCACTCCCTTTTCCACCCCTCTCCCAGTCTGTCCTCTGTGTGGACAGACTCAGCTTCTAAAATACAGACGTGATTTACAACTGCTTTCCTTCCTATTCTGGGCACTTAGGAAGTATATATAAAGTCCTTAAAATGAACCAAAGCAACAGATAGTTCCTTCCCTCCTTGAACAGATAGGGTTCCAAACTGGCTGGTCTAAGAGTGCCAGCTTCAGGACTTCCCTCTGTTAAAGAGCCTGGGAGGAAGGCAGGCAGGATCTGGGAGACTGGGAGGGAGCCAGGCTGAGACTGATCCCCATTCCCCCCCAGGAAGTGAATGAATTGTGTCAGTCGGTGCAGGAGCATGTGGAGCTGCTGGGCTGTGGGGCTGGGCCCCAGGGTGAAGCCGCTGTGCGCCAGGCCGAGGATGCCATCCAAAATGCCAACTTCTCTCTCAGCGTGAGCACTCCCCCTCCTGCTACGAGGACCCTTCCCCTCTTAGTCAGCTGTCAGCTTGCAACTGCTTTTCCTCTTTGGCCCTCAGATTCTCCCCATTCTATACGAAGCTGGAAGCTCCCCAAGCCATCACTGGCAGCTTGGGCAGAAGCTGGAGGGCCTTCTGGGACAGGTGGGCGAGGTCTGCCGCCAGGACGTCCAGGTGAGAGGGTTCTCCTGCCCCAGCCCCACCTCCATTTGCAGGTTTGACCCCCATCCTTTAGTTTTAACCATGATATCCCCTGACTCAATATTCTGTTGGAGTTGGAGCCTCAAGCCAGCAGCCTGGTGTCTAGACATATCCTTACCATGCTCTGACCTTTGTCCAGGACTTTACTCAGGCCACACTGGACACAGCAAGAAGCCTCTGCCCACAGATGCTGCAGGGATCCAGCTGGAGGGAGCAGCTAGAGGGGGTCCTGGCAGGCTCGAGGGGCCTCCCGGAGCTGCTCCCAGAGCAGCTGCTGCAAGATGCCTTCACTAGGCTCAGGTAGGCTGGATGGGGCTGGGCTGGGTAAGGCTAAGCAAAGCCAGCCCATTAACCCCTGTCCTCTCCTGCCCTTAGGGACATGCGGCTATCAATCACAGGGACCTTGGCAGACAGCATTGTGGCTCAGGCTTTGGCAGGCCTGAGTGCAGCCCGGGATCGGCTGGTGAGGGGGAGATGTGCACACACTTTCATGCAAACACACACATGCAGTGACTTGGCCATCTTCCTTGCAGGGGCTCTGTAATGTCTTCTGGGGTCATGTAGCGTAGGGCTATTTCAGGGTCCCCTTAGCACCAGTGGGATCATGGCTGAGGCCCTACCTGCCATCTTTGGCTGCTTGGTATTGCAGGTGGAGAGTCTGGCTCATCAGGCAACAGTGACAATGCCCCCTGCCCTACCGGCACCGGATGGAGCTGAGCCCAGCCTCCTTGAGCCTGGGGAATTGGAAGGTCTTTTCTTCCCCGAGGAGGAGAAGGAAGAGGAGGAGGAGAAGGTAAGTAGTTTTAGAACACGGGGCATAGCACTCCCAATCTTTCCATCTTGCTGTGGAGTGTGGAAGGTGAAAGGCAGTTCTTTTGGGGTGGTGCTCTCCTACCTCAGGCTGAGTTTGTGCCCTCCCCACCAGGATGACAGTCCTCCACAGAAATGGCCTGAGCTCAGCCACGGTCTTCACCTGGTTCCCTTCATTCAAAGTAAGTCAGGGCCTTGGGGAAGGGAGTTTACATGGGTGGGCTGAAGCTCCATTAGACTGGGGACCCGGGTACCTGGATGAATTCATTCAGCCTTGTCTCCGTACCCCCCAGCCCTTGACTGGGCCAGGCCAGGACCCCCGTTCAACCTGCAAAGCTGGGGTCTGCTGTGGTCAGCCCGGGGCGGGACGTGGGCAGACTAGGGACAGGACACCGGCTCGACTCGCCTCCCCCATGCCCCTTTCCCTACCCCCGGGACGCGCATGCTTGGCGGCGGCGCGGAGCCGCGCG
>NW_012123265.1:2322814-2330452 GCF_000951035.1 Colobus angolensis palliatus | reverse complement strand
TGCGTCTGCTGCGCGTCCGGCGGCGGCGCGTGTGGGGAGATGCGTGTGTGGGCTGCAAGCCCGCGGGGGCAGCGGGCACTGGCGGAGGGCGGGGAGGAGCTAGCTTGAGGCCCCCCAGAGGGTCTGACGCAGCAGCCGGCGCCACTGAGCCGGCAGCAGGCCGGGTGGAGTGGGGGTGGGGTGGGGGACACTGCAGGGAACTGTTCGGAGCAGAGCTGGTGGCAAGTGGGAATGGGTGACCCCGGGGGCACGTGGGGTCTAGGTTTGCTGGTGACCGGGTGGCTCGGGCATGTAGGATACTCTGTGGGACAAGGACGGGTGTGGACTGGGTGTGCGTGAGCCAGCGGCGGGTGAGGAGTGTGTGAAATCTGGCGTCTCTGTCCAGCAGCAGGACAGTAGGAGGCTGGTATCAGCAGCCCCTAGGGTCACCCCAGTCTGGAATCCGGGAGTTACTCAGTCCAGGCTGCCGGCCAGGGGCGAGGGGAGAAGCCAGAGTTGCACTCAGCCCTGACCCCTGACCCCATGATGCCCCCCAGGTGCCCCCAGCCTTGCCGCAGGAAGGGAATGGGCTCAGTGCCCGCGTGGACGAGGGCGTGGAGGAATTCTTCTCCAAAAGGCTGATCCAGCAGGATCGCCTGTGAGTGAGGGGCATCTGCTGGGGGTGGGAGAGGGTGGGATGCCTGATGGGCTTTCTCACTCACTGCTGGGTGTCCCCACAGCTGGGCCCCCGAGGAGGACCCGGCCACTGAGGGGGGCGCCACTCCTGTCCCCCGTACACTGCGAAAGAAGCTGGGCACCCTCTTTGCCTTCAAGAAGCCTCGTTCAACGCGGGGTCCACGACCTGATCTAGAGACCAGCCCTGGGGCAGCTCCCCGAACCCGAAAAACTACGTTTGGTGACCTACTGCGGCCGCCAACCCATCCCAGCCGTGGTGAGGAGCCTGGTGGGGCTGAGGGGGACACCAGCAGCCCTGACCCTGCCCGCAGGAGCCGACCTCGCTACACAAGAGATAGCAAGGCCTACTCGATGATACTGCTGCCTGCTGAGGAAGAGGCAACGCTGGGTGCCAGACCCGACAAGGTGAGGCTTGCTGATGGCAGGGAAGGCACTTCTGGGACCCAGGGCATGGACTCTCTCCAACCCAAGCATCTCTGTCCCTAGAGGCGGCCCCTGGAGCGGGGAGAAACAGAGCTGGCTCCATCCTTTGAACAGCGGGTACAAGTAATGCTGCAGAGGATAGGCGTCAGCCGAGGCAGTGGGGGTGCCGAAGGCAAGAGGAAGCAAGTGAGTCGGGGGGACATGACCATGAAGTGAGAGAGCAGGTGGCATGCTGTGGGTGACATATGTGACCAAGATGGAGGAGACTCATGACAGATAGGTCCGTCCTCCTCAAAATGGTTACAGAATCGACCTTTCTTCCCTCTTGGCTTCTCAACCCAGGCACAGGCCACCAGTATCTCCTCTTCGGACCTGAGAAAGTGTTTTCTCTGCAGGTCTAACAGAAATCTAAGACCTGGGCTGGGTGCTGTGGCTCACGCCTGTATTCCCAACACTTTGGGAGGCTGAGGCAGGTGGATTACCTGAGGTCAGGAGTTAAGAGACCAACCTGGCCAACAGGTGAAACCCTGTCTCCACTAAAAATACAAAAATTAGCCGGGTGTGGTGTGGGCACCTGTAGTCCCAGCTACTTGGGAGGCTGAGGCACAAGACTTGCTTCAACCTGGGAGACAGGTTGCAGTGAGCCTGGATCGTGCCACTGCACTCTAGCCTGGACAACAAGAATGAGACTCCATCTCAAAAAAAAAAAAGAAAAAAGAAAAAGAAAAGAAAAGAAAAGAAAAAAAAAAAAAAGAAAAAGAAAAAGAAAAATTCTGACCTTGTCACCTGTACTTGAAATAGCAAGTCCTCCAGGGGCTCCTTCTCAAGACACTGTTCAGACTTCACACCCTGCTTGGGGGCCCTGTGGGGTCTTGGCCCTAGCCACCTTAAAACCTCACTGCTTTCCTCCCCTAGGTGCAAATCAGAACCTCCACACACGTCCCTGGGTGGTCTGGATATCCTCCCTGCCTCGCCTCCAGTCTCTAATTGTGGGTTACACCAGGTCCCTCCTCAGCCATCCCTGCATTGCCTGCCCATGGTTCTTCCCTGACTCTCCTCTGTGGCCACCCTGCTAATGTCACTCTCATCACAATCCCAAAGAACCCCAGTCCTCCATACCATTCAATATCTTTTTTTTTTTTTTTTTGAGACGGAGTCTCGCTCTGTCGCCCAGGCTAGAGTGCAGTGGCACGATCTCGGCTCACTGCAAGCTCCGCCTCCTGGGTTCACGCCATTCTCCTGCCTCAGCCTCCTGAGTAGCTGGGACTACAGGCGCCTGCCACCGCGCCCGGCTAATTTTTTTTGTGTTTTTAGTAGAGACGGGGTTTCACCGTGGTCTCAATCACCTGACCCTGTGATCCTCCCGCCTCGGCCTCCCAAAGTGCTGGGATTACAGGTGTGAGCCACCGCGCCTGGCCCATTCAACATCTTAAAACAAAACAAAACAAAACAAAGCATGAAGTTGGCCTGAATTTAGAAATATTGAAGTGTGCGAAGAGTTCTAAGAGGGCTGGACTGGGTTTGCCATGTTCTTGTCCAGCCCATGGTGGGCATTCAGTGGCTGGATTATGAGAACAAGAATGAACAAAAGGCTAGGGTTTGGGGCTAGGGCAGGGCTGGAATCTGATTGCCCTGTTTCCTACAGAGCAAAGATGGCGAAATCAAGAAAGCTGGCTCAGATGGTAAGTGGGACCCTGGGGTGTGGCAGTACATTTGCTGGGAGGTGTCCTTACAGACAGCCTCCAAGGGCTGCTCTCCTGGGGGAGGAAGGGGAGAGGCCAGGTTTTTCTTCCCCTCACCTCCAAGGTCAGGTACCTGAGTCCCCAGCTCCGCCTTGCAGGTGACATTATGGACAGTTCCACGGAGGCCCCTCCCATCTCGATCAAGTCCCGCACCCACTCTGTGTCTGCTGGTGAGTGACGGCCACTGTGTGTGTTGGTAGGGGGAGCAGGGACAGGCAGGAGCGGCGTCAGACCGTTGTTCAGACCTATCTATCTCCAAGACCTGACCAGGTCTTGGCTGACACCCTTCTCCCCACAGACCCCTCCTGCAGACCCTGCCCAGGGAGCCAGGGGCCCGAGTCTGCCACCTGGAAGACACTGGGGCAGCAGTTGAATGCAGAGCTCAGGAGCCGTGGTTGGGGCCAACAGGATGGTCCAGGCCCTCCCTCTCCTGGTCAAAGCCCAAGTCCCTGCAGAACCAGCCCCTCCCGAGACAGCCTGGGCCTCCCCGAGGACCCTTGCTTGGGCCCTAGGAATGAAGGTAGGCAGGCACCCGATTCCCCATCCCAATCCTGGGTTGGGTGCTGGAGGAGTTCCTGCTGGGAACTCGGCTCCTCTAAGGACCCTGAGGGTGGGAGGCAAGGGCTGGAGTGGGGAAAGCTGTTGGAACACCCCGATTCCCTGGCCTCCCTCAGATGGCCAGCTGAGGCCGAGGCCTCTCTCGGCAGGGCGGCGAGCAGTGTCTGTGCATGAGGACCAGCTCCAGGCCCCTGCTGGTGAGGGGAGACACCTCCACGTGTGCTTGAATGCAGGAGATGCGGGAGGGTGGGCTTCTGGGGCTCCCTTCATGGCTTTGGTCCTTGGAGGGAGCCACCAGTGTGTGAGGGCTCAAGAAATCAGGGCGCCAGAAGGCCAGGTGCAAGGGTTTGACAATAAGCCCTTTCAACTAGCACTGGCTCCATGTCCCGAAGAGCAGCCTCTGTCAGGGGTGAGGACGCAGGGATGGGGGATGCTCTGAAGGCAGCAGTGTGTGTGAGCGCATGCTTACATGCACTGGAGGTGGAAGAGAGGGGCAGGGGATGGACAGACCCCGAGCCTTTCTGTGTCCCTTAGAACGGCCCCTGCGGCTGCAGCGCTCCCCGGTCCTCAAACGCAGGCCAAAACTTGAGGCACCTCCATCCCCAAGCCTAGGTAAGAGGGGGTCCAGGCCAGCTGGGAGGGTGGCAGGACTGCTTAGCCCAGCCCTGAACCTTCCTCTCTCCCCCTCCCTCTCCTCACAGGATCTGGCCTTGGAACGGAGCATCTGCCCCCACAGCCCACAGAGCCCTCCAGCCCTGAGCAGAGCCCTCCCTCCCCAGCCACAGACCAAAGAGGCGGCGGCCCCAGTCCCTGATCCTCTCCTCTCCTGCCGCATGAGATTATTTTATTAAAAAACTCGAAGGAAGCAGAGTGTGGAGCGGTATCTGTCCTGCGTGACCTCTCACATTGGAGTTGGCTCAGACTCTGGCTGTGGATCCATCAGAAAGTGCAAGGCCCAGGCCATGAGCTGGGGAGGAAGCCTGGAAAGAAACCACAGCTGCAGGTCAATGGAGCCTGGGACTAGTGACCAAGAGTGGGGGCAGACCCAGGAACTCACCTGGCAGCTTGGACCCGAGCACAGAGGGACATGCAGGGTGGCTCATACTCATATTGGAAGGCAGAACCATCACGATGCCTCTTTGGGGGTTCCTGAAAGGGGTATGGTGTCTGGGGAAGAGCTAACAAGGACCCCAACCCCATCCAAGGCTACCCATGCTCCCTCCCAGCTCCACCTCAGGCCTTCCTCATTCCACCCTCCAGCTGCGGAGGGGCTAAGCTCACCCAGACAGGGCAGGGCTCCTGGGCTCCCTTGGTAGCTCCGGTCCTGGCAGAAGGCCGCTGATTCTTGCAGGGCAACCCTACAAACTCCTTGAACTCCAGGCTAGGTTTCTGGGGCTTGGTCACAAGAGCCTGGTGTGGACTGGGGACATGGCCACGGGGTGAGAGACTGGGAGTGCAGCTATGGAGTGGGGAGCTGGGGGTTTGACTGGGGTGTGGGGACCTGGGGATCAGGGGGGCAGGGGCTGTGCAGATGGCTGGTGGGGGCTGGGAGCTGCTCCTCTGCCCTGGGTCTGGAGCAGCCAAGGACAGGGCAGGCAGAAGGCTGATGCTAGTACCACTTTCCTCGGATGACATGTGGCCGGGTAAAGCTGGGGTTCCTGAGGAGGAGGGGACTCATTATAGGCACAGCCCTCTCCGCTTAGAGCAGCTGAGTAGCCTGCAAGCTCAGACAGGACTGCAGGGACCATGTTCATCCCCCACCCGCCGTGCAACTTTAACAGCATCCTGCGCAGCCCGGGAACCTGACAGATGGCAGTGAGTGCCTGTGACCTCTGCATCACCTCACCTGAGGAACTGGGCGAGGAAGGAGAGGCTATGAGGGTCAGAGATAGGTCCTGCAGAGCCGCGTCTGGCGGGGGCAGCTCAGGGCCTGGGGGGTTCAGGAAGGCTTATCAGCACTGTGGACCTGGGCCCCAGGTATCCCCCCAACCTCTCCAGTCCCCCTTACCCTGTGTCCTCTGACAGGGGCCTAGAGAGCTCAGAATTAGCTGGTCATTCTCAGAGATGCATAGCATTGAGCTGGGGACAGTGTACACAGCTTCTCCCTGTGGGACATAAACTCTGTAGGACAGGCCCATTTACTCTCAGGTTCTGTGGGCCATGACCCTTGCCCAACTCCTCACCCTGACATCTCCCAGGAAAAGCCCCAGACTGACCGTAGCCTTGCATCGTGAGGCAGCCCAGTGGGTGAGCGGGGGTGCTGTGCAGGGGCCCTCCAGCGTCAGGCAGCTTTCAGCCAGGCACACGAGCGCCCCCTGATGCTCCTGATCCTCCCGCATTTCATCCAGAAGCTGGGACAGTGATAGGCCTGGGGACAGGGGACCATGGGATGAGTCAAGGCTTAGAGGAGAGAACCGGGAGGGGAAGTGGGAGGAGAGCTTATTGAGGAAGCGGGAGTTTAAGGCTGGAGAGGTCACTGCACAGGGTGTTAGGACGGCTGGCCAAGCCCTACAGTACCTGCATTGGACGAGGTGGACTCTGAAAGGTGCTCCCTACAGGAAGAGAGTGGCCGGGACTCAGGAACCATGCTGAAGCCCGTCTACCCAGATACACCAACCCCTCACCAAACCACACGTGGCCCCCTAGCCCAACCCCAGACTCACTCAAGGCATTCATAGAGCTTTTTCTGAACATCTAAGTCTTGGTTGCTAAGAAAAAGACAAGGGTAGTTAATGGGGGCCCAAACCCTCCTACCCCAAAGGCTTCTGCCAGCGCCGGCCAGGCTGGGGTGGGGAGAGTTGCTGGAGGGCGAAGGCATCACTTACCAACCAGGCACCCGTAGCCGGGGCTGCTCCGTTGGCAGCAGGCTGAAGCGGTCCACCTGGAGATAGAACTCTGCGGGCTAGAGGAGTTCGGGGGGAAGGGGAGGTCTCAGGAATCGTCACGAAGAGTCATGCCCGGTAACCCGCCCAAGGCAGTCTCACCACTCACCGCGCCGCCCTCAGCGACCTGGATATGAACCCCGCAGTCCTGCAGCAGCAGCAGCCGGCCCTCTGTCCCGCGGAAGCCGAACTCCTTCTCCTCCCTACGGCGAGCAGGTCCCTCACTGCCGGGCCCACCGGAACACAAGGCCCGCCCACCTCGCGCTCTCGGGCGGGACTCCGACCTCTGGAGCCGCGCGGGGCCTCTCACCAGTCCGAGGTGTCGAGGGCCTCCCGCGTCACCAGGCATCGGACACTGTAGGTCCCGTCAGACACAAGCAGCGTGGCCCCGACGTCGGACGCATCAGGGGCGTGGGATGGGCCCGCGGCCGCGGCCTCGGCCTCCTGGAGAACCTGACGGCAGCGAGCGGCGTCAATCCCACCACCCCGGGCCTCCGCCTCGGTCTCCGGGCCCTGAGTGGGGGCTCACCTCGAGCAGCTGCCCGGCTCGTGGACTGGAGAGTGTCTCTGACCCCAGAATCAGCTCTCGAATCCAGGGCCGTAGGACCAGCCTCCCCGAACCTGCCATCCCGGCGGCGGCACCTAGCGGAGGCAAACCGCCCGGGGTTTCCCGCGGTCGCCGAGGCCCCGCCTCTCCTCGGAAGAGGAAGCGCCTTCGCCTGGGCGGGGCCTGAGGAGGAGGCACCGCCCACGTACACCCCGCGCCTGCGCAGGAGAGCGTCCTGCTCGGGAGCTTATGGGGAGACTCCCGCTGGTCCACGGGATGCTGGCCCGTTTACTCTCATCGCTGCGTCACTCCGACAGCGGCCCGGCGTTTCGGCCGTTCGTCAAGATGCCTGTGGTACCGGGAGGGAACAGAACAAGAGCTGGTCCGGTCTCTGGAGAGGGATCCAGGGCCGGGGCCTGCGGCCGAGTGCCGTCCGTTAAGTTGACTCGAAACCATTTCAGCGCCGTGTGACCCCCGAGGGGTTCAGCACATATTTATTATGACTCAGTTTCCTCATCTACACAATGCACGGTCTTGTAAGGCCAGTGAAAATAAGAGCACACACACAACGCGCAATAAATGGTACCTCCTTCGCTCTCCCCTCGGATTGGCCGAGCTCTCCTCTCCAGACTCCGGGGGCGCGTGGACCTCAGCGTGATGACGCAAGAGCGGAGGAAGGCTCCTCTCCACCCCCGGCTCCGTTTCCTAGGAAACGTGAACTCCGCGTTCCACTCTGCGTCGCTGCCCCCTTGACGTCAGGCTCCGGATGGGAAGGCGGGGCGTGTGCTACCGCCAGGGGCGGGGCGGCGCG
>NW_012123265.1:2301393-2322644 GCF_000951035.1 Colobus angolensis palliatus | reverse complement strand
CCCGGCCCCGCCATGGCCCGGCCGCAGAGGACTCCGGCGCGCAGTCCCGATAGCATCGTCGAGGTGAAGAGCAAAGTAAGGGCTCCTCCGGCCTCGGCCCTAGGCGCTCCCAATTCCCTCTTTCTCCCCTT
The DNA here is from genome assembly GCF_000951035.1 of Colobus angolensis palliatus. Classification (NCBI taxonomy): domain Eukaryota; kingdom Metazoa; phylum Chordata; class Mammalia; order Primates; family Cercopithecidae; genus Colobus; species Colobus angolensis. Next base: position 2,322,513 of record NW_012123265.1, on the reverse strand, counting down.
CCCAGCTCCTTGGTCCCCGCCACCTCTTCCCTCTATCCTCCAAGTCCCATTCTGCATTTCTGCTCGCCTTCCCCCATCCATCTTCCTTCCTCCACTGCTGGTCTCCAGATCTCTCTGTGGCCTGAGTACCTGGAGGGCGGTGAGAAGACCTTGGACAGCGTCCCTGGTACTGGAGCTGAGGTCTGGGCTTAAGGCTGCCGCTTTTGCGGCAGCCGGTATCTTTCCCACCCCTGCCAGCCTGCGGTGAGAAAGGGGCGCAGGCTGTCCTGACTCCTCTCCCCCAACCCCGACTTCCAGTTTGACGCCGAGTTCCGACGATTCGCGCTGCCCCGCGCTTCGGTGAGCGGCTTCCAGGAGTTCTCGCGGTTGCTGCGGGCGGTGCACCAGATCCCGGGCCTGGACGTGCTACTTGGCTATACGGATGCTCACGGCGACCTGCTGCCCCTCACCAACGACGACAGTCTGCACCGGGCCCTGGCCAGCGGGCCCCCACCACTGCGCCTATTGGTGCAGAAGCGGGGTGAGGAGGGGTACAGTGGGCAGCCTCTGAGGGGTAAGGTGCCTGTGGGGCAGGTCTACAAGGGTTAGTCCATGCCCAGGGTACCCACGTGTCACCCTCTGCAGTCCCTGCCCTTGACCTGACCTCCAAGTGGTAGGAAATAGCTACAGTGGCCCCTGTAAAGAGCCCAAGTCGGGGAGCAGGTCTCTGATCTCAACACCCACCTCTTCTGCAGCAGAAGCTGACTCCAGCGGCCTGGCTTTTGCCTCCAACTCTCTGCAGCGGCGCAAGAAAGGGCTCCTGCTGCGGCCAGTGGCACCCCTGCGCACCCGTCCACCTCTGCTAATCAGCCTGCCCCAAGATTTCCGCCAGGTTTCGTCAGTCATAGATGTGGACCTACTGCCTGAGACCCACCGACGGGTGCGGCTGCACAAACATGGTTCAGACCGCCCCCTGGGCTTCTACATCCGAGATGGCATGAGTGTGCGTGTGGCTCCCCAGGGCCTGGAGCGGGTTCCAGGAATCTTCATCTCCCGCCTGGTACGTGGGGGCCTGGCTGAGAGTACAGGGCTGCTGGCGGTCAGTGATGAGATCCTTGAGGTCAATGGCATTGAAGTAGCCGGGAAGACCTTGGACCAAGTGACGGACATGATGGTCGCCAACAGCCATAACCTCATTGTCACTGTCAAGCCGGCCAACCAGCGCAATAACGTGGTGCGAGGGGCATCTGGGCGTTTGACAGGTCCTCCCTCTGCAGGGCCTGGGCCTGCTGAGCCTGATAGTGATGATGAGAGCAGTGACCTGGTCATTGAGAACCGCCAGCCTCCCAGTTCCAATGGGCTGTCTCAGGGGCCCCCGTGCTGGGACCTGCACCCTGGCTGCCGACGTCCTGGTACCCGCAGCTCTCTGCCCTCCCTGGATGACCAGGAGCAGGCCAGTTCTGGTTGGGGGAGTCGCATGCAAGATGGTAGTGGCTTCAGCCTCTGACAGGCAGGATGCAGCCCCATGCCACTCCAAACTGCTGGGACATGGCAGGGACTTCACAGTGGGGGTTTTTAGCTGGCTCCCAGGGCTCCCTCAGCCTGGGGAACATTAAAGGTTTTCTACAAATACAGTCTTGGTCCTTCTGTGTCCCAGGCCCAGCCTCCTCCCTGGTCCCACCAGCTTGTCTTCTGCTCTGGACTAAGTCCAGAGTGACAATGGGGAGAACTTCCTGCGATCAAGCAGCAGGAGGGCCACCAGGCTTGGCATTTTTAGGGTAAGAAAAGCTCTTATGGAAACAAATCCTGTGTACCAAAGGTTTAATTTTGACAAAGCGGTTAAAAGGCTGAGGTGGCCCTTCTGCAGCCACTGGTGGCTGGGAAGAGTGCTCTAGGGACACTGGCCACCCCCCTGCTCCTGTCTTCAGACCTCTGCTCTGGGATTGGGTCCGACCCTGTCCTTTGCAGCCATGTGGCGATCCTCAGCATGGAGCTCCCTGCCACTGTCCCTCAGAGGGACTCAGGTGTCCATCTTCACGAAGACTTTGGGCCGAGAAAAGACCTTGATAGCCTCCTCTACCTGCGCCAGTTTCCGGTCCAGCTCAGCACGGTGGCTCTGGGCTCTCAGTGAGTCTGCCCCGGCAGGCAGCAATACCAGCTCACGCAGCAGCTGGCTCTGGCCTACAGGGGGCCCGGGAACAGTGAGAACAGTGAGTGTTGGGCAGGGGTGCCTGGTCCCCAGTGGGGTCCCCCTCCAGCCTCCCTGCCCAGGTACTCACTCTGGAGCAGCTTGGTCAGTGTTTCCAGCCGCTGGTTTTCAGGCATGCGTGTGTGGCCTGGGGGCATGGCAGGGTCTGGCTGGCTCTGCTTGCGAGCCTCAGCCTCCCGCTGCCACAGGTCCCTGCGCTCCAACAAGCTGTGGGTACACAGGTTCAGGGTTGATGACCCCAGGGCAGAGGTTGGTTCCCGCCCTCCGCAGGTGTCTCCCTCACCCTGAGTGTCAGGCAGTGAGACCTACTAATGCGGCACATGGCCCTTCTGTGTGGCATTGTAGTGCTCCTGGGCCTGCCGCTGCTGCTCTAGCACTTGTGCCAGGACCTGCAGCGAGCGGGAATGCCTCCGGGGGGCCCTCTTTGCAGCTCGTGCATTGTGACGAATGAAGTCCACCCCCAGGCCTGGCTCCTGCAGGACACAGCAAGCGTGGGTGGGGGCAGACAGCATTATGTTGTGTCCCTGAACCCCCACCTCACACCGGGAACGCTGCCCAACCACCATCCAGCCCCCACACACCCTCTCACCTTAGCTTTGGGACCTGGTGGTGTTGGCTGGGGACTAGGTGCACGGGGTGGTGGGAGGCCAGGGCCACAGCGGGAGTGTGCCCGCAGGAAGTGGGCAGACTCTGTCCCAAAGGCAGGGCCAGACTCCTGGAGGGCAGGGCACAGCAGAGAGACCAAGCAGGCTGAGGTCTGGGGCTCAAGCTGCAAAACCCTGGCCCTCTTGGCCCTTCTGACCTTTGCATCCGTGTCCCTCGGGCCCTCTTCCCTCTTCAAGAGACACTTGTCCTCCTCAGCACACAAACGTGTGAGTATGTCACATTTTTAAGAAAACAACAAACCATCTCTCCTTCCACCTCAGTACTGGCCCACCTACCACTCTCTTTTATCCTTCCTAGCCAAGCTTCCTGGCTCTAGCCCCGCGAGGTTCCTGGCGGCTGGCCTCCAAGTCCTCAAATCCAGGCGGTCACTTCCTTGGTCTCGTTGTCCTCAACCTGATCGTCAATAACTCCTGGGTCTCACTCCTGAGATCCAGGCCTGAATTTCCATCTGCTTCCTGGACACACTCCCACCCCCTGGGAGCCCCACAGATGCTTCAGCCCCGACACATTTGTGTGACCTTGCCTTTCCTCTCACTCCTGCTCCTCCTGCTGAGTCCCTGGATGGAAGGATAGTGCTACTCTCTACCCGAGACAGAGCCACCCACCATACCCCTGCCCTTCCCACTGTCCTCAGAAATAAGGACTGAAAAGTGGCTTTTGTGGCCCCTCATGTGGGCCCAGCTGACTTCTTGGCCTAACTTCACGCCCTTCTTTCCTCACAGTGAACTGTACACCTAGCATCTCCACTGCTGTGTGCCCTGTGGTCTGTGAGGTTCCATCTTTTGGGAATGTTCTCCTCTGCTGTCCCCTTGACTAACTGCTGCTTGCCCCTCAGGATCAGCCCCGCCATCACCACTTCTGAGAAGCCCCCCAGCCTTGCCCTGCAGCAGAGCCAGGGTCTCTTAGTTCCCTCCCTCCCCAGAACTCGGATCAGGGTATAGTTGCCTATTGGCCAACAAAAAGGATAATACTTCTGGCTCCCTGGAGCAGGTACCTGGAGCTGGGCCTTGACCCGGGACTCCACCTTGTCGTACTTGGGCGAGCGCCACAGAGCTTTCAGGGGCCTGGGCTGTCCATGCTCCCGGCTGCGCTCCTGTTCTCTGAAGCGCTTCTGAATCTCCCTGATCCGCCTCAGGTTCTCCTTCTCATGGTCTTTAGGGTCCTTCCCTGGAGAAAAGATGCCACCAGGCTCTGCCCTACATAGGGCCCACACAATCCAACTTCCACTAGTTCACACACAGGCCTGCCCCCTGCCTTCTACAGAAAGAGTTCCCTTCCTCATGTAGTATTTCAGGATGACTGTCTCCATTATTATTATTATTATTTGAGACAGGGTCTCACTCTTGTCATCCAGGCTGGAGTACAGTGGCATGATCACAGCTCACTGCAGCCTTGACCTCCCCAGCTCAAGTGATCCTCCCACCTCAGCCTGCTGAGTAGCTGGGATTACAGACACATGCCACCATGCCAGGATAATTTTTATATTTTTTGTAGAGATGGGGTTTCACCATGTTGGCCAGGCTGGTTTCCATCTCCTGGGCTCAAGTGATCCGCCTGCCTGGGCCTCCCAAAATGCTGGGATTCCAGGAGTGAGCCATTGCGCCCGGGTGATTTTCTCCATTATCATAGTGAAGTATACCATAGATCATCTCATATATGACATTCATCTCTTGTTCTTTGTCTCCCATCTTGACTCAATGATGGCTCATGCTTATCTTCAACCCTGTGTTCTAGCATCTATATGGCCTGGCACACAGCAGGCACTCAACAAACAAATTTGACGGGTAATAAATGCACGAAGCAGAGCTAGGGCTTCGTGGGAACTACCTTATTCAGTTCACTTCCTTCGAGAAGGTAGCACGTTTCTCCCCCTTTTATAGTTGGGGAAACTGAGACTCAAGGGATGCAAAGCCTGGGCCCAGGTCAGGGCGGAAAAGGCAGCTGCTTTTGATCTCTTTCCACCCCGCATTGCCTCTCTGCCCCTTCTTCCATTCCTGGGACTTACTCTTGAGAGAGGCCCCAGGACCTAGGGAGATCCCCTCGAGTTGCAACAGCACGTCCCCGACGCCGCGCCGGCCGCGCTCTAGGATCTCTCGGGCACCGGGACCGATGCGGGGGCCACAGGGAGCGGTGGCGTCCAGGGCCCGGTCCGAGGTCAGCAAGTCCAGCTTCAGCGCGTTTCCCTCGAGGCGCCCTTGAGCTGTGGGCGGAGCCGGGCGGAGTCCAGGGCTCAGAGGTGGAGCCGGGGCCGACCCCTGAGCCTCGCACCACCGCCGAGACCCCGGACTCACCCGAGGCCGGCCGCCGGTAGTAGTCAGGGCAGAGCGTCGGGTCTGGGGGGATGGGCCCCGAGATGCGGGACGGGCCCTCGCACATGCCGTCGGCGCCGCCCAGCAACGGTGCCCCGAGGCCTGCAGGGCTGTGCACCTCCCTCCCCGGGCCCCCTTCCCCAACCCCGGGCCTCCTCCCTCGCCCAGGACCCTGACCCTGGCGTGCCCGTCACTCCCGGGCCCCTGCCGGTCCCCGCCTGGGCCCCGGCCTCGCTCGCTGCCTCCGCGACCTCTCCTCCCAGCCCACTTCTCGGTCCTGCTCGCGGCCTCTCCCCCGCAGCACTCGGGCAGGGGCACACTGGAGAGGTTTTGCCGCCAGCCGCCGCCACCCGACGGGAGTTGTTGTTGCCGGGCAACCGTGGCTTCCGTCCCCGGGGTCAGGGTCCACTGATCCTGGCGCAAAGCGTCCTGGGGCTTGTAGTTTCCGCCGAGTGTGGGCTCCGCGGTCGCAGGTTTCGCTTCCCAGCTCTGCCCTCGCTTGCTGGCCGGTCTCCGGGGTCAGCGCGGGGCCACTATCCAGCCTCTCGGGGCCCTCCCCAAGCAGTTGTGGAGGATGCACTGAGCCTGCGCAGCCATGGCCTCGGCAGGGGCGGAGAGGCGGCCGGGGGTCCAGGAGGCTACGGTCGTGGGGCAGGGACAGCTCGCGGAGGACCCCGGCAGCGCTCAGACCTCCGAGGTGACCGTCAGGCTGTTTAACCTTCAAACACGGGGCCGCAGCGCTCTGAGAGGCGGAACTCTGAGCCCCCCGACCCGCTAACTGCCAGGCTGGGCCCTCCAGGCGGGGAGGGGCACAGGCTGGTGTCATTATTCCCGTTTCGGTGTCTAATGTTAGGTGTTCAGTGACGGATCCCTATGTCCTTTGCCCGACCATGGTGACTGATGGCCTGTGTGTCACCTCTAGTGTCCAGTGGCGGGAGAACATTTCCTGGTGCCAGCCCATGAGGCCCGCGGAACCCAGGGTGAAGACCAGCGCCCAGCAGGCGCAGCTTCGGAGCTGGAGCTCCAGGAGGAAGGACCCAAGCTGGAGGGGGAGAGACCCAAGCTGGAAGCCGGGGCGCTAGAGGAGAGAGGCCCCAGGCCCGTGGTCTCCATTGTGAGGCCCCGTCATGGTCCAAAGAGAAAGCCTGTCAAGTGAGGGGGCTCTGGGGGAGGAAGGGGGGAAGGAGCTGCAGGCCCGGGGTTGGGGCACACACCCCAGTAGCATTCCTGATTCCTGCACTCCTGCAGGAAGGATTCTTGTCCCCTGTCACTACCATCACTCTCCTCTCCCGTTCTTCAAGAGCCCCCGTGTAGGGAGCAGCAGGAGAGTGGGAGCTTCAGGGTTTGTAGGGGACTGGGCTCACTGGCCTCTAAGCCTCTTGGGCCTGGGGCCTCATTGACCAGGAAAGGGGCAGGCGTCGAGTCCTGGGGCGGTGGCCAGACTGGGGTATTCCCTGGGTCAGGTCTCTTGTCCCTGGCTCAGGTCCTTCAGCCTCCCGGGCCTTCATGCCCATCCCAAGGCTGAAGCTGAGCTGCCACCCAGGCTGCCGCTTCAGGAGGAGGAGCCAGAGGGCAGCCAGAGTGAGCCCTCACCATCTGCCAAACAGCACAAAAAAGCCAAGAAGCGCAAGAGCCTGGGGGCTCCCGTGCTCCACGCTGTGGCCAGCACAGTGTCTGCACCCTTAGAGACATTGGGGCTGGAGCGTGAGTGGCAGTCCCTGGGCTGTTCCTTCTCCCCCTGCCTGTGGGGCCCGACATGGCACAACCTGGCACTCTAGCCTCTGCCCTGCCCTGGGTCTTTGCAGGAAAGGCCCAACGCCTGCGGCCTCTGTACCAGTACATCAACTATTGCAACCCCGAGCTGAACCAGGCAGGGGAGGGGGACGGGGAGGCCGAGGTGGAGGCAGAGGCAGAGCTGGCCCTGGTTCCCGAGGAGGCAGGTGTGGAGCAACTGCAGGCCCTGCTGCCCTTGGCAGGTGAGCTGGGCCCAGGCCTCGCTTTGCCCTGTCCCAATCCATTAGTGACCCCTATCCATGCTCTGGCTCCCCTTGGAGAGGAGGCTGGGGGCTTGCCCAGCTTGGGGGTGAGTGACCACCACAAGGCTGAGGTGGATAAGTCAACCCAGGTGGACATCGACAAGATGCTGAGTGTCTGCACTGCTCCGCTTGTCCCCCCGCTCTCTCCTCAGTACAAGTGACTGTCCCGCCCCACTGGTGGCTCCCCTCCTTCCATGCCTGAATTTGGCTTCAGGCTTCCTGTGGGCCTAGGCCCTCTGGTGGAGGGGGCAAATTTGGCACCTGCCCCCACTTGGGACTTTGGGCTTGCTGAAAATAAATATTTTTCTTTTTCAAAGACTTTGTGATTCCCCAGATAGGTTTCCTGAACTGGGAAAGAGGATGGAGGACTCAACAGTGCAGGGTTTGAGGCCTGAATGGTCATCTGCATCACCTGAGACTTTGGCAATGACAGATGCCTTTGTGCCGCCCCATGCCTCACTGAATTGGGGTGGACCTGGTACTGTGTGTTTAGGTGAATCTGAGGGTCAGGCGGCTAACTGGGTGATGAAGAGGTAAGTGAGAAGGAGGAACTTGGAGCAGAGGAAAGAAAGGGTCTGTAGGGTCATGGGAAGCAGGTGTTTGGCCTTACTCTTTGTCTCCTGGGGAAGGGCCTGCATTTGGTCTCACCTTGAGGGGATCAAAACTTGGGATCCTCCTAGGAGGTAGCTCAGAGTTCTTTTGCCTGTCGCAGGAGTGACAGCTTTGGGATGTTTTCCACTCATTGCCAGACCATAGCTGGACCAGACCTTGTCCATGGAGTAGCCCCTGGTCACAGGTGACGGGGCATCAGTGATGTCTTCCTGACAGGCAGGGTTGGGCAGGGGCAGTAAGTGCATCTAGGGCCCTGAGGCCAAGCCACTGGATGACAACTGTGTCCAACTGGCAGGGATCTCTGCTGCCAGAGCCAGCCAGTGTTGGCCATTTTGGAAACTGCACATCCTGGGCCTCCTGTGTGTTCCTTGGACACCGCAAACAGACACAGCATGGATAATTTCCCCTCCCTCCAACTGGCTTTTCCTCCTGTAACTCATCTGCGCAATTGTTTAAGCTAGAATATTGGATGTCACCCCAGACCCCATCCTGTTCTTTGCTCCCTGATTCCTACAAGCTAAGCAGACATTGAGGCCAGTGAACATACCCTTTCAGGCTGAGAACCTCTCAGACCCCACAGTCAGCACCGTTGCCTGGACCACTGTCATCTCCAGGTGACAGCCTCACTGTTCTCCCTGCCTGTCGTCCCTTGGCCCACAGATCCATCCAGTGGCCCTGCGACACACACACCTGAGCCCCGATGGTGTCACTCCCCCTTGGGATTCCCCTCCTCTTGCCCCAGCTACCTTAGAACTCAGTGGCTTCCTGTAATTCCCTGAGCAGTTACACCTTTTCCTCCCTTTACTCTGTGCATGTGGGGTTTCCTCTGCCTAAAATGCCTTTATCCCCACCTCTCCCACTGGCTAGTGCACACACACCTTTGAAAACCCTGCTTCCTGGGGAGGCAGACAGCATGCCGTGTTGCCCTGCATTGTAGCACCTACACACTACTATCATGTGGGTTGTAACTGTCTTCAGGGCTAGATCGTGAGCTCCCTAAGGGGACATCTAATTGCATCACATCCACCAAGCCAGAGGGCCCCTTAAAAGGCACCAAGGTGATGAGACCGAAGTGGGGGTGGAGGAAGCTGCAGAGAGGGACACGCGGGAATCTGAAAGGCTGAGGTCATCCCAAGGACACAGTCATGTGTAGGTTCCCTGGAATATGGCCTGGCAAGGTCACTGGAGGGAGTGGGATGGGCAGGTTCAGGTAGGAAAAGCAGTGTCCCCTTTCTGGTATCATCCCAGGCTGCTCCCTCCTTTGACAGGGTCACTTGGGGGCTCACTGGCCCCATGGCAAGCCATGGGGTCAGGACATTTTTTTTTTCTTTGAGACAGGGTCTCCTTCTGTCGCCCAGGCTGGAGTGCAGTGGCACAATCTTGGCTCACTGCAACCTCTGCCTCCCGGACTCAAGGATTACACATGTGAGCCACCGTGCCCGGTCAAAAAATTTTTTTGTGGAGATAGGATCTGTGTTCCTCAGGTTGATCTCGAACTCCGGACCCCAAGCAATCCTCCCTCCTTGGCCTCCCAAAGTGCTGGGATTACAGGCATGAGCCAACACACCCAGCCAAGATAATGGAGCTTAACCTCCTCGCTTTATGGTTGGGAAGGCAGAGGCCTGGAGAGAAGTGGCCTTGCAGGAGACTACACCCTGGGATCTAGGAGTCCCTGTCCTCAGTTGTGCAGGATCTGCCAACCTGGGGACTCTCTGGCTAAGGCCTGACCCCAGAAGGTCTCCCTATCTTTATGCAGCCTCCAGGGCTGGAAGTGTAAGCAAGGCCAGCACTGATAAGGAAGAGCTGGTCCTGTCTTCTCACAGGCAAGGCAGGAATTAGAAATCGTGGGAGAACTAGTCTGCAATTCCTGAGGCCTATTACCCAATGGACTTGTCTAAGCAGGGTGGGTGGTAGGAACTGCAGAAAGGATCAAGTCCCTACTACTCCTAGAAGCTCGCTGTAAAGGGGCAATGCTACATGATTTAGGGAGACATGTGTAGCTGGGCGTGGTGGTCTGTGTCTGTAGTCCCAGATATTTGGGAGGCTGAGGCAGGAGGATCGTTTGAGCCCGGGAGTTCAAGACCAGCCTGGGCAACATTTTTCCCTGTCTCAAGAAGTAAAAATGATGCAGCCATAAAAAAGAATGAAATCGTGTCCGTTGCAGCAACATGGAAATGGCTGAGACCAGTATCCTAAGCAAATTAACACAGGAACAGGAAACCAAATAGAACATGTTCTCACAAGTGGGAGCTACACATTGGGTACACATGGACGCAAAGATGGGAAACACAAACACAAGACTACGAGAGGGGGCAGAGAGGGGGTGGGGTGAGTGTTGAAAAAAACTATTGAGTACTGTGTTCACTACCCGGGTGATGAGATCGTCCCCCAAACCTCAGCATCACACAGTATACACATGTAACAAACTTGCACATGTACTCCCGAATGTAAAAGTTGAAATTATATATTCAAAACAAGTGGCCAGGTGCAGTGGTTCATGCCTGTAATCCTAGCACCTTGGGAGGCTGAGGGGGGGCAGATCACTTAGGCCAGAAGTTCAAGACCAGCCTGGACAACGTGGGAAACCCCGTCTCTACTAAAAATACAAAAATTAGGCTGGGGGCGGTGGCTCACGCCTGTAATCCCAGTACTTTAGGAGGCCAAGGTGGGTGGATCACGAGGTCAGGAGTTTGAAACCAGCCAACCTGGCCAACATGGTGAAACCCCGTCTCTACTAAAAATACAAAAAAATTAGCCGGACGTGGTGGTGTGCGCCTGTAATTCCAGCTACTCGGGAGGCTGAGGCAGGAGAATTGCTTGAACCAGGGGGGTGGAGGTTGCAGTGAGCCGAGATCGTGCCATTCCACTCCAGCCTAGGCAACAAGAGTGAAACTCCGTCTCAAAAGCAAACAAAACCCCTCCCCCAAAATTAGCCAGGTGTGGTGGCAGGCACCTGCAGTCCCAGCTACTTGGGAGGCTGAGGCAGGAGAATTGCTTGAACCCGGGAGGTGGAGGTGGCTGTGAGCCAAGGTGACGCCACTGCACTCCGGCCTGGGTGACACAGTGAGACTCTGTCAAGAAAAGAAAGGAGGGAAGGGAAGGGAAGGGGAGGAGAGGGGAGGGGAGGGAGAGAGGGAAGGAGGAATGGAGGGAGGGAGGGAATAAAGGAAGGAAGGAAGGAAGGGGGAGAGAGAGAGAGAGAAAGAAAGAAAAGAAAAAGAAAGAGAGAGAAAGAAAAAAGAAAGAGAGGGAGGGAGGGAGGGAGATGCAACCTCAGTGCAACTGAGGACCAAGGCTGTGGGACCACAGGTTGGGGAGGGGCTACTTTGCCGAGGGCAGAAGTGGTGACCAGGCAGTCCTCCAGCTGACTCCTGAGAGAGGTGGTGCCTTCCAGGCAGAGGACGTGCCAGGGACAAAGCCCTGCTAGTATGGAAGCTGTAGTGTGGCTGGAGTGGAGGGCATGGCCATATGGAAACCAGGTTGGGCAAGTCCGGGGGTGAGGAGGAGGGGTGTGGACAGGGAGGGATCTGGACAGGGAGGGATCTTGGCGTGACGTTCAGGAGAGGATGCTTGGCCGGCAGGGTGACGGGCAGAACAGGAAAGGAAGGGGCGTGGTGCCACCATCTGGGTGAAAACAGTTCTGAATTTAGTGAAAACAGTCCTGGATTTGGCTGGAGGTTGAAGAATAAGCAACAGGTATTCTGGAAGTTCTCTTCTGGTTGCTGTATCTGATGAGCAAAGCTAACTGCATTTTTACTGTCCTGAAAAAACTTTATTTTTGGAAACAGGTCCTGGGAGATGCTGTCTTCTTCCAGGAGGGGGCGCTGCTGGACAAGTCTGGAACCAGTGTGGGTTCAGTTACGCGCGGAGACCAGAACCCTGTGGGCTCCCTTGGCCACAGGCATCTGAGCACATCTGTCTTCCCCATCCCCAGTGTGGGACTGACCAGCTCTGATACCCAGGAGATACTCGATGGTAAAGACATCTGAGGGAAGAGGCCATGTACCCCTCTGGCCATGAATCTAGGCTCTGGGGATTCCCTTAGAGGAAACGGGTTCCTCATTGAAGTAGCTCTGCACTAAGCCCCAGCACATTCTGGGAACCCAAGTGCCATTCTGGATGGCCACATGGCCCTTTCTTATGTGGTCGCATCTAAGTCGGGCTTGTGCTTTCCTGGCCAATTCCCACATTTCAGAGCGACCTCAACATCCTAGCAACAACATGGGAGGACTGAGCTGAGCTAACTGTCCCAGGGACAAGGGGGCAGCCTCCCTTTTAACCTTCAGTGTCCTGCCTGGTGGTGGGTGCTGTCTGCACTTCACTTCCTAGTTCAGGCCAGGCCAAGGCTCCTGCAGCAAGCAGAGGCAATGCCGGGCCCTCGGGTGTGAAGAGTCCCAAGTGCTGGGAGGAAGTGTGGTTCAAGGTCAGGCTCTGTGGTTAGATGGTCCTGACCAGGCTCCCACCTCCATCATGGACAACCTACAGGAGGCAAGTAGCTTTGCCCTCTGTGCCTCCATTTTATGATCTGAATGATGGGAATATTTACCGTCAGAGAGTGGTTTGGAGATTAAGTGAAATAACATACATGTTTGCCCTGAGGGTCAGCATGCAGTAGGCACACTCCAACCCTCACAAGGATATCTGAATCCAGTACACAACAGGAAAACAAGCCTGGTGACTTCTAGAAGAGGTGCCAAGAGGAAAAGGAAGCCCTCCCTGGCCTTTTCTGGCAAGGAGCCCAGGGCAGGGAAGTGGGCGGAAGGTTAGAGAAGGGAACAGAACTCGGTAAATGAGCCTGGCAGGCTGGTCAAAGCAATGGGGAGGGCGTGTCCTTTCTCAACACCACTCCCCACCCCAGCTTCTGGAGGTGGTAGAAGGCTGGCCCTGTGCGGAGCACAGTCAAGAGCACAGTGGGCGATTGGTCCTCAGGTCCAGCCACAGCTGCTCCACGGGGCATGCCTGGAGCTCTTCCTCCTACTTCAAACCCTGTGCCACCTCCCTGAAACCACTCCTCCCTGCCACCTCAAGGGCACTCTGGCAGCCAACACCGTGCCATTAAGAACAGAACCCCTCCTGACCTCCAGCCCAGTGAGGTCCCAAACTGTCCCGATATCTGCTGAGACGGCAGGCGCAGCAGCAGCCCATTAGGAAGTCCTGACTCCTGTTCTCTCAGGAAATCTTTTCTTCGGAGGCTCCTGGGATTTGGCTATGAGGGAACAGGCAGGAGACGAGGGCTGGCAGGGGCAGCAGCCCGTGTGGCACAGTTGACGGTGATGACCCACAGCTGGCTCCAAGCTGCTGTGGAGCAATGAATAAAGAGAAAAACCCCCTACAGCAAGAAACAAGCCTTTCAGTATTAAAGAAACCCAACCTACCAAACAAAAACCACATGCCATGTCCTATTTTCTCAATTATTTATTAACATTTCTCAGATGTTCTAAAGCCCTCCCTTGCCTCCTCTCTGCCAAATCAGGGCCCTCTGTCCTACTTCAAAAGCCTGAGAGCTCACTTAATAAAGTAAGCCCCAGTCCCCACCTGGGAAGGGCCTGGTCACATGGGAGGGCAGGTGAGGGTCCCTGAGGGACAGCTTGTTGCCCTCACTGTTCCTGAGATGTCCCAGCCCAAGAAGGAAACGAAACTTCTCATCACTTCTCCTCGGGCCTCAGCCGAGCTGGCCCTATTAGTGCTTTCTCACTGTTAGGACTGCGGATCAGGCTGAGGGGCTCACCAGGGTGAGCCTTTCCGAGTCCCACTCACTGGCATCGCCATGAGGAGGCCCGGCGGCAGCTCTGCCCTGTGCACACCGTGGTAACCTGGCCAACAAGAACATTTGCCACCCTGCAAGTCTGAGGAGCAGGTGAGTCGCTGGAGGGGGTGAAGTCCCAGGGCCACCTCTGGCTTCACCCAGACTCATTAAATGAAAGACACCATCTCTGCTAGGGCCAAGCCCCTGTCACATCTGGCTCCTGTTCCCCTCCCTGGTCCCTCTGCCCTGTGACAAGGAGCCCAGGTGCAGGTTCATAGGTTGTTCCGCTGAAGTGCCTCACACAAGTTCTGGTTGGTGTCGGGCTCCTCCGTCAGCATCTCCACAGCCTCCCACTCCCCGGATCGGCTCGACCTCTTGATGGCATCCACCACGCTCTGCATGTACAGCCCATCCTCGAAGGAGGCAGCCATGGAGACAGGGGTGCGGTCCCAGGTTCGGCGGTCGCCCTGCCCCTGGAAGGACTGGCGCAAGGCCTGCACCATGTAGACCATGCCCTTCAGGTACAGCAGCGGGACGTCCTGGGGCCCCTGTTCAGGCAGCCCCGCACCCACGGCCAGCGAGTCCCTCAACAGCAGCTCCTCTTGCGTGGCAGAGTTCTTCTGCCCATAGAGGTCAGCTCCCCGGGCGACGAGGCGTCCTGCAGAGCCTACCACCATGACTTCATGCACAAAGGCGCCTGGCATGTTGAAGTTGAGTGTCACTGTGCTACACACACCCCCACCCATGAGCATTTGGAAGAAACAGAAGTCATCGCTGGTGACATGCCGGATGCCACGGATGGCAGCGTTCTGCCTCACAAATGTCTTGAGCAGCCCGTGCACCTTCTCGGCTCTCCGGCCGGTCAGGTGGGTCAGCAGGTCCACAATGTAGGTCCCCATGGTGTGCAGGCCCCCGCCGCCCATGAGCTCATCACAGATCCAGCCATAGCTGGGGCTCAGCAGGCTGCCTGAGTAGATGCGGGCATCGCAGATCATCACCGCTCCCACGTAGTGCTCCGAGATCAGCTGCTTCATGCGCACGAAGGCAGGCAGGAAGCGCAGCACGTTCCCTACCAGGCTCATGAGCTGTGGGTAGTAGCGCGAGGCTGTCACCATCCGGAAGGCATCCACCGATGTTGCTGCCTTCTCGCAAACCACATTCTTCCCAATACCTAACAATAGCACACAACAGGAAATCTCAAAGTTCCAAGGAGGAATCTCCAGCATGTCCACCTGCCCTGAGGATTCTGGACTTGTCTGCCTCACAACTGCATGAACTAATTTTTTTGTTTTCTTTTTTGTAGAGATGGGGTCTTGCTATGTTGCCTAGGATAGTCTCAAAACTCCTGGCCTCAAGCGATCCTCCACTTTGGCCTCGTGAGTAACTGGGACCACAGGTGTGTACCACCACATCTGGCTAATTTTAAATTTTTTTTGTAGAGATGGGGTCTCCCTCTGTTGCATAGGCTGGTCTAGAACTCCTGGGCCCAAGTGATCCTCCTGCCTTGGCCTCCCAAAGTGCTGAGATTACAGGTGTTAGCCGCCATGCCTGGCCCCAAATTTCTTCAAATAAATCTCTCTTAAACACCCTATTGGTTCTGTTTCTCTGGAGAACCCTGAATAATACAGGTGGGCTAGAGAGGTTGGCACACTTCATGGATGTGTCTCTATGCTGTCAGGCATTTATTAGGTCATCAGCTTGGGGCAAGGGAATCTAACCTATTTTCTAGGGGATGGGCTAGTCATAACTCCCACTCTTAGTCATAACTCCAGAGAGCGCCCTAAGAGTCCCTGCAGATTGTTTTCTGAAAACACTGGTCCAACAAGTTAGAGTGGCCCAAGGCTAGAAAATGCTTGGCTCTGGTAGGACGGGAAGGAAGTGAGAATACCCTTTTTGCCCTCACACCCATTCTGGGTACGCTGCAGTCAACACGCACCCAGAGCTAAACAAAGCTGGACAAAGCCCTGAAGAGAGTGCTAGAGGATGAGCAGCTGGAAACTGAAGGGATGAATGCTGCTCCATGTTTCAAGATGAAAGCTCGTGAGGATATGAGCAGCCATGAGACACTAACACCTACAGTGTTCCTGCAAGCTTCATGTGGTTCAAGTCAAAGGAAATCCTGTGCTAATACCTTAAATAGAAAACTTAGAAAGCCCAAAAAGCAGTATGGACTAGACACATACAGAAGTTTACAAGTCATAGTAAGCCAGGAAGGATAAACACCTTGGCAAAAACCCACAAAAAAGCTCTCCAATGTCCAACTGCTTCTCGGAATAAAAGCCGAAGTCCTTACAAAGGCCCCACCCATAAGGTCTTGATACATGATCTGTGCACTCCTCCAAAATTTTCCTTTTTTTTTTTTTTTCAATTGAGATGGAGTCTCACTCTGTTGCCCAAGCTGGAGTGCGGTGACTTGATCTCGGATCACTACAACTTCCGCCTCCCGGGTTCAAGCAGTTCTCCTGCTTCAGCCTCCTGAGTAGCTGGGATTACAGGCACCCACCACCACACCCGGCTAATTGTTGTATTTTTAGTGGAGACAGGGTTTCACCATGTTGGCCAGGCTGGTCTCCAACTCCTGACCTCAGGTGATCCACCTGTCTTGGCTTCCCAAAGTGCTGGGATTAAGGCATGAGCTGCCATGCCTAGCCACTCCAAAATTTTCTTTTTCATCTCTTTGCCTCCTGTGGTCTTTCAGCTGCTCATCCTGCTCTAGCCACTGAATGAGAGATGGGAGCTGCTATGCAGGACTTGGTGACTGGGGAGAGGTAATGATCACAAAATGCTGAAGGGCTGAGAAGGCAGGGCTGGGTTAGGAAACAAGACTGAAAGCATTACACAGAGCCTATATGCAATGTGGAAAACGGAGTACCAAGTGTTGGTCTGGATTAATTCGTGTGCTTACCCTTCTAGTTGAAGCCCATCTGGGCAATGTGTGCACCTGGGCTTCTCCTCCATGGCCATCCAGGCTCCACTCTGGCACTCCACAGGTACTTCCTGGTTGGAGTGGCAGCCTTAGGCCTGGATGCCTGTGACCTGGGGTAACCGAGTCAAGAGTGTGCCTTCTCCAGGTATGTGCATCTTCAATAACCATGGTGTTCATCTTCCCTCAGGCCCCTGAACATTTTCTGAATGTTTTCAGATGGGGCACTAGTAAAGACACAGATTATTTCTGATGGCTCACTGCAGGGTGCAGCTTACCCTGATGGACCAAGATGGATTTTTTCCACACAGATTCAGGTGGGGCCAGCTTGCAGCAGAAACAATAGTAACTACAGACAATAAATCTCACAACAAAAAACTAAGAAAACTTTATAGAAATGGCCGATGTCTCGGCTGGGCATGGTGGCTCACGCCTATAATCGCAGCACTTTGGGAGGCTGAGGTGGGCAGATAAACTGAGGTCAGGAGTTTGAGACTAGCCTAACCAACAGGAAGAAACCCTGTCTCTAATAAAAATACAAAATTAGCCAAGTGTGGTGGCACATGCCTGTAATCCCAGCTACTTGGGAGGCTGAGGCAGGAAAATCACTTGAACCCGGAAGGTGAAGGTTGCGATGAGTTGAGATTGCGCCATTGCACGCCAGCCTGGGCAACAAGAGCGAAACTGTCTCAAAAAAAAAAAAGAAGTGGCCGATGTCCCACGTGATGGATGGGCCCCAAGACAACTGACTGCCCAGGAAGAGTCAATTATTGGTGCTGGACTCAAGCTTTGGAGCCAGAAATTCCTATGCTCAAATCTTGGCTCTCTCACTTCATTGCTAGATGACCTGGGAAATTTCTAAACTTCTCTGGGTTTTTGTTTACTACTGTTAACTGTAAAGCAGGATTTTACAGTTACAGGGAAGAAAGGAGGACTAAGTCAACCAAAACAGTATATGTAAAGTACCTGGCTCAGTACAGCTCTGTCAACAGTACATTTTATTACCATCATCAAGGGAGAGATTCAGCCAATGTCACAAATACAGAGGAAAAAAGCCCACCGCAGGCCGGGCGCGGTGGCTCAAGCCTGTAATCCCAGCACTTTGGGAGGCCGAGACGGGCGGATCACGAGGTCAGGAGATCGAGACCATCCTGGCAAACACGGTGAAACCCCGTCTCTACTAAAAAATACAAAAAAACTAGCCGGGCGAGGTGGCGGGCGCCTGTAATCCAAGCCACTTGGGAGGCTGAGGCAGGAGAATGGCGTGAACCCGGGAGGCGGAGCTTGCAGTGAGCTGAGATCTGGCCACTGCACTACTCCAGCCCGGGCGACAGAGCAAGACTCCGTCTCAAAAAAAAAAGCCCACCGCGACTTGGATATTAAGACTTGGCTGGGCATGGTGGTTCACGCTTATAATCCCAGCACTTTGGGAGGCCAAGGTGGGAGGATCACTTGAGTTCAGGAGTTCAAAATCAGCCTGGGCAACATAGCAAGACCTAGTATCTATTTTAAAAAAATAAAAAATAAGCCAGGCATGGTGGCATGTACCTGTAGTCCCAGCTACTTGGGAGGCTGAGGTATGAGGATCCCTTGAGCCCAGGAGATTGGGGCTGCAGTTAGCTATGATCAAGCCACTATGCTCCAGTGTGGGCAACAGAATGAGACTTTGTCCTAAATAAATAAATAAATAAATAAATAAAAAGACTCACATAGAAACTACATTTTCCAGATAAATAATTTCTTTTTTTGAGACAGAGTTTTGCTCTTGTTGCCCAGGCTAGAGTGCAATGGCACGATCTCAGCTCACTGCAACCTCTGCCTCCCAGGTTCAAGCCATTTTCCTGCCTCAGCCTCCCAAGGCAGCTGGGATTACAGGCACCTGCCACCATGCCCAGATAATTTTTTTGTATTTTTAGTAGAGACGGGGTTTCACCATGTTGGCCAGGCTGGTCTTGAACTCCTGACCTCAGGTGATTCACTCACCTTGGCCTCCCAAAGTGCTGGGATTACAGGCGTAAGCCATCGCGTCAGCCCCAGGTAAATAATTTCTATGTTCTGTATTTTGAAAATCTGATTTAGTTTCTTCTTCCTCTTTTTAGGAGACAGGGTCTTGCTTTGTCACTTAGGCTGGAGTGCAGTGATTCTGGTTCACTGCAGTCTTGGTCTGGCCTCAAGCAGAGCCTTCCTCTCAGCTTTCCAAGTAGCAAGGACCATAGGTGCGTGACAGCACACCCAGCTGATTTTTTTTTTGAGACGGAGTCTGACTCTGTCACCCAGGCTGGAGTGCAATGACGCAATCCACAATCTTGGCTCACTGCAAGCTCCGCCTCCCAGGCTCCCGCCATTCTCTTGCCTCAGCCTCCCGAGTAGCTGGGACTACAGGCATGCACCACCATGGCTGGCTAATTTTTTTGTATTTTTTTTTTAGTAGAGACAGGGTTTCACCATATTAGCCAGGATGGTCTCGAGCTCCTGATCTCATGATCCACCTGCCTTGGCCTCCCAAAGTGCTGCGATTACAGGCTTGAGCCACCGCGCCCGGCCAAGCTGATTTTTAAATTTTTTGTAAATACAGGGCCAAGGCTGGTCTCAAACTCCTGGCCTCAGGTGATCCTCCTGCCTTGGCCTCTCAAAGTGCCAGGATTACAGTCATGAGCCACCATGCCCAACTCATGTTGATTTTATAATGTCTTTTTAGAAAATCAAATTTTCAGGCTGGGTGAGATGGCTCACAGGTGTGGCAGTACACAGCTGTAGTCCCAGATACACAGGAGGCTAGGGTGGAAGAATCACTTGAGTCCAGGAGTTAGAGACTGTGGTGAGTTATGACTGAGCCACTGTACTCCAGCCTGGATGACAGAGCAAGATTCTGTCACAAAAAAACAAACAAAATCAAAATGAATATACAGGAGTTGTTTTTATCATATGTACTGTTTATCAGGCCTCTCCGAGAGTCAGGCCCAGCCTGGCCCCCTGGTAGCTCACATCCCGACCAAGCCCACAGGAGACAAATTGGTGCCTCTGTATGTCAACCTTCCAGCTCCTCTCACTTCCTACCCCCACCTCTGCCGACTTGACCCTGAAGAACCCCACAGAGCATCTGTTATTTGTACTTATGGGCATCTTAGCCTGAACTCCCAGGATTACAAACCTCAGTTCTGTAGCAAGGAACAAGGCATATGGGTCGGTAGTCTATGACATCATTCAATCTCTTCAATTTATGACACTTCAATCCCCTGCTCTTTAATAAAAGAAGCTTTTCAACAGGTGCTAGCAGGACAATAAAGAACGGCCAGCCAAGTGTCACATACCTGGGGTAGGGTGGCCAGGCTTCGCCTGGGGCCCAGCAGGGAGAGTAGCCCCTGACTGCTAGCACTACTGCTTCTGGAGGGTCTCCAGTGCTTCTTCACACTTGTGGGCCTTCCACATTAGGGATAAGACAATCACAGTTCTGGGGGTGAATTCTGCCATTTGGCCAGGCTTCGCCTGGGGCCCAGCAGGGAGAGTAGCCCCTGACTGCTAGCACTACTGCTTCTGGAGGGTCTCCAGTGCTTCTCCACACTTGTGGGCCTTCCACATTAGGGATAAGACAATCACAGTTCTGGGGGTGAATTCTGCCATTTGGCTGCTGAACACATATGGCTGACCAGGGAGGGATGTAACAAGGAAATGAGGTTCTCAGACACCCCATTTGAGAGCTGCCACTCTGACCAACTCAGAAGCCTCCTGCTATAATGCCTCACTGCTGGCGACAGAGCGGATACTGCCGTGTGAGGCAAAGAGGAGGTGGGTTGAGAGGAAAAAGGACTTTTATGACTGCTAGGAGTTTGGTGGTAATAAAACTAGGATAAGGAATCCCTGTTTCATGCCTCAAGAGGTGAGGAAAGGGAGAAAGGCCTCTCTTCTTGAACCTGAAAAATAGTATGCTTTTGTTTTTTTAGATGGGGTCCCGTTTTGTTACCCAGGCTGGACTGCAGTGGTATAATCTTGGCTCACTGCAACCTCTGCCTCCTGGGCTCAAGCTAACCTCCCATTTCAGCCTCCCAAGAAGCTGGGACCACAGGTGCACACCACTGTGCCCAGCTAATTTTTTGTATTTTTGGTAGAGATGGGGTTTTATCATGTTGCCCAGGCTGGTCTTTAATTCCTGAGTTCAAGCAATCTGCCTGCCTTGGCCTCCCAAAGTGCTGGATTAGAGGTGTGAGGCACCGCGCCCAACCCTGAACAACAGCACGCTTAAACTTAGGACCCAACAGTATCAGTGTGGGACTGAAAGGACATTTTGAGTTAAACAGGCTCCTGCGGGCTAGTTGTACAGGGTCTTTGGGTAGCCATGAAAGACATGTCTACCTGAGTTTATCTAGCTTTCCTGCCAGGAAGTCAAGGGAGAGATTAGAGAAGCTGAAATCTGCTGGGCACAGTGGCTCCTACCTATAATTCCAGCACTTTGTGGGGGCCAAAGTAGGATGACTGCCTGAGGTTAGGAGTTTGAGGCCAGTTTGAACAACATAGTGAGATCCTGTCTCTACAAAAATGCTTTCTTCTTCTTTTATTTTTTTATTTTTTTTTTTGAGACGGAGTCTTGCTCTGTCGCCCAGGCTGGAGTGCAGTGGCCAGATCTCAGCTCACTGCAACCTCCA
>NW_012123265.1:2299952-2301112 GCF_000951035.1 Colobus angolensis palliatus | reverse complement strand
GAGTAGCTGGGATTACAGGTGTGCGCCAACACACCCAGCTAATTTTTGTATTTTTAGCATAGACGACGTTTCACTATGTTGGTCAGGCTAGTCTCGAACTCCTGACCTCGTGATCCGCCTGCCTCGGCCTCCCAAAGTGCTGGGATTACACGTATAAGCCACTGCGCCTGGCCTGCAAAGTGTTTTTCTAATGAACCACAGAAGTGCCAAGAATTGGGCACAGAAGCCCACCTTTTAAAGGTCACAGACTTAAGAAAACATTCAACTGTGGCAAAAATGCTGGGGCACCTTGCACTTAAAATACAATTTCCTGAACCACTTCTGAACTGAAGAATGAAATATATTAGGGCTCTTCCCCTCTCCCCTTTAAGAAATTGACAGGAAAGCTTTAAGGATGAAATCGGAGGTAGAAGGTGAAGACCGAAGCAGAAAACAAGATGCCATAAAAAGAGCTGTCATATGAAAAGTCTATCTCTGGAAGGTAAGTTCAATCATTAATTTTAGGAAAAACTAATAACAACAAGGGCAAGAAATGATCTCATGGCCTTAGAAGTAAGGTAAAAATATAAAGCTCTAGCAAGGAGAGAAAAATCACAGCACGAAGACTTGGTGAAATGTAACCAAGGTGTCATTCCTTAATGTTCCTGGGCCTCAGTTTAAT
The DNA here is from genome assembly GCF_000951035.1 of Colobus angolensis palliatus. Classification (NCBI taxonomy): domain Eukaryota; kingdom Metazoa; phylum Chordata; class Mammalia; order Primates; family Cercopithecidae; genus Colobus; species Colobus angolensis. The sequence continues at coordinate 2,300,451 of NW_012123265.1, read as the reverse complement.
TCAAAATGATTGGATCAGTGGCTCTCAATCCTTAATGTCCACCAGAGTCACCTGCAAGGCTTGTTCAGACACAGATAGCTGGATCCCAGACATTCAGTAGGTTTGGAGTGGGGCCTAAGAATTTAGATTTCTTTTTGTTTGTTTGCCTTTGACACAGTCTTAGTCTGTCACTCAAGCTGGAGTGCATGATCACTGCTCACTGCAGCCTCTATCTCCTGGGCTCAAGCGATCCTTCTGCCTCAGCCTTCCGAGTAGCTGGCACCACAGTCATCTGCTACCATGCCTGGCTAATTTTTAAACTTTTTTTGTAGAGACGGGATCCCACTATGTTGCCTAGCTGAGAATTCAGATTTCTTTTTTTTTTTTGAGATGGCACCTCGCTCTGTCGCCCAGCCTGGAGTGCAATGGCATGATCTCAGCTCACTGCAACCTCTGCCTCCCGGGTTCAAGTGGTTCTCCTGCCCCAGCCTCCTGAGTAGCTGGGATTACAGGCACCCAC
>NW_012123265.1:2294062-2299502 GCF_000951035.1 Colobus angolensis palliatus | reverse complement strand
CGGCCTAATTTTTGTATTTTTAATAGAGACGGGGTTTCACCATGTTGGCCATGATGGTCTCAATCTCTTGACCTCATGATCCGCCCGCCTCGGCCTCCCAAAGTGCTGGGATTAAAGGTGTGAGCCGCCGCACCCGGCTGAGAATTCAGATTTCTAACAAACCTCTAGGTGATGATGCTGCTGGTGGAGCATACCAAGAACCAGAAAAAAAGCAAGCTTGCTGCCAAAGAACCCTGGGGTTTTCTCCTTCCTCTTTGTACAGCTTGGAAATGGTCTCTGTGGGGAACCCTAAAATTCAGGAAGAAGACTGAGAGCCTCCAGGGCTCTGGCTCTGGACACACCTCACCTTTCCAGCCTGCATTCAAGCCACAAGGGATGGCAAGGAGTCAAGTGACCATAGCGGCTTGCTTCCCCTTGAACCAACTTGCTGCTAAAGTGTTGACTTAGGTCTATTTCTGAATTCAATCTGGGAGCCACCGTCTGACCTCCCAAGTATTTGGTGACCAATGAATGAGTAACTCCAATGTCACACATCCTCAGAGAGAGCTCTCTGGAAGAAACAAATAAGGCCAAAACTTACTTGCTCCAAATTGACAACCAGACAGACTGAAGTTCTTTCTCACTTCAATGAACATTTATCCTTCCCCACCCACAGGACCAGAGGTGACAGACACCTTTGTATGACATTCCTCAGAAGGAGGGAAAGATAAGTAGCAGACCCTGAGGTTTTCCACCATGGCAGTGGTCAGGAAGAGTGGAGGACAGCCTCATGGCACCAGTTCCTGGACGTAGAGATCTTCGGCTGCATCAAAGAGACACTTGGCTCCTATCACCTCACATAAAAGAGTTACTCAGTCAAGTAAGTATATGCTACTTGAATTGTGACTATGTCTTCTGTCATCTACCTTGTAATATGTGTTATTTCTAGTTGCCTCAATTGGACTATAAAATCTGAAGGCAGGGAGGGGTCCAATCTAACACACCTTTGAATGTCCAAAATGACATCAGGACAGTGACTGGCACACAGGAGGCACTAAAAAAATAATTGAGGCTGGGTGTGGTGGCTCATGCCTGTAATCCCAGCACCTTGGGAGGCCAAGGCGGGTGGATCACCTGAGGTCGGTCAGGAGTTCAAGACCAGCCTGGCCAACATGGCAAAACCCCATCTCTACTAAAAATACAAAAATTAGCCAGGCGTGGTGGCACATGCTTGTAGTCCCAGCTACTTGCAAGGCCGAGGCAGGAGTATCGCTTGAACTGGGAGGTGGAGGTTGCAATGAGCTGAGATTGTGCCAATGCATACTCCAGCCTGGGCAACAGAGCGAGACTCCATCTAAAAAATAATAATAATAATAAAATGTAGGCCAGGCGTGGTGGCTCACGCCTGTAATCCCAGCACTTTGGGAAGCTAAGGTGGATGGATCATGAGGTCAGGAGATCGAGACCATTCCAGCTCACACAGTGAAACCCCGTCTCTACTAAAGATACAGAAAATTTAGCTGGGCATGGTGGCAGGCAGCTGTAGTCCCAGCTACTCGGGAGGCTGAGGCAGGAGAATGGTGTGAACCCGGGAGGCGGAGCTTACAGTGAGCGGAGATTGCACCACTGTACTCCAGCCTGGGTGACAGAGCGAGACTCAAATGCTGGGCACGGTGGCTCACACCTGTAATCCCAGCACTTTGAGAGGCCGAGGCGGATGGATCACCTGAGGTCAGGAGTTGGAGACCATCCCAGCTCACACAGTGAAACCCTGTCTCTACTAAAAATACAAAAATTAGCTGAGTATGGTGGCAAGTGCCTGTAATCCCAGCTACTCAGGAGGCTGAGGCAGGAGAATCACTTGAACCCAGGAGGCGAAGGTTGCAGTGAACCGGGATTGCGCCAGTGCACTCCAGCCTGGGCAACAACGGTGAACTCTGCCTCAAACTAAACTAAAATAAAATAAAATAAAAATTGCTGGCTGAATGTTTACTGGTTTACTTACTAAACTAGGTTCTGATTTATATTAGATAAAGAGAAGAAGTTGACTCCAGTTGACTAGAAAGAGAAGACCAATGGGAACTGCAGGAGAACAGCTCAGCAGACCACGCCCAGCCAGGGGCAGGAGGTTACCAAGCCAAACTTCCCAAGGGAGTGGAGATGTCATGTGAGCAGGCTGTCAACCGACCTTGTCAGGGAAGCCAATGCTGTCAGAGCCTTCCTGTCCTCTGGCAATACAAAACTGCAATTTGGCAGGAAGGGTGTGTGCTCACTATAGTCAAACACTGACAAAACATGGGAAATGGTAGCCTTGCTACACAGCCTCTCCTTCCTGTGGTGCTGTGTGCCCCAGAAATGGGAGAACAAACACACCAGTCACAACCAATTCCCCGGCACCCAGGGCTTGGACCTCTAACTTCACATAAACCTCAAAGTTTATGTTGCCTGAGAGGCAACCATCTCCAGCCCCTTGATGGCTGTCTCTTAGAACACTTCCTTAATTTCTGTTCAGGGATTTATAGATGGGAGGTAGGTTAGGCTATGTCTTTTTTCTCCTATAGTTATAAGAACTCCCAATATGCCCTCCCCAAGCACTGCTTCAGGGACAAGTGATGTTCCAGAGTTCTCCTCCCTGCAGATGCGAGCCTAGGAAGGAGAGCTCAGAGGAGGGGTGTGACCCTCCGAGGACTGCCCAGAGGGAGACACGATCTGCCCCTGCCGTGGCCTGCTGGGCGTACCTAGAGCCTTCACGGATATCTGCCGGGTGAGTGGAGGGGGGATGCTGATGCACACCAGATCCACGTCTTGATGCAGCAAGATGTCATCAGTCCGGCTGGTATAGAAGGCGATGTTCATCTCCTCAGCAAGCTGCTTCGCCTCCTCCTCAGTCTTCCCCCACAGGGCCTCAACAGTGAACCCTTCTGCCCTCAGCAGCGGGACCAGAACTCGGGCGGAGCTGCCAGTCCCAAACACGCCCACTCCTGGCAGCATCTTCATCCCAGCCTCTCTCTTTACCAACTCATCTCCTCACAAGAGCCTCCGGCATGGATATGATCTTCCAAACGTCCTGGTCAGACATGGCTCCTAGAATAGCAAGCATTACACTGGTTATTACTGGAGAAGACACTCAGCTGAGGCTACTTTCTTCTTTTTTTTCAGATGGAGTCTCGCTCTGTCGCCCAGGCTGGAGTGCAGTGGTGCGAAGGCTACTTTCAAATAAGGAAGCAACAAGTTCTCTGCCAGAAAAGCACAAATGAAATATGGCTTTGGCCGGGCGCGGTGGCTCAAGCCTGTAATCCCAGCACTTTGGGAGGCCGAGACGGGCGGATCACGAGGTCAGGAGATCGAGACCATCCTGGCTAACACTGTGAAACCCCGTCTCTACTAAAAAATACAAAAAAAACTAGCCGGGCGAGGTGGCGGGCGCCTGTAGTCCCAGCTACTCGGGAGGCTGAGGCAGGAGAATGGCGTGAACCCGGGAGGCGGAGCTTGCAGTGAGCTGGAGATCCGGCCACCGCACTCCAGCCCGGGCGACAGAGGGAGACTCCGTCTCAAAAAAAAAAAAAAAAAAAAAAAAAAAGAAATATGGCTCAAGGCCAGGCATGGTGGCTCACGCACGCCTGTAACCTCAGAATTTTGGGAGGCCGAGGTGGGAAGATCACTTGAGGCCAGGAGTTTGAGAGTAGCCTGGGCAACATGGCGAGATATCATCTCTATAAAAAAAAAAATTTAAAAATAGCTGGATGTGGTGGCATGCGCTCATTGTAGTCCTAGCTACTTGGGAGGCTGAGGTGAAAGGATCACATGAGCCCAGCAGTTCACAACTGTAGTGAGCAACAATTGCACTACTGCATTCCACCTTGGGCAACAGTGCAAGACCTTGTCTCGAAAGAAAAAAGAAATACTGTTCCAAGATGAAAAATTGTAGAATCTTCTTCTTCCATGGAGACTGAATGATAGGAAAAACGGAAAATGAATAAAGCTGGATTTAAGTCTCTGCTCTGCTACTTAATTTTCTGTGTAACCCTGGTCAAACCATTCAACCTTCAAGGCCTTAAATGTATAATAAGGGGAGTAATTGATCTTTAAAGTTCCTTCTTGCTGTAAAAGTTCATGATTCTATATATGACAAAGAAAAAGAAGAGTGGAGGCCAGGCACAGTGGCTCACACCGGTAATCCCAGCACTTTGGGAGGCCAAGGCAGGTGGATCACCTGAGCTAAAGAGTTCAAAACCAGCTAGGTCAACATGGTGAAATGCCATCTCTACTAAAAATACAAAAAAATTTAGCCAGGCATGGTAGCAGATGCCTGTAATCCCAGCTACTCAGGAAGCTGAGGAAGGAGAATCATTTGACCCAGGAGGCAGAGGTTGCAGTGAGCTGAGATCACACTGTTGCACTCCTATCTGGGTGACAGAGTGAGACTCCGCTGTCTCAAAAAAAAAAAAAAGAAGAAGCCGGGCGCGGTGGCTCACGCCTGTAATCCCAGCACTTTGGGAGGCTGAGACAGAATGATAGCTTGAACTGAGGAGTTCAAAGACATAGTAATTGCACAACTCCTCTCCAGCCTGAGCAACAGCGGGAGACTGTCTCAAAAAAGGTTTTTTTGTATACAGATATTTACTATAGCATTGGTTATCATAATGAAAAACTGGGAGACAATCTAGATGTCCAATACAAGTAACGGGTTAGACAAGAATGCTGTGGAGCTACCGAAAACCATGAAGTAGAAGGCCCTCAATAACCTGAAAGACATTCACCACATAGTCACTGAAAGGGGAAAACACACACTATTAGAAGTATGGGTTTTTTTTAAAAAAGCACACAAAAGAAGTATAATAGGTATGAGAATATATAAGGATATCTGTAATATATCTGTAAAAATATCTCTATTCAGTGCTGTAGAAGGACCAGAATACTCCTGAATTTATTGACTGCTGAGGTGGATGGGATTATGAATGATTTTTATTGTTTCTTTTCAATTTTTTTTTGAACTTTGCCAAATTTTCTGAGACATGATTATGCCTTATTCACTGTAGAGTTTTTCTTCTGATCACAAGGGTTATACAATAAATAATAAAACCAAACAAAGTCCTTTGCTTGGGATCAATGTCATGTGAGAAAACCAAGATGAGATGTAGGTGTGTTCAGAATACCCAGGCTCCCCACGCAACATTTCCCTCAGCTAAACCAGCAGCTCCCCACTCTGTATTAGCGTCACTGGTGACCCTAGACCCACTGAATCAGACGAGAGTGATGTGGGCCACATCACCATCATTTTTTCTCTTTTTAAACTTTAATGTAATTTTTTAAATTGTGGTACAATATACATAAAATTCACTTTTTTTTTTTTTGAGACGGAGTCTCACTGTGTTGCCCAGGCTGGAGTGCAGTGGCGTGATCTCGGCTCATTGCAAGCTCCGCCTCCTGGGTTCACGTCATTTTCCTGCCTCAGCCTCCC
>NW_012123265.1:2287554-2292687 GCF_000951035.1 Colobus angolensis palliatus | reverse complement strand
AAAAATGTCGAGTCTCGCTCTGTCGCCCAGGTTGGAGTGCAGTGGCACAATCTCGGCTCACTGGAACCTCCCCCTCCCTGCTTTCAAGCCATTCTCCTGCCTCAGCCACACGTGTAGCTGGGATTACAGGTGTGTGCCATCACCCCTGGCTAATTTTTGTATTTTTGGTAGTGACGAGGTTTCGCCATGTTGGCCAGGCTGGTCTCGAACTCCTGAGCTCAAGCGATCTACCCACCTTGGCCTCCCAAAGTGCTGGGATTACAGGTGAGCCACCACACCCAGCCCATCTTAACTTTTTTTTTTTTTTGAGACAGAGTCTCGCTCTGTCGCCCACGCTGGAGTGCAGTGGCGCAATCTCGGCTCACAGGAAGCTCCGCCTCCCGGGTTCACCCCATTCTCCTGCCTCAGCCTCCTGTGTAGCTGGGACTACAGGTGCCCGCCACCATGCCCAGCTAATTTTTTGTATTTTTAGGAGAGATGGGGTTTCACTGAATTAGCCAGGATGGTCTCGATCTCCTGATCTTGTGATTTGCCCTCCTCGGCCTCCCAAAGTGCTGGGATTACAGGCGTGAGCCACTGCGCCCAGCCCATCTTAACTATTTTTAAGTATATACATCAGTGGTATTAAATACATTTACAGTTGGGTGCGGTGGCTCACGCCTGTAATCCTAGCACTTTGGTAAGCAGAGGAGGGTGGATCACCTGAGGTCAGGAGTTCAAGACCAGCCTGACCAACATCGTGAAACCCCATCTCTACTAAAAATACAAAAATTAGCCGGGCCTGGTCGCGTGTGCCTGTAATTCCAGCTACTCGGGAGGCAGAGACAGGAGAATTGCTGGAACCTGGGAGGCGGAGGATGCAGTGAGCCGAGATCAAGCCACTGCACTCCAGCCTGGGTAACAGAGCAAGAATCTGTCTCAAAATAAAATAAAATAAATAAGCAAATAAATAAATACATTTACATTGTTGTGTAACCATCACCACCATCCATCTCTGGAACTCTTTTCACCTTGCAAAACTAAAAACTCATTAAATAATACCCATTATTCCCATTAAATAATAACTTCCCATTCCCTCTACCCCCGCCCCAGCCCCTGGCAACCATTATTCTACTTTATCTCTATGAATCTGACTACTTTAGATACCTCATATAAGTGAAATCATACATTATTTGTGCTTTTGTCATGGGCTTATTTCGGTTAGCATAATGTCTTCAAGGTTCACCCTTACGAACCTTGTAGCATATGTCAGGATTTCCTTCCTTTTCAAGGCTGAGTAATATGCCATTGTATGGCTGATCCATTCCTCTATCAATGGACACCTGGATTGCTTCCACGTTTTAGCTACTATGAATAATACTGATATGAACATGGTGAACAAGAATCTCTTCTAGACTCTGCTTCCATTTGCTGGGAGCATATACCCAGAAGTGGAATTGCCAGGCCATGGTAATTAGATTTTTAATTTTCTGAGGAACCACATACTGTTTTCCACAGTGGCTGTACATTTTACATTCCCTCCAACAGTGTGCAAGCCTTCTGATTTCTCCACGTCCTCACCAACCCTTGTTACTTTCTGGTGCTTTTTGTTGGTTAGCCATTCTGATGGAAGTGAGGTGACCATTATTCACTTTTTTTTTTTTTGAGACAGAGTCTCACTCTGTCACCCAGGCTGGAGTGGAGTGGCACTGGTCTTGAACTCCCAACTTCAAGTGATCCGCCCGTCTCGGTTGCCCAAAGTGCTGGGATTACAGGTGTGAGCCACTGTGCCTGGCCTCACCATTCACTTTTATCATTCACTTTTAAAGCCCCTCAGGTGATCCTAGTGTGTAGCCACCAGATGAGAACCTCTGAGCTATGTTTAACACATGGGAAAAATTATCTACATTTGGAGCCATAACAAAATGTCCTGTTTGTCATATGTACACTTTCCTGAACCTTCTCACCCTCTGTACTATGATTAAAAGGACAAATCTGTCATTAAGAGGGAAAAATCTCTAACACAACTATTTTAACTTCTATGTATTTCCTTCAGTAACATCATTTTACCAATAATTTTATAAATACCATACGGTCCCTTTGTTTACCAATTACATTTATTGATTCTTTTTTGAGATGGAGTCTCACTCTGTCATCCAGGCTGGAGTGCAGTGGCATAATCTCAGCTCACTGCAACCTCCGCCTCTTGGGTTCAAACAATTCTCGTGCCTCAGCCTCCCGAGTAACTGGGAGTATAGACATGTACCATCATGCCTGGCTAATTTTTAAATTTTTAGTACAGATGGGGTTTCACCATGTTGGCCAGGCTGGTCTTGAACTCCTGACCTCAGGCGATCCGCCTGCCTTGGCCTCCCAAAGTGCTGGGATCACAGGTGTGAGCCACTGTGCCTGGCCTACCGATTACCTTTAAAAAGCTAACTACTCCTGATCTTGGTCACTATCACAATTTTTATTTTGAGACAGATTCTTGCTCTGTTGCCCAGGCTGGAGTGCAGTGGCTTGATCATGGCTCACTGCAGCCTCAACCTTACAGGCTCAAGGGATCCTCCCATCTCAGCCTCCCGAGTAGCTGGGATTACAGGTGCACACCACTGTGCCAGGCTAATTTTTGCATTTTTTGTAGAGACAGGGTTTCACTATGTCACCCAGGCTGGTCTCGAACTCCTGGCCTCAAGTGATCTGCCCACTCTGGCCTCCCAAAGTGCTAGGATTACAGGAGCAAGCCACATTGTGTCTACACCAAAAAAAAAAAAAAAAATTAAGACCACAGTAGGTCCCTCTGCATAGCACAGCTTCTGCTTTCTTTGAGATGACCAACTCCTGGAACTCCTCTCGACCCTGCATCTTCCCTCCTCTGTAAATCTTTTCTGACTGTACCCCACCAGGAGCTCCTCCCTCTGGACCTTCTATATACTTGCAATAGGAACTAAACTTATTCCTCTTTTGTGTCCTCAGGGCCACAAACACAGCAGGCCCGCCACTGATTAGTGAATGAATAAATTAATGAATTCACTGCGTTCAGTAAAGTGTTTTCTGGATGCGCCCACTCACTGGTGTCACCAGCCTCTGATGGCCACGTTTGTCCATGAAACACCAAAGTTACCCTTTGAAAACATACTGGAGGTTCTATCCTCACGTGTTGCTGATAGTGATATAGAATCGTACAGCTGTTCCGAATAAGAAGTAATCTGGCCTTATTTATAATTAAAACTGCATTTTATGACTCACAAATGTGTGTGTGTTTCCAAAGAAATTCTCATAGGGATCCATTGATAAGGGATACAAAGATATTTACCACATCATGTCTGAGGTGCAGAGTTGGAGATAATCTGGGGGTCAGAAGCTGGCAGGTAAAGTGTGTGAGATGTACCCACTGGGGTTCTCTTTAGAAACAATACTAGATGAATACAGTCACATGAATGAACTTGGTAAAAAAAAGAAAACACAGTGAGCTCTAATACATTATTTATATAAACTAAAAATACACAGGCTGAGTGCAGTGGCTCACACCTGTAATTCCAGCACTTTGGGAGGCAGAGGCAGGTGAATCACCTGAGGTCAGGAGTTCACGACCAGCCTGGCCAACATGACAGAACCCCATCTCTACTAAAAAATTTAAAAAATCAGCTGGGTGTGATTGTGCGCGCCTGTAGTCCCAGCTACTCAGGAGGCTGAGGCAGGAGAATTGTTTGAACCCGGGAGGCAGAGATTGCAGTGAGCCGAGATAATGCCACTGCACACCAGCTTGGGCGACAGAGCAAGACTCTGTCTCAAACAAAACAAAACAAAACAAAACAAAACAAAACAAAACTCCACACACATACACAGAAACAAAAATGCTTCACCGGATCTTTTACAAACAAAAGGATACATACTAAATACATTTACAGGGGATAGGGAAACTAGAGTAGAGAAAGGGGATAAAGGAGAATAATTAAAAAAAAAAAAAAAAAAAAAGGCCAGGCACAGTGGCTCATGCCTGTAATCCCAGCACTTTGGGAGGCTGAGGCGGATGGATCATGTGGTCAGGAGTTCGAGACCATCCTGGCTAACACGGTGAAACCCCATCTCTACTAAAAATACAAAAACAAAATTAGCCGGGTATGGTGTGGGCACCTGTAGTCCCAGCCACTCAGGAGGCTTAGGCAGGAGAATGGTGTGAACCCGGGAGGCAGAGCTTGCAGTGAGCTGAGATCCTACCACTGCACTCCAGCCTGGGTGACAGAGTAAGACTCTGTCTCAAAAACAAAAACAACAAAAAAGGAAAATGTGGTTCTAAAAGGAATCCCTCCTCACTTTTTAAATAAAAAGCTTGCATTTCAAACACAAAGTGACAGATATATGTACCTCTGGTCCTACTAATGGGACACCAGCAAAAGCTATCTGATCTAGCCAAATCCAGGGAGAGCACTTCAACTGCATATTCGGCCCAGGACCACTTATAACTTAAAGAACCGTATTTCAAATTAGCCACCACACCTGGATTTTTTTTTTTTTTTTGACACAGACTCTCACTCTGTCACCCAGGCTGGAGTTGAGTAGTGTGATATCAACTCACTGCAACCTCCACCTCCTGGATTCAAGCAAGTGGCTGGGACTACAGGTGCATGCCATCACGCCCCGCTAATCATACCTGGCTAATTTTTTGTATTTTTTGTAGAGACAGGGTTCTATCATGTTGCCCAGGCTGGTCTCAAACTCCTGGGCCCAAGCAATCCTCCTGCCTTGGCCTCCCAAGTTCCTGATATTACAGGAATGAGCCATGGTGCCTGGCTAGAATCTTTTTTGGGAAGTGGAAAAGTGTACATTATAGAATTTATCATTTTAAACCATTTTTAGGTGTACAGTTCAGTGCACTAACACATTCGTATTGAGCAACCATCACCAACACCCACCTCCAGGACTTCTTCATCATTCCATACTGAAACTCTGTATCCAGCTGAAATTAACCATTTTAAAGTGAACAATTCAGTGTCGGCTGGGTGCAAAGCCTCATGCCTATAATCCCAGCACTTTGGGAGGCTGAGGTGGCTTACTTGTGCCCAGGAGTTTCAGGCTATAGTGGGTTATGATCATGCCACTGCACTCTAGCCTGGGTGACAGAGCAAGACCCTGTCTCAAAAAAAAAAAAAA
>NW_012123265.1:2286042-2287504 GCF_000951035.1 Colobus angolensis palliatus | reverse complement strand
AAGCATGGTTACTCATGCCTGTACAGCTACATGGCAGACTGAGGCAGGAGGATCACTTGAACCCAGGAGTTCCAGGCTATAGTGGGTTATGATCATGCCACTGCACTCTAGCCTGGGTGACAGAGCAAGACCCTGTCTCAAAAAAAAAAAAAAAGAAAAAAAAAGAAACCCAAAAACTCCAAAAAACAAACCCCCACAATCTAGTGGCATTTAGGATATGCACTTTTGTTTGTTTGTTTTTTAAGACAGAGTCTTGATCTATCACCCAGGCTGGAATGCAGTGGTTCGATCTTGGCTCACTGCAACTTCCACCTCCCAAGCTCTGAGGCTGAGGCGATTCTCCTGCCTCAGCCTCTTGACTAGCTGGGATTACAGTCATGCGCCATCACACCTGGCTAATTTTTTTTGTATTTTTAGTAGAGACGGGGTTTCACCATGTTCCCCAGGCTGGTCTCAAACTCCTAACCTCAGTTTATCCACCCGCCTGGGCCTCCTGAAGTTCTGGGATTACAGGCATGAGTCACCGAGCACATACTAATTTTTTATTTTTTTGTAGAGATGGGGTCTCGCTGTGTTACCCAGGCTGGTCTCAAACTCCTGGCCTCAAGCGATCCTCTCGGCTCAGCCTCCCAAGGTGGTGGGATTATAAGCGTGAGCCACTGAGCCTGGTTTTTTAATAAAAAAGGTTTTTTTGTTTGTCTTAATTTTAATATAGAGACAGCATCTTACTATGTTGCCCAGGCTGGTCTTGAATTCCTGGCTTCAAGTGATCCTCCCACCTCGGCCACCAAAAACGCTGGGAGTATAGGTGTGAGACACCATGGCTGGCAAAATTGTTTTCTTACTTTCATTTTCAAGCCCAGCATCTCTTTTCCTCCTACTGTAGACACAAGTATACTGGGCTAAGAAAATGTCTACGTTAGGGGATGGTTTGTCAGCATAGCCCGGTATAGCATCCTGTACTGCTCGATTCTACCTGAAGTATACCTGCTCCTTTGTGAACCACTAAATTATGCATGACTTGGGCTGCCTCTAAGTCCAGACCCCTGCCAATTCGTGCCTCTTATCTTCACTCTCTGTGACTGTGAAGCTTGGCTTGCCTCCTATACTCTCACTGAGGTTCTGTTTTATCTTAACCATTTTTGTTTCTTTCTGATGGTAAACAGTGTCTGTGGCCACTCAGTCACCTCGTTTTTCTTTTCTACTTTCTCCATCTCTCTCTTCCTTTTTTTTTTAATGAGATGGAGTCTCACTCTGTCACCTAGCTGGAGTGTAATTGTGTAATCTCGGCTCACTGCAACCTTCGCCGCCTCAGTTCAAGCGATTCTCCCTGCCTCAGCTTCCCAAGTAAATGAGATTACAGGCACGCACCACCATACCCAGCTAATTTTTGTATTTTTAGTAGAGACAGGGTTTCACCATGTTGGCCAGGCTGGTCTCGAACTCCTGGCCTCAAGTGATC
>NW_012123265.1:2276156-2279091 GCF_000951035.1 Colobus angolensis palliatus | reverse complement strand
TGAGGTCAGGAGTTCGAGACCAGCCTGGCCAACATGGTGAAACCCTGTCTCTACTAAAAATACAAAAATTAGCCAGGCATAGTGGCGGGCGCCTGGTAATCCTAGCTGCTAGGAAGGGTGAGACTGGAGAATTGTGTGAAGTCGGGAGGCAGAGGTTGCAGTGAACCGAGATGGTGCCACTGCATTCCAGCCTGGGTGACAGAGCAAGACTGTCTCAAAAACAAACAAACAAACAAAAAAATTAAGGCTGGGTTCAGTGGCTCATGCCTGTAATCCCAGCACTTTGGGAGGCCAAGGTGGGCAGATCATCTGAGGTCAGGAGTTCGAGACCAGCCTGGACAACATGGTGAAACCCCGTTCCTACTAGAAAAAAAAAAAAAATTAGCCAGGTGTGGTGGTGCATGCCTGTAATCCCAGCTACTCAGGAGGCAGAGGCAGGAGAATCGCTTGAACCCAAGAGGCAGAGGTTGTATTGAGCTGAGATTGCGCCACTGCACTCCAGCCTGGGCGACAGAGTGAGATTCTCTCTCTCAAAAAAAAAAAAAAGAGAAAAAGAAAGAAAGAAATACAAATTAAAACTTATTAAATACACATTACAATGTCTGAAATTCAGAAAACCTGATATCAAATACTGGCAAGGGTAAGAAGCAACTATTCATTATTGGTGAAAATGTAAAATAATATAGCCACTTTGGAAAAGTTTCCCATCTTACAAAGCTAAATAGATACCTATCATACAACCTAACAATCCTACTTCTAGGTTTAGTACTTAGCAAGAGAAATGAAAACTTATATTCACACAAAAACCTATATATGAATGTCTATAGCAGTTTTATTCATAATTGCCACATCCTGTAATCAACACAAATATCCTTCAATTGGTGAACAGATGAACAGTAGTATATCAATGCAAATGGATACTACTCAGCAATAAAAAAAACATACTACGGATGTATGCCACAATGAACAAATCTCAAATGTATTCTGATAACTGAAAGATGCCCTACTCAAAGGCACCATACTGTGTGATCCCATTTAAATGCCATAATGGAAAAGCAAAACTATACGGACAGAGAATAGATCAGTGGTTGTCAAGGGTTGGAACTGGGGCCAAGTGTAGACAACAAAGGGGCATGGGAAGTTTTGCGGGGTGATGAAACTGTTCTATATCTTGTCTAGAGTGGCGATTACACGACAGCATTTGTCAAAACTAATAGCACAGAATATACAGAAAAAGGATAAACTTCACTGTTCTGTAAATTATACTTCAACAAATATGACTGCTCCCACCAAAAAAAAAAAAAAAAAAAAAGACCCTGAAGTTCTAAGCCTAAGTGACAGAAACTGCAGTGTCCTTAAGAGAAACATGGAACCCAAAAGGCCCGACTGTTGAGACTTTGTTGTGGAAGCTGAGATTTGTGAATTGTTTTTTCCCAGACTGCCCGAACCTCATCTCACCTTCTGTGTATCTAGTCTGTAGAGCCCCTGCTTCTGCCAAACTAGAGGCCACGACCCACTGGCTATCACAGAGGTGGGAGAAATCCAATCTGACAACTGTTTTATGTAAATAGTTTTACGGGTATGACGGAACACAGTAGGTAATACTCCTTTTTTTTTGTTGCTTTTGTACCACCAACAGCAGAGTAGGTACAACAGAAGCCATACGGCCCACACAGCTTAAAATATTTAAAATTTGGAGGCTGGTGCAGTAGCTCACACCTGTAAACCCAGTACTTTGAGAGGCTGAGGCAGGCAGATTGCTTGAGGCTAGGAGTTCAAGACCAACACATGAAACACTGTCTCTACTAAAAATACACAAATTAGCCAGGCTTTGGGGTGTATACCTGTAATCCTAGCTACTCAGGAGGCGGAGGCAGAAGAATCACTTGAACCTGGGAGGCGGAGGTTGCAATGAACAGAGATCATGTCACTGCACTCTAGCCAGGGCAACAGAGTGACTCTGTCTCAAAAAAAAAAAAAAAAAAACAAGAAAGAAAAACAGTCATTTTGTAACATGTGCATGTGTGGAGCAACTCTTCTTCCATCCTTCGTGATGAGTGTGAGCCAGGGAAGTTCCTTCTGCTGTCTGTCCTGGGGGGTGACTGTTCGCCTCTGATCCACTGCTCAAAACCAGTACTAATCTGTTCATATGTCTCACCTTTCCTGAGGAGCTAACAAGGGAGCTGTGGGACATAAAAAGATTAAAAGTCCTAATTTCAGGGGTGACAAGTTAGCAAGGTGAGTAGGAGCCAGAGCTGGTGGCATAAAGTGTTAATCTCAGGAGTTTGGATTTTGACAGGTGGGTGTGCTCGGTATTCTTGGTCTGCTCCTCCTTCCCTACCTGATCCTCTCTGCCCCGCTTTTTGTCTCTGGAGTCAGGTCAGTCTGTAAAGGCCTGGGCTCCAGGTCCTCTGGCTTCCATCTGAGTCCAGCCAAGAGAAAGAACCAGGAAGAGATCAGCGAGAAGAAAGGCCAAGGTGTTTGTTCTCTGCCTTCTCTCCCTGCCAGGATGTGGTTCTGGCAGGAGCTGTGTTCCTTAACCAAGGTCACAGCTCCTTTGGAGGACCCCTCTCTTCCATGACCATAGCTTTTGCTAGGTTCCAGTGACACATCCCCACTCCATCATTGCACCTGGCGTGGTGACACTACCTTGCCAGTCCCTGGGTGCTCCACCATCCCTTGTATGTTTCCTTTACTACTCACACTATTGTGAATAATCCCTTCATTAAAGAGTTTTTAATTAACCCTTTGAGTACACTGTTTCCTGCCTAGAGCTTGACTAATGTAAGTAAGCAATAAGAACCACTGAACTGGTTTTTTTTTTTTATTTTTTCTTTTTTTTTGCGATGGAGTCTTGCTCTGTCACCCAGGCTGGAGTGCAGTGGCACGATCTCGGCTCACTGCAACCTCCGCCTCTTGGGTTCAAACAATTCTC
>NW_012123265.1:2266867-2269166 GCF_000951035.1 Colobus angolensis palliatus | reverse complement strand
CCCCTGTATTTCCTAGCATTCCTTGTAAAGAGGTGTGTCAAATGAGATAAATATAGAAGGTTTAGTTTGGTAGAATGTCTGGAAATGTTCTTTAAAAGAGGCAATCTCAATTGGCAGGAACTGTCACCCCTGCCCCTTTCCGTCTAGAATTACCACCAGGAGGTGACTTGAGGATAAAACACAATTTCTTGCAGATTTTGACACTGAAAAGATGAATCAGATGTTACCTGTACCCTCAAAGAACTCCACAGATCAGACAGGCACTTGAGTAAATCTATCATATGATATGACAGGCAGAGCAACAGAAACTTGCCTCTGGTGCAGAGAAGAGCACCATTAACTACAGGGGCTAGAGGCAGTGTACAGGCAGGAAAGACTTCCTGGAGGAGATGACATAACTCCCCATTACCCCTCTGCCCAGCCTCTGGCAATTACCATTCTACTTTCTGTCTCTGAATCTGACTACTCTAGGTACCTCACATAAGTGGAATCATACAGTATTTGTGCTTTTATGTCTGGCTGATTTCACTCAGCGTAATGTCCTCAAGGTTCATCCATGTTGTAGTATGTGTCAGATTTTCCTTCCTTTTATAAGGGCTGAATAATAACATTCCATCATGTGTAGATACCATATTTTGCTTATCCGTTTATGTCAGTGAATGCTCGGGTTGCTTCTACATTTTACTATGCCCATAATGCTGCTATGAACTTGGGTGTACAAATTATAGTTTTTTGACCCCAAGTTCAGTACTTTAAATTTTCACTCTAATAAATTTCATTTAGTTTAATTTGGGTGACTGTTTACCAGCTGAGATAATTTTGAATATTTACTCACTGTCCCTACCAGCTTTGTGTCAGCTGAAAACCAGATCAGTATAGCAACACCTCTTTTTGAGTAAACATTACGTGCCCCGTGCTTTACAGGCATCATCTGATTTAACAATTATAACTTCCAGAGGCAGGTGCCATTATTATTATCTTCATTTTACATATGAGGAAACTGAGGCTGCCATCATTTTCTGGATTAGTGATTTCAAGTACAGTAATTACAATTTCACGGAACTATACTAGCTCTCATTTCTCTTTTTGCCCAATGGGATGAGGGGCTACAAAAAACCCCCACAGCTCACATCTAAATAAATGATATTTATATTTGGCACTCCCCTCAAGGTTACTAATAATCTAGCAAGCATACTAAAAAAACAAATTGTTACCAAGAGCACAGTCAGAACTGACCATGATATCCACAAGGCCAACAATCAGATATGTATAGGCACCTGACATAGAGTTAGGCCTTAATAAATGTTAGATGATGATGTCCTTTATAAATCCACACATCTTGCAGTGTTCGCCAGTTCTCTTTCCAGGTTTTCAGGGATCATTTCTTTGATGAGATGTTCTCGCATTGTTCTGAGGAATCACCAGCATCAGGCTCAAACATCACAGATGTTGTGTATCTCCCATCATCGGGCACCTGCCTCTGCTCCACAATGCCTCAACGCTTATTGACAGTAGTTCATGGAGTATATCATGGTCAGCTGCTACTTTTCTAAGACCCATGGGATGTAATTCAAATTGATCAGAGGAAACAAACCCACTGGGCACTGAGTAGTCTACCTTCCCTGCACCTGGTCCTTCCAGCTGGTTCTCTGATGAAAGAGAAATATAGCAGTTGAATAGTTGTTTTCCCTGCCATGGTATCCATTATTCATCCTAAATACCTCTCAGTACATCTTCAAGAATACTTTTGATCACCTGCCAGTTTTTTCTTTTTTTAAACAGAATCCCGCTTTGTTGCACAGGCTGGAGTGCAGTGGCATGATCTCAGCTCACTGCACCCTTTGCCTCCCAAGTTCAAGCAATTCCCCTGCCTCAGCCTCCCAAGTAGCTGAGATTACAGGCATGTGCCACCACGTCCAGCTGAATTTTGTATTTTCAGTAGAGACGGGGTTTTGCCAAGTTGGCCAGGCTGGTCTTGAACTCCTGGCCTCAAGTGATACACCTGCCTCAGCCCCACAAAGTGCTGAGAACACAGGTGTGAGCCTAACCCTATCTACAGGTTTTTTCAAGTGTCATTACTTGTTCTGGGATTGTGTCTCCCTGATCCTATTAGCAGCAGCGAGCTCTTCAGAAACTTATAGATGAATGGAACCTGGGTGGTTCCATCTACGCTTTTTAAACATGTACCATAATAGGCTGGGTGTGGTGGCTCATGCCTGCAATCCCAGCACTTTGGGAAGCCGAGGCAGGCAGATCACTTGAGGTCAGGAGTTCGAGACCAGCCTGGCCAACATGGTGA
>NW_012123265.1:2263345-2264987 GCF_000951035.1 Colobus angolensis palliatus | reverse complement strand
GGAAGCGGAGGTGGCAGTGAGCCCAGATTGTGCCACTGCACTCCAGTCTGGGCCACAAGAGTGAAACTCCATTTAAAAAAAAAAAAAAGAATAACAATCCTGAAGTTTGGAGAGGATATGTGGCAAACGGAACTCTCATACGTTCTTGGTGGGAGTGTGAAACAGTACAACCACTTTGGAAAATTGAGAGTTTCTTATAGTTAAACATACATCAACCCAATCACAGCAACTCCACTTACAGATATTTATGTAAGAAAATAAAAACATAAGTCCACAAAAGAAAAATTATATAAATGTTCACAGCAGCCTTATTCATAATGGCCCCACAATGGAAACAAATGTTCACAGAACACCACAAATTATGATGTCACACAATGGAATACAGTAAAACAGTAAAAAGGAATTAACTATTAATGAATTTTTTTCTTTTTAAAAATTTCATTAATTTTTTGTAGAGATGGGAGTCTCACTATGTTACCCAGGCTGGTCTCAACCTGCTGGCCTCAAGTGATCCTCCTGCCTCAGTCTTCCAAAGTGCTGGGATTACAATGAGCCACCTCGCCTAGCCTGCATGAATCTTAAAAACTTATGTAGAGTGACAGACCCATACTGTAGAATTCCACTTTTTTAAAATTCAGGAATAAGCCAGCCTTATTTACAGTGACACTAGTCAGAAGGCGGCAGTGGCCGTGGTGGCTTTGGTGGAGGGAATCAACCAGAAAGGGGCACAAGACCACATTCTAGAGTGATGGAAATGTTCTGTATCTTGTGTGGTACTTGGGTTACATGGTGGTACAATTGTCAAAACTCATCAAACTGAATATTTAAGATCTGTGTTTTTAATCATATGTAAAGTATATCTTAATTTTTAATCGCCTTAGGTAGTTGTGCCCAAGGCCATAGAACAAGCCGTTCACAGCTTGCAGATTCAGGTCTGTAATCAAACTAAAGGGGTATGTGTGAATTAGAAGCCTTCTTCCTTTAAAACAAAAAAAAAAACCTGTAAGCTTACTTTTGGGGACATCATCAATATAGGCTGGGGCCAAGAGAATAAGTTTTCTGAGAAAGTCACTTCAAGCTAAGGCCCAGTAGGCTGGTGAGTCCCAGAACTTGCTGAACGTATCTGAAGATGGCACTTTTCCCTGGGCAGTGTCACACTGGGTGAGTGGCTGAGCTCCAGATGTTAGGAAGTCCTCGCCACTTACGAACAATTCATACTGAGGAAGGGAGGGTTCAAGAGGGGTTCTCTGGTATCACTTCTGGCAAGCAAACTTAACGATGGCTATTCATAGAGCATTGGTATGTATCAGTTTGTAGCTGTAGCTATACATACAGGTTGGGCAATAAGACTTGGCACTGAAAAAGTGGCAAGCCCTCACTTAGTGTCAGCCTCTACTGTGCCTCAAGGGCCACTCACCATGAACTAGCCCCAGAGCCAGCCCCCACCTTCCAGAGCACTGCATCCTGAGAGGCACCTCCACAGACTTGCTGCACACCTCTGTCCCCTCAGGCACATTCCAAAGGGCCAGTGTCAAGACCCATACTGTAGAATTCCATTTATTTGAAATGCAAATAAGACTTGTTTGAGAATTTGATTTTTCTGTGGGTGAATTCTTTTCAGTAATTTTTTTTTTTTTTTTTT
>NW_012123265.1:2251316-2261424 GCF_000951035.1 Colobus angolensis palliatus | reverse complement strand
AAAAAAAAAGAAACTGGGTTTCACCATATTGGCTGGGCTGATCTCAAACTCCTCACCTCAAGTGATCTGCCCGCCTTGGCCTCCTCCCAAAGTTAGCCTTAATTTAAAAGTGTTCGATGACAGATTTATAATGCACTTCAAGATCCACGTGAGAAAGGTTTCACACTCTGAGGCTGAATTACAATAAAACACTGACATTGTGAGTCATTTTCTATCCACTGACCCTTACCTTGCTCCTTGACTATCAATCCCCACTGGCTGTGCTGTATTCAGAGTTGAGTTCAGTCTCTCTCCCCGACTGCAAGACTCATTGCAGAGGTACCTATACCTATCACCATGGTCCTGAATAAAGTCTTCATCACCATGAAAAAAACCCAAACATTGACACTGGTAGTGCAGTAAAAGGCACGGCAGCCCAATGTCATTAAAAACCCAATTTGTGATTAAAAGACACTCCCCTTCCCCAGAGCAGTAACCAGACCCAAAAGCATTTCTTCAGAATAAAGAGTCCAAAAGAGGTAGGAAGGAAAAGTAACATGTTCAGAACTTCAAACTGCAATTATGCAACTCTCCCATGATGCTCTGTGTTCAGGCATTGTGGCTGAAAACCCTAGATTACTGGTTGTAAATCACACTACAAATAACCAAGCTTCAGCTATCTGATCTTTATCAAATACAATTAAATCCAGTGGTCAATTCCCACCTTCTTCCCACTTTGACCTATCAGCAGCATCTGACATGGCAGATTCCAACCTCTCTGAAACACTCTTCACCTGACTTCCACAACACAAATTTCTCCTGATTTTCCTCTTACCTCTTTGACCACTTCTTGGTTCCTTCTGCTCATTTCTCCTGATGGTGACTGTAGTAACCATGGCTCAGTCCCCAGTCTATTTCTCTTTTCCAACTATACTCACTCCCTTGGTGGTTCCATTCAGTGTTATGGCTTTTAAATGTTATCTATTCCCTGCTGACTCCCAAAGTTATCAGCCAGGTCCTCTTTGAGCTCCAGACGGGTGCAAACAACCGCCTATTAACATGGATGTTTAATAGGTATCTCAGACTTAAAATGTCCAGAACTAAACTCCTGATGTTTCTCCCCAACAAACATACTCTTCCCACAACGCCTTCATCTCAGAAACTGGTAACACAAATTTTTCAACTGTTCAAATTAAAATCTTGGAGTTATCCTTGATTCTTCTTTTTCTTTCACACTTCACATCTGATCCATTAACAAGTTTTGCTAACTCTCTACCTTCAAAATATACCCTGCATTCAACCACCTCCCACAACTGCTATTACTACCACCTTTGTTCAATCCACCCTTACCTCTCTCCTACATTATTGCAATAGTCTAACTGGTCTCCCAGCTTCTACCCTAACTGGCCCCCTGCCTCCCATCTACTCTCAACATACCACTGAGAGGAACTCAATTAAAATGTAGTCAGATCAAGCCACTCCTCTGTCCAAACCCTCCAAACGTTTCCCATCTCTCTTGGAGTAAAAGCCAAAGTTCTTTCACTGACCTACAAGGCCCTACATAATACATGTCTGCAATCCCACACTCCTTTTATCTTTCTGATTTTTTTTTTTTTTTTTTGAGACGGAGTCTCGCTCTGTTGCCCAGGCTGGAGTGCAGTGGCACAATCTCGGCTCACTGTAACCTCTGTCTCCTGGGTTCAAGTAATTATCCTGCCTCAGCCTCCCAAGTAGCTGGGACTACAGGCGCCTGACACCACTCCCAGCTAATTTTTTGTATTTTTAGTAGAGATGGGGTTTCACCATGTTAGCCAGGATAGTCTCAATCTTCTGACCTTGTGATCTGCTCGCCTTGGCCTCCCAAAGTGCTGGGATTACAGGCGTGAGCCACTGCACCCGGCCTACCTTTCTGATCTTATATCCTACTCACTCTTCCTTCACTCACTCTGCTCCAGTAAGGGTAGCTTGCTGGTGTCTGCACCCCAAACATGTCAGGTACATCCTGCCTCAGGACCTTTGCACTTACACTGTCCTCTACTGTGCAGACATCCACTTGGCTTTCTCTCTCTCTCATGTTTCCTTTAGGTCTCTACTTCCATGTTGTCTTTATAGAAACAGGTGTATTTTTCCATTGTTTGTCTCTCCCCACCATCCCTGCTAGAATGTATGCTCCCTGAAGACAGCGAATTTTTTGTCTGTTTTGTTCACTGCTATATTCCCAGTGCCTAAAACAAGGTCTGACATGTAGTTGGTGCTAAATATTTGCTAAAAGAATGAAAGATTTCAGGCCTAGTTCCTGCATAGTCAGTCAATAAACTAAGATATATACTGAGCTCATCAAAACCATACATAATTCAGTAAGCTCTTGGGATATGCTTAAAAATGTAATAAAGAGGCCAGGCGTGGTGGCTCACGCCTGTAATCCCAGCACTTTGGGAGGCCAAGGCAGGTGGATCATGAGGTCAGGAGATTGAGACCACTCTGGCTAACACAGTAAAACCCCGGCTCTACTAAAAATACAAAAAATTAGCCGGGCATGCTGGTGGGCGCCTATAGTCCCAGCTACTCAGGAGGCTGAGGCAGGAGAATGGCGTGAACCCGGGAGGCGGAGCTTGCAGTGAGCAGAGATGGCGCCACTGCACTCCAGCCTGGGCAACAGAGCGAGACTCCATCTCAAAAAAAAAAAAAAAAAAAGGTAATAAAGAGATTTCTTATGTCACTAGCCTAAGTACTTTGGAGCGGAATCTGGTTTGAAGGTTCAGGAAAGAAAACAAGCATCATAATAGCTTTGCTTGATGCTTGGGGTAAGGAAGATGAGCTGCTGCTCTGTCTTCTACCACAATATGATATGCCAAGATGCTGCTCTCACATAGAACTGTCTCTCCAACCATCATGCCTCCTCCACAGGGCATGACTCAGGCCTATCCATCACCTCAGTCCCCTTGCAGTCAAGTTTCCTTCCTCTTACCAGAGAAGTTATATTGTGTTGAGCGAGCTTTGCAGGACCACAGTGACCTAGCACCTAAGGGTCATACTGAGTCAAATGTCAACAGACAAATGTGAAGGGAAGGCAAGTGATAATGGACCCAAATAAATGATAGTGACTCAAATCTGACCACTTCAGGAACCACTATGGCTGCAGTGAAGCCTCCTTGCCCCCATGGCCAGTCCATCCTTCCATTCCATCAGCTGGACATCCTGATGTCTCTCTCCTGGTTCTGACCATTTTCTCCCCCAACCCTTAAATGCCCATAGGATAAAGCCCAAATTCCTTGATGGGGCTCACAAAGCATCTCCCCAGTGTGGGTGGGACCGTTCTTCATCTTTCTCCTATGACTGCATTTGTCAGGCTAGAAGTTACCATGCCTGACCCTTCCAGTTCTGCTCAGAGATTGTGGTCCATGCTGTTTTGCTTTGCCTGGGACAACCTTTTCCGACTATCCCAGGTTAACTCCTTCTCAGGAGATCTGTTAGGTCTCCAGTTAAACAACATTTCTTCAGAGAAGCTGTGCCTCAGCTGGTTAAGTCATTCTATTCACAGTCCCCACAGCAGCCTGAGCTTTGGCTTTCAAAGGCTCAGCATGCTTCACTGGCTCACCTATTTAGTGTCTGTCATGATGGCAGGACCTTTCTTGTCTCACATGCTGCTATGTCACCAGGACAGAGCACAATGCCTGACATGGAGTAGGTGCTGAGTAACGACTGAAAAACGAGCATACAGGTGGGATGTGGTGGCTCACACCTGTAATCCCAGAACTTTGGGAGGCCAAGGCAGGTGGATCACCTGATGCTAGGAGTTCGAGATCAGCCTGGCCAACATGGAGAAACCCTGTCTTTACTAAAAATACAAAATAATAATAATAATTAGCTGACCATGGTGGTGCATGCCTGTAATCCCAGCTACTCAGGAGGCCAAGGCAGGAGAATCGCTTGAACCTGGGATGTGGACGTTGCAGTGAGCCAAGATCACGCCACTGCACTCCAGCCTGGGGGACAGAGTGAGACTCTGTCTCAAAATAAATAAATAAATAAAGGAAAAGCAAAGGAAAGAAATGCTACCCCTCCAGCTCTATAGTTGACATGGCAGTAAACTGCTAGGCAACTACCATGTCATCAGAGACCAGACCAAGCCCTAGCCAGAGATGCCAGCTCCTACTTCTACCTTGCTCCACACAGTGTCCCAGGAAGGACACTAATGACAGGCTAATGATCTATCCTATGAAGCATAACTACCCAATACACAAAAAGGATCAGAAAAATTGGATCATAAAGGAGAAGTAAATTTAACACCCACAGGAGTATCTGGATCACTGTGAGGTTTTTTTTTTTTTTGAAACGGAGTCTCACTCTGTCGCCCAGGCGGGAGTGCAGTGGCACGATCTTGGCTCACTGCAACCTCCACTTCCCAGGTTCAAGCGATTCTCCTGTCTCAGCCTCCTGAGGAGCTGGGATTACAGGCATGTGTCACCACACCGGGCTAATTGTTGTATTTTTGGTAGAGACGGGGTTTCACCATGTTGGCCAGGGTGGTCTCGAACTCCCGACCTCGTGATCCGTCTGCCTCAGCCTCCCAAAGTGCTGGAATTACAGGAGTGAGCCATCGCACCCCGTCTCAGCTAGTTACTAACATAGGCAAAGTGCTTATATACTGGCTACGTTAGGTATTTATTGATTTTATATTTTTTTTATGAGACGGAGTTTTCCTCTTTTTTGCCCAGGCTGGAGTGCAATGGCGCAATCTCAGCTCACTGCAACCTCCGCCTCTCAGGTTCAAGCGATTCTTCTGCCTCAGCCTCCTAAGTAGCTGGGATTACGGGCGCACACCACCACGCCCAGACAATTTTGTATTTTTAGTAGAGACAGGGTTTCACTATGTTGGCCAGGCTGGTCTTGAACTCCTGACCTCCAGTAATCCACCCGCCTTGGCCTCCCCAAGTGCTGGGATTATAGGTGTGAGCCACTGCACCCGGCCTATTTATTTTTTGAAACGAAGTCTCCCTCTGTCACCCAGGCTGGAGTGCAGTGGCACCATCTCGGCTTACTGCAACCTCCACCTCCAGTGTTCAAGCAATTCTCAAGTGTCTGCCTCCCAAGTAGCTGGGATTACAGGTACACACCACCACACCTGGCTAACTGTTGTAGTCTTAGTAGAGAAGGGGTTTCACCATGTTGGCCAGGACGGTCTCGAACGTCTGACCTCAAGTGATCTGGCCTCCCAAAGTGCTGGGATAATAGGCATGAGCCACTGTGCCCAGTCATTCCCTAATATTTTTAAATGCCACCTGAATCAAGCATTATGCCAGGAGTTGGGACATACAAGCATGATCCAAACAAACAGGCCAGGTCCCTGGAGCTTACAGTTTCCATTTCTTGCTACCCTTAGCCAAATACCAAGGACTGATGTGACTGAAGAACATAGTGAGTGTTCAAAGACCTTTCCCTGTGGCAGGCATGTAAACCAAGACTCTGCCTTTGCCTTTGAATCACTGAAGTCAAGCACACTTGTCTGCGATGCACATGAAGTAGCCAACCCTAGAGAGGTGTTACCTGTGGTCCCAAGAAGTGGGTATTTAATTATGCTAAACATTTTTCAATGTGCAAACCTAATTGACTGAAGTTTTCTTGTGTTTTCTACCTTCTATATAGATAGGAGTGCTCTGTTTCTGAGAAAAGTGCTTGCTATTTCAATGGTAGCAAAAGACACTTTGAGTTACCCATCTGTCTTCCTTCTGGATTTCAGGGTACTCAAGAGTGCAGGGACCCTGATGGGTGTTCTCTAACTCTGTTACATAGTCTCTGGTCACTGGGAAGGTTAAGTAGTTCCCCCGTGACAGGAAAGGTCCAGTGCCCTTCACAAGCACCACCTATTTATACACAGAAAATGGCTTACCAGCTGGGCCATGACCATGTTGAGTAGTGAGTTAACATTCTTCCAGCTAGCTGCTAAATGAGATATGTAAAATATCGAATCTCAGTGGGCTGAGGCATGAGAATCACTTGAACCCAGGAGGTGGAGGCAGCAGTGAGCTAAGATCCCAGCACTGCACTCCAGCCTGGGCAACAAGAGTGAAACTCCGTCTCAAAGAGAAAAAAAAAAAAAGCAAAAAAAACAAAAACCAAAAAACCCACCATGAACAGGAGCAAGCCCAGGGCTAAGAGAACTAAAACAGTCATTGAATTACAGTGATTTACTTTGAAAAAAACATCAGATAAGAAATACTATGTTAAATCATCTTCCCCATTGCTCCAAAATACAAGCTGTGTCCCCTGAGCTTCTGAATGTGAGTTCAGGAATATGAATACAAAAGGTTGAAAAGCAACCGGATGTATAACTGACCTCTCTTCCATCCCCCTTCTCCCTGACAATCAGAGGATGCTTCGCAGGACAATTACACAATCTCACGTGCTCCCAGAGTCACCCCCAGAAGGGCCTCTCGGAGAGAATCATTTCCTAGCAGGAGCTACCCTGCCACAGAAACCACTAGTCACATGGAACATCCTATAATATACTTGCTGTCCATCAAGCACCACCAAAGAAACCCAAATGGTCAAAACCACCTGTCAACAAGAAACAGCAGTCTTAGAAAGCAACATTTAAGATCTGTATAGTCACTTTTTTTTTTTTGGAGACAGAGTCTTGCTCTGTCACCCAGGTTGGAGTGTGGTGGCATGATCTCGGCTCACCGCAACCTCCGCCTCCTGGGTTTAAGTGATTCTCCTGCCTCAGCCTCCTAAGAAGCTGTGATTACAGGCATGCACCACCACACCTGGCTAATTTTTGTAGTTTTAGTAGAGATGGGGTTTCACCATGTTGCCCAGGGTCATCTCCAACTCCTGACCTCAAGGGATCCACCCGCGTCGGCCTCCCAAAGTGCTGGGATTACAGGTGTGAGCCACTGTGCCCAGTCGTGTATAGTCACCTTTCAATTACACACACACACAAACACACACACTCGTTATCCAGGTAACCTCATTACTGTTTGGTTCACTGACACCTGGGAAAGGAAACATCAGTGCCACCTAGTAGTCCCTGCCATCATTCTCCCCACTCACAAACCAATTTTCACAGAGTGAGAGGCGGTGAAGTCTCTCAGAAGATGAGTTTATATCCTCATTTATACCAGCAAAAAACTTTTAAGAGGGTTTACTTTTTAAAATATAGACCCATCTCTATTAGGAGTACGAGTACTGTAGTAAATGCAACACGCGCTATTTCAGTAGTTTGTTTGAAATTTGTGTTGTTCATGTATTGTGATTTAACTTGTTGATGCATGTAAATTGGATGCATTTTGTTGCCACTGCATGTTTGTTTTTTAAGGAGTCTCACTGTGTCGCCCAGGCTGGAGTGCAGTGGCACAATCTCAGTTCACTGCAACCTCTGCTTCCTGGGTTCAAGCCATTCTCCTGCTTCAGCCTCCCGAGTAGCTGAGATTACAGGTGTGCACCACCACCCCCGGCTAATATTTATTTATTTATTATTTATTTTTTGAGACAGTCTTGCTCTGTTGCCCAGGCTGGAGAGCAGTTGCATGATCTCGGCTCACTGCAGCCTCTGCCTCCTGGGTTAAAGCAATTCTCCTGCCTCAGCCTCCTGAGTAGCTGGGACTTCAGGCAGGTGCCACCACGCCCAGTTTGTATTTTTAGTAGAGATGGGGTTTTACCATGTTGGCCAGGCTGGTCTAGAACTCCCGACTTCAGGTGACTTCCTGTCTTGGCCTTCCAAAGTGCTGGGATTACAGGTGTAAGCCACCATGCCTGGCTGCCACTACATGTTAAATGGTGGCCAATGTTTTTACAAAGAAATTCAACCAAAAATAATAATAAATAATAATAATAATAAAAAAATATATACTAAGAAAACTATGGTGCTTTCTTATGTTCTATTTTGGCTATTTTTTTACATTTGTTTGATGTATTTGTGATCATATTGTATTCACAGTTTTGTATCCTGAGTTATTTTACTTACTCTTTTGACACAAGCATTTTTCTTTTTGAGATGGAGTCTTACTGTCACCCAGGTTAGAGTGCAGTGATGCGATCTCAGCTCACTGCAACCTCTGCCTCCCAGGTTCAAGTGATTCTCCTGCCTTAGCCTCCTGAGTAGCTGGGACTACAAGCATGCACCACCACATCCAGCTAATTTTTTGTATTTTTTCGTAGAGACAGGGTTTCGCCATCTGGGTCAGGCTGGTCTTGAACTCCTGGCCTCAAGTGATCTGCCCACCTCAGCCTCTGAAAGTGCTGGGATTACATGCGTGAGCCACCACACCCAGCCAGACATAAGGTTTTTCATGGTATCATAAATAGTTTTATGGGTTACATAATAGATATGTCATTGTGAAAGTAGAAAGACAAACTTAAATTGTTTTTCCTCTGCTTTTACACCACAACAGTCAACACAATGTGTGGGGGTTTCTCCCCATATACCAGGCTAGCAAGCAATTCTGCAGTCAACACCTGTTGGGTGTCCCTCAATCTAATTGTGACGTTATCTACCTGGAGAATCGCATCAGATCCCCCCGGGTAGAGGGCTCAGTCCCACAGACTTCCCCTCCCCAAATTCCAATGCCATCAAAAGCCCCAGGTTGTTTCAACTGTGCCTCTGCCTGATGAGCTACAGACTGGAGATCCTATGACTCCCTCCTTCAGATCAATTAATTTGCTAGGGCAGCTCACAGAACTCTGGGGAAAACGTACTTTTATTTACTGGTTTATTATAAAGAATATTATAAAGGATAGAGATGAAGAAGGTACATAGGGCAAGGTATGGGGGAAGGGGCTTGGAGCTTTCGTGCCCTCCCTGTGTTTATGGAGGTTTCACTAACTAGGCATGATTGATTAAACCACTGGCCACTGATCATCAACTTAACCTTCAGTCCTGCTCTCCTCCCCAGAGGTTGGGGAGTGGGGCTGAAAGTCACAACCCTCTAATAATGCTTTGATGTTTCCTGTGACCAGTCCCCAGCCTGAAACTACCCAGGAGCTGCCAGCCACCAGCCAACTCATTAGCATACAAAAATCCATCACTCAGGAGATTCCAGGGATTTGGTTGGTGCAAAAGCAGTTGTGGTTTTTGCCATTACTTTGCAACAAAATCCGCAAATGCTTTTGCACCAATCTACTGAAATTGCATGCCAGGAAACAGAGACAGAAGACCAAATATACATTTCACAATATCACAGCCACTGACCATGTGAACGAGCTTTTCACTCTCTACTGTTACACATTTACGACATTTTCATTTTGCTTGCTGTTATACAGGTTAAGAAATTATAGTCTAGCGGCCAGTCAGGGTCGCTCCCACCTGTAATCCCAGCACTTTGGGAGGCTGAGGTGAGCAGATCACTGAGGCCAGGAGTTCAAGATCAGCCTGGCCAACATGACAAAACCCCCATCTCTACTAAAAATACTAAAATTAGCCAGGCATGAAGGCGCACACCTGTAATCCCAGCTACTCGGGAGGCTGAGGTACAAAAATCACTTGAACCCGGGAGGTGGACATTGCAGTGAGCCGCGATTGTGCTAATACACTCCAGCCTGGGAGATAGAAACACTGTCTCAAAAAAAATTATGATCCAGAAATTACACAATTTGCCTAAGGTTATCATCCTAAGTAAAATACAATTGTGAAAGTAAATGAAGATTTTTGAGGTTTTAAAGTGATAGAGTAGAATCTCAAAGCCAGGTAGAAGTGTTCTGGGTTCTATTTTGGGGTTATCTATTCTCATGAGAAATTGAGAGCTGGCAATTTGAGAGAAGTAGTTATCCCAGGTCAGAAAGGAAGACCACACTAAGTACCCAGTTCCCATTTCTCACAGCCTTCATTCCAAATCCTTGATTATAGAGGATTGATAGAAATCTTAACAGAAGCTCTTGGGAACGACTTAGAGAGGTGGCAGAGAGAGCGAGCTATGTTCCCATGAATTTCAGGACTATCCAGGGTCCCAAAGAGTATATACATTTTATCACTCGCTACCTTGAGAAATGACAGTACTTTGGACAAAAACACCACTTGCAACTCCCTTTCTAAGAGCAGGAGCTAGCAAACAAGTGCTTAAGGATAGGGTTCATGTGTACTAAGTAACGTGGAAATACTCAACTCTTCCTTCTTAATGTTTAATCCATATTT
>NW_012123265.1:2245200-2250551 GCF_000951035.1 Colobus angolensis palliatus | reverse complement strand
TTTTTTGTACTTTTAGTAGAGACGGGGTTTCACCGTGTTAGCCAGGATGGTCTCAATCTCCTGACCTCGTGATCCGCCCACTTCAGCCTCCCAAAGTCTAATCCATATTTCTAAGTGTTTATTCACATCACCATGAGAGAAAATTTTCAATTCTTACGTCTTTGAAGACAAGGTACTTTAGTGAGCTCATTCCCGACCCAATGTCTAACTTATAAGGGGGTGTTAGAGTGTAGGGAAGTCTTCCTGCTTTCATGTTTTTCTCAGTATCTCTTATCATTCTAACTTTCATGAACCCAAGTTTTTCAAGTATCTTTCATTCTCAATTTTTAAAACACCTACCATTTAAATTTTCAATAAGGACTTTTAGACTCCAAATTTCAGTTTACTTTTAAGTTTGCTAATATAAACCTACTACTTTTGAATGTAAGAAAGAAAATGTTCCATTACTAAACTGCATATAAGTTCTCAAAAATAGCAAAATCTCCAATTCCATTCTTTCCTAGATGTACTCTAATTCCAATTGTGGATTTGTTCTAGAATTGGACCCCCTGTCATAGAGACCCCCATCTCTAAAAAAAAAAAAAAAAGACAAACTTCTTTTTTATTAGCTGGCTATGGTGGCATGCACCTGTGGTCCCAGCTACTCAGGAGGCTGAGGTGGGAGGATCACTTGAGCCTAGGAGTCAGAGGCTGCAGTGAGCTGTGATCACGCCACTGTATTCCAGCCTTGGTGACAGAGCAAGACCCTGTCTAAAAAATGAATAAACACTTAAAAACAAATATGCATGACTGACTTTTCAGGCATCAGAAAGGCACTTTTCCTATTTCTAAGTTAGCAGTCTCTCTGATTCCTGTGTTTTCTGAACACCAACCAACCTCTGCATTTCAACTTCTAACATCAGGTGACATTGCATCTCCATTCCATTTCTCCTCTTACGGGAAAACTAGAAAATCAGTTCAGTGAAAGTAGCTTCTGTTAGCATTGCTGGTTTATCTGGTAGTTTCCTCACGGTTGGCCTGTCAAACACTGTTGATTACTTTATTACAGGCCAGATATGATAACTGCCCTCAGTTGCTCCAGAAAATAGCATAGAAGTTAAGTAATTATTTGTCAAAGGTTTCACTGTCATAGCAACCAGGAATTTTGAGAGTCCTCTGTAAACCTACCCTTCTCTGAAAACAAGTGTTTTTCTGATTGGAGTTCAGAAAATGCACACAAATCCACAGGGCACACCACAGCCGTATTTAAGCAGTACCCTCTCCGAAGCTCATTCAAAGTATTTGGGCCCACGTTCAAAAGACTCTCCCACACTCCATCCAGTTCCACAGATGGCAACTGCTCCCTTCCATTTTACCTTGACTTGATTTTGGCCTCCTTGTCTTACCTTCCTCTGTGTCAACCTGAAAGTAATGAAGGTTTCTGCACAGGACACAATGATTTTCATGAAGTCTTTCTGACAGAAATTGGTTAACAGTACTGATTTTCCCCACAGGTTACATCTGCTTCTGATAATGCTCCATTATATCTCCTGAGGTATTTACACAAAATAACCCCACAAGTGCAAGAAAAGTCAGTAAAAAGCACAGTCACAATACCCATAGTTATGGTATGATGCTGAATTATGAAGCCAAAACAAAGTTTTCTTCTTTTTTTTTGGAAACAGAGTTTAGCTCTTGTCATCCAGGCTGGAGTGCAATGGCGTGGTATCGGCTCACTGCAAATTCTGCCTCCCAGGTTCAAGCGATTCTCCTGCCTCAGCTTCCCAAGTAGCTGGGATTACAGACGTGTACCACCATGCCCAGCTAATTTTGTATTTTCAGTAGAGATGGGGTGTCATTATGTTGGTGAGGCTGGTCTCAAACTCCTGACCTCAGGTGATCCACCCACCTCGGCCTCTCAAAGTGCTAGGATTATAGGCATGAGCTACTGCACCCAGCCCAAAGCTTTCTTCTTTAAACTGATTTCACCTGTTAACATTATTATACTTCTAATCTATCTTCTTATAAGGACAAGGGGAAAAACCTGCTGCAAAGTCAAATGTAAATAAAAAATTTGTTTTTATCAAGCGAGGGACAAACTAGCTTTGATGATTAGAATCAGGGACCATCTTTTAAAAATCACATACTTCTAATTTTTAAGTTTTGGGTCAGGAGAGGCTTTTTAAAAAATTGCTAGTTCTACTACCAATGTATTCTAGTATTACTATAGAAATCAGATATCAATTGCCCTAGCAAATAAAAACAATAATGAGGGCTGGGCGTGGTAGCTCACACCTGTAATCTCAGCACTTTGGGAGGCCGAGGCAGGCAGATCATCTGAGGTCAGGAGTTCAAGACCAGTCTGGCCAACATGTGAAACCCGTTCTCTATTAAACATACAAAAATTAGCTGGGCATGGTGGTACATGCCTGTAGTCCCAGCTACTTGGGAGGCTGAGGCCAGATAATCGCTTGAACCTGGGAGACAGAGGTTGCAGTGAGCTGAGATTGCACCACTGCACTCCAGCCTGGGTGACAGAGATTCCGTTTCAATAAATAAATAAATAAACAAACCTAAGCCAATGATTATTCCATAGCAAAAGTGGGAAAACCAGGTGGTAAGAGAAAACCTCTCACAACAGGATCTTTATCTGTGAAATAAGGAATCGACCAACAGAAGCGTCTGTTGAAAATTTTCCTCTCTTGGTCCAGGCAGGTTCTCTAAACTCCCAATCCCAAAAGCAGTTAATTTTTTCACGTTTTCTGTAAAATGGATGGCCTTAAAATTCTTTTGTTCTCTAGTGTAGCTTTTCAGAAGGAAATAAGTTTCCTTATCAAGAATGAATCTAGCTTCCCCGACTCAAAGAAAACCATCTTCTCTATATTGCTCCATATCACAATAAATATGTGTCTTCCTTTTCTAAATTAAATGCTGTTCCCTTCATCTTAAGGGCCACACACTAAGGGCTATTCCTTTAGAGGCTTTTGGGCCCCACAGATCACAAAGGTGGTGCCCTGCCCCAGTTCTTTTTGGACATTTAAAAGGGCATCCACTTTCTTGCCCTCAGGATGACATTATGGGAACAATGAACATAAATAAGACAGTTAAATAAGCTTCCTTGATGCCTATCCAATGCAGCTTTCAACTCTTCTACCCTGCCTTGTTCTTTAGATCGTGCTGTAGTCTGGAGGATAAACTCTTCACACAACCATTCCCAAGCCCTCATGTTCCTATCCACTCTTCCTCCCTCACCTTTTAAGTGTGATAGGGCCTTGATGGGAATACCTCACTTCACCTTTTGTCTCAAGTCCATCTGCTTCCTTCCAGAGCTACAAAGGTAGGCCAGGGCCACTGAGACGTGGCCATAGGGCATATGGGGGCTTGCAGAGTCACTCGCACCTTCTGGAGTGTCCTTCTTCCACCTGTCAACTGAACACCCGTTTCTTAAAGATTTATCCCCAAAAGTCCCATCTCATTCTGAAAGGGGATGAACCAGCTACCCCACGAGCCCTTTGTCCCAAGCTTCTACACCTCACACATCCTCATCCACAAAGCGTCCATCCTCACACAGGCAGGAGGTCGGCTAGGAACAGGGCGGGGGAGACTAGGTTTTTGCATCTGGTGAAGGATGGACTATGTCTCAGGTTCTTCCAGGATCCCAAATCCTATAATTCTACCACCAAGCCTGCGGGTCCTATTTCTGCGATGGAAAGGGCGAACCCCAAGGCGACCCTTCACTCTGCGCGCCTGCAGGCAGTTGGAACAAGCCCCCTCCAGCCCCAGCTCTCCGGGTCCACGCCTCCAACCTCCGGCGCCGGGCCGCGGAGGAGGCCCTGTCGCCGCCCGCTCTCGGCCGCGCCATGCCCTCTTTCGCCCTCACCCGCCGCCGCTGGCCGCCTCTCACCTGGCACGCTGGCATCGCCCACTCTGCGCTGCACTGGAGACCATGGGTCCCGGGGGGTCTCGGCGGCCACCCATCCGCTTTAAGGAAGGCTGGCGGGGATGCGCGGGCCCCGGAGTCCAGGGCGCCGCCACCCGGAACGCGCCGCCTGGTTTCTAAGGAACGGGGGGCTCTGGAAAAGGGAGGGGCGGGACGGCGTAAGGACTGCGCGTGCTCTATAACGGGGGTGGGCCTACGCTGGGATGGGCCGTAGCGGGGAACTGCGCATGCTCGCAGGTTGGGGGCGGAGCTTAAGCAGCCTGGCCAGAAGGCTCAGGTCGTTCATTTCCGGCGGCGGAGGCGGCGGAGCGGGCGGTTTCTTAAGCTTGGCTTCTCTCCGGTCCGCTGACCGGCGTCAAGAACCAGGTTTTGGGAGCTGTGGTTAGCCTTGGTTGTCCTGGAATGAAAGACGATTTCTTGTTGGACAACGACATATCTGCAGAAGGCCAGTTCTCTGGAACTCGTCGGACTTCCTGGCTTCCTGACTCCCAGTGACTCGTTTTTCCGTTTTCTCAGGTGCCTGTCTGGGCTCCTCTTCCTCTGGATGTTTTTCGATTGTTCCTTAAATATCAGTGCTCTTCAAGACTGTGACCTCAGTCCCCTTGGCCTTTTTACTGAAGCCTATGCCCCACCAAAGTAAATAGAAGACTGTCCACTAGAGTAAGGAAGCCGGTAGACCTTAGAATAAAACTGGCTGTGTAGGAAATGTGATTGGGGTTTGTATCTGCATGGGGAGCCCCCATTCCTGCTTGTCTGACCCTCCTGCTGAGTATCAAGATCCCCACTCAGCTGGCATTAGGATGGTCTCCCAGCCATCATTCCAGAGCAGCCTGTGATGACAGAATATGTCAGCTGACCTAAGCGTGAGGCAGTTCCTACTGAGATATGCTAACTAGCAGTAGAGGTATCCCTGCTTTGAGCGGAGGAGACAGGACTCCTACCACCTGTGAGCATGGAAGGCTCCCAGAGTGATGAGAAGTTGTAACCCCTAAACCCCCCGTCTTCTAGTGGTGTTTTATCCTTTCTCTCCTGGATCCTCAAGAGCCAGGCGGAAGGGAGGCAGAGTCAAAATGTGCCTGTTTGATCAGTTTCTTAGTCATTGTTCAGAGTTCCACTCTTCTTGAGTAGGATTTCTCAACAATGGCACTACTGACATTTTGGACCTGATAATTCTTTGTTGGGCAGGGGTGGGGGGAGCATTGCAGGATGTTTGGCAGCATCCCTGGCTCTACCCAGTAGATGCCAGTAACACCCCAAGCCCAGCTGTGACTACCAAAAAATCTCCAGACATTGCCAAGTGTCTCCCTGGGAGCAAAATCATTCCCAGTTGAGAACCACTGGTCTACAGGAAAATGAGCATACTCTGGCTTTACTTATATAGAACCAGGACTTTATGCTTAATCTAAAACCCACATTTTCCCCTCTATGCTAC
>NW_012123265.1:2244116-2244935 GCF_000951035.1 Colobus angolensis palliatus | reverse complement strand
AGACGGGGTTTCACCGTGGTCTGGATCTCCTGACCTCATGATCCACCCACCTCGGCCTCCCAAAGTGCTGGGATTACAGGCGTGAGCCACCGCATCCAGCCCCTAAGAGCAAGATTTTGTAATAGAGTAATAGTCCTGTAAGATTCTACTGAGTGACACAGTCTAGTAATGTAAATTTGGAAAGTGCAGGGTTAAACAGCACATTTCAACACAGGATTGTGAGCTTTTAATTAGCTGGTGGTGATCACTGTGAATATCTGTAAGACAGTTTTCCTAATTTACCAGACCACAGAAGAACCCTTTTCCTTTGGCAAACCTCCCAATTCCAGTGACTTTTAACCACTGCCTGCTCCCTTCTATTATCTGTGTTATTTTGTGGTACTGTTATCCATCCTGTCACCCCCAACCATTGCTTCTCCTATTTCCCTCACATTGTTATTCATCTTGTTGTACCTCCATTTCTCTTCTAAATATTTCTCAAACCTGCCCTCTTTGCAGCCTCCTACCTGGGTTCTTTTGCTCCCATTTGTCTCCAGTACCACCTCCAGGTGGACACCAGCATGATCTACCATATCCCTCCTCTGCATAAAACCCTGGTGCCTTGGGGACAGGGGAGGCAGGAGTGGGCCAGTCACACCAGTGGGCATCCTCATGGAGGAAGGATGCTCATGTGTACTGTGTGTGTCCCTGTGTGCCAAGTGCTGCTGTATATCTGCCATAATCCCCTACCTCCATGAGGCAGAAGGATTTACCATGTTTTTTTCTTTTTTTTTGAGACGGAGTCTCGCTCTGTCGCCTGGGCTGGAGTGCAGTGGCCGG
>NW_012123265.1:2221708-2239242 GCF_000951035.1 Colobus angolensis palliatus | reverse complement strand
TTTTTTTGAGACAGGGCCTTGCTCTGTCATCCAGGCTGGAGTACAGTGGCTCAATCATGGCTCACTGCAACCTCAACCACCCAGGCTCAAGCAATCCTCCAGCCTCAGCCTCCTGAGAAGCTGGGACCACAGGCACACACCAACATGTCTGGCTAATTTTTTCCATTTTTTGTAGAGACAGGGTCTCACTATGTTGCCCAGATTGGCCTCGAATTCCTGGGGTCAAGCGATCCTCCTGCCTTGGTCTCCCAAAGTGCTGGGATTACAGGCATGAGCCACTGCACCTGGCCCTGGAATGTTTTTTTTTTATTTTTGAGACAGAGTCTCGCTCTGCCGCCCAGGCTGGAGTGCAGTGGCCGGATCTCAGCTCACTGCAAGCTCCGCCTCCCAGGTTTACGCCATTCTCCTGCCTCAGCCTCCCGAGTAGCTGGGACTACAGGCGCCCGCCACCTCGCCCGGCTAGTTTTTTGTATTTTTTAGTAGAGACGGGGTTTCACCATGTTAGCCAGGATGGTCTCGATCTCCTGACCTCGTGATCCACCCATCTCAGCCTCCCAAAGTGCTGGGATTACAGGCTTGAGCCACCGCGCCCGGCCCATACCATGTTTTAAGGATGGGGAAACAGTCTGGGAGGAAGAGGTTAACATTCCATGTTAACACAGTAAACAGGGCTGTCGATGCAAGGATTTTGAACACAAGCTCTTGCACCTCAGACAAGAGACAGGAAGCTAATTTCAGTACCCGTCAGGCTGGGTGCCGTGGCTCACGCCCGTTATACTAGTACTTTGGGAGGCCAAGGCAGGAGGATTGCTTGAGACCAAGAGTTTGAGACCAGCCTGGCCAACATGGTGAAACTTCTCTATAAAATATACAAAACTTAGCCAGGCATGGGGACACATACCTGTAGTTTTAGCAACTTGGGAGGCTGAGGTGGGAGGATCGCATGAGCCTGGGAGGTTGAGGTAGCAGTGAGCCATAATCATGCCATTGCACTCCAGCCTGGGAGACAGAGCAAGATTTTGTCTCAAAAAAAACCACCCCGAAAACAAAAACTCTCAAAAGAGGTACCCTCAGAAAACTTTCTGACTGTGCAATATTTGAGGAGAACATATTTGGAATTTTTTTTTTTTTTTTGAGACAGGGCCTTGCTCTGTCATCCAGGCTGGAGTACAGTGGCTCAATCATGGCTCACTGCAACCTCAACCACCCAGGCTCAAGCAATCCTCCAGCCTCAGCCTCCTGAGAAGCTGGGACCACAGGCACACACCAACATGTCTGGCTAATTTTTTCCATTTTTTGTAGAGACAGGGTCTCACTATGTTGCCCAGATTGGCCTCGAATTCCTGGGGTCAAGCGATCCGCCCGTCTCGGCCTCCCAAAGTGCTGGGATTACAGGTTTGAGCCACCGCGCCCGGCCTATGGCCCTGGAATGTTTTGTTGTTGTTGTTTGAGATGGAGTTTTGCTTGTCACCCAGGGCGGAGTGCAATGGTGCGATCTTGGCTCACTGAAACCTTTGCCTCCCAGGTTCAAGCAATTCTCCTGCCTCAGCCTCCCTAGTAGCTGGGATTACATGAGCCCGCCACCACGCCTGGCTAATTTTTGTACTTTAGTAGAGACGGGGTTTCACCACGTTGGCTAGGCTGGTCTCAAACTCCTGACCTCAAGTGATCTGCTCGCTTCGACCTCCCAAAGTGCTGAGATTACAGGTGTGAGCCACTGCACCTGGCTCTGGAATGTATTCTTAATACCTTATTTTTGTTGGGAGAAGTTCCTGTGGCCTACCTTTATTTAGTTGAATTTTTTTTTTTGAGACAGGGTCTCACTCTGCCACCCAGGCTGGAGTGCAGTGGTACGATCTCAGCTGACTGCAGCCTCGACCCAGGCTGGAGTGCAGTGGTGCGACTTTGGCTCACTGCAAGCTCTGCGTCCCAGGTTCACACCATTCTCCTGCCTCAGACTCCCGAGTAACTGGGACTACAGGCACCTGCCACCACGCCCAGCTAATTTTTTGTATTTTCAGTAGAGACGGGGTTTCACCATGTTAGCCAGGATGGTCTCGATCTCCTGACCTTGTGATCCACCCACCTCGGCCTACCAAAGTGCTGGGATTACAGGCGTGAGCCACTGCACCTGGCCAATTTTTGTGTTTTTTGTAGAGACGGGTTTCGTCATGTTGCCCAGGCTGTTTTTGAACTCCTGAGCTCAAGGGATCCACCTGCCTCAGCCTCCCAACGTGCTAAGATTATTGGTGTGAGCCACTGTTCCCGGGTTCTTTAGGTGAATTTGCTACTTTTTCCTTGTCTAAGATGAAAGCCGTTTCAAGAGAGAACTGAGGTTTAAGTACCTGTCCTCTTTGGGGTCTTACAAATACAGTTTCAAGGGTCCTTGAGGAAGGCACCTGAGGGCCTGGGCACTTGAGAGGCTGGGAAGGGCCCAAATCCTTTAGGACAGGATGTGTCACAGAAGGGGTGCCAACCTCAGTAAGACTCAAAAGAGACCAGACACACATGACTGCTCATGGATGTGTATTTTAATAAAAATAATTCTGTCAAAATACAACAGGAGTTTTTTTTTTTAATCTCTCAAGTACAATTTTAATAAGATGTTTTGTGTTAAGAGTTCTCTCTCCATCCTCCCACACCCACAAGTTTCATGCTAATGCCAAGTATCAACTCTCGAGGACAAAGGCAAAACCAGTGTGCACAATGTGGAGGATGTCTGTTTCAGCTGTAGTTACTAATGGAGGAAAACCCGATGCAAAGAGGCGAATGCCTGAGGCAGCCAGAGGCCACAATCTGGCCACAGGTCTGGGTGCATGAGACTGGCAGTCTAGTAGGGCTCCACCGCCTGGCTGCCACACGGGTGCATACCTGAGTTGTGAGCAACCAAAGGAACTTTCAGCTCTGACAGTTCTCTGCCTTATCTTCTTTGTGCTTGCTTAAGGAGTGGGAAGGCGCTGGGTGGCCAGGCAGTCCCCACTTCTGTCTTGTGGTGTCCATTTTCATGGCCTGCACCCAGCCACAGACTCATGTGGATGGGGATGGGGGTTCTGGCTTGCTATGAGTGCCAGTTTTTGCTCTGGAAGGAGTGACCATTTGGTGCCGCAAGGGGAAAGTGAGTAGGGAAGGCTGCTCCCCAGAGCCAGACAAACCAAGAAAGCCAGGTCTTCCTCCTGCCCCCACGAGTCAGGTCCAGCCCTTCACCAGGGCTCCCCCAGGTGCCTTTCCCACTCTAGGCTCCTGGAAGCAGGCTGGACTAGGACTGGATGTGCATAAGGGGCACCTCCGGCTGGCAGGCAGGCCTGGACTCTCAGCAAGAGAGTGGGCTCAAGCAGCTTGGTTTTGGCCCTCTCCACAGCTTGTGGGGCAAAGGCTTATGTCCCAAAGGTGAGCTGCCCAACTGGGACAGAGAGCCCCTCTGGAGAGGAACAGAGTAAACAACTTGGACTCAGCTGAAACAGTGAGATAAGGCACAGAAAATGGGGAGGTGGCCATGGGTACCGAGTGCGAGCCAGGCAGACACCCAACCCCATGCAGCACACAGCTGTCCTGAGCCCTCCTGGGCCCTCTCAGCCACTCCACAACCTAAGCTCAGGCACCCATCCTCATCCCTGACACAACCCTGAAGGTAGCAGCTTCTCAGATACTGCTGGAGGGCACATCAGCCTAACCCCTCATGGGGCTTATCTGCCATTCAGTTTCAGGACTAAATAAACAGTGCTGCCCAACCCACAGGGATAAGGGATAGTCTCAGCTCGGCTACTAATTTGCTGTGTGACTTTAGCCAAGTCACTTATCTCCTGGGTCTGTTTCCTTATCTGTAGCAGGAGAGGAATGGGGGAGATGTTCACTGAACCCCATTCCAACTGCAAAAGCCTGTGGTTTCAATTCCCAATCCTGCTAGGCTGTGATCATTTTAACAGCCTGATGTTTCCAGCCTCTGGGTTTGGGAGCTAGGTAGCCCCAGGCTGTCACAAGAGATGAATTTCCTTTACGGACAGGACACCTCCTAACAGGCCATGGTCTATGGGCCTGCCAGCCCCAAGGACCAAGAAAAAGCAGCAGCTATAGGATCATTTCCCAAGGAAGAATTCTGAGAGCACAGGGCCCAGGGCCCTGGCCCCATCACCAGCAGTTGGTCCAATTCAATCATTTTTCTTGTTGCCCAGCTGTGGGCCCAGTGAGGCCTGGTGAGCAATGAGTATCTCAGGCCACACCAACCATTCCCATGTCCACCAATATGGAGCAGGAGCTTGCACAGCCCAGATTCAGGCAGGGACTGAAAGTTCAACTTCTGGCCTTGCCATGGCTGACCCTACTCTTTGCATGGGCGGCTTCTGCACTCCCCTCACACTGTGAAGCACGTATGATAATTCCAGCCCGTCCTGGTGTTCCTCTGTGTAGGCTTCCTCCCTTTCCTCCTCCAGGGCAGCCAGTCCTCTCCACAGATGGGCCACCCCAAGTCCTGGCAACCATCTCAGCCTTTCCTTTTCTGATTCCCCAATGGTAGTGGGACCATTTTTACTCCGCCAGCTGTGAGGATCTATCTGAAACAGCTGGTGGGACATCTGTAAAGCTGATGGAGTCCCATCCTCTGGCCAGCAAATACTCCCAACAGTCTTTCCTAAGACTGGCTAGGGTCCAGCTGCAGGGAGCTGTCTGGTACAGTGGCAGTGAAGTCTGGCCTAGGGGATCAAGGATTCCAAACACTCCCTGGAGTAGCAGCCCAAGAACTTGCCTCCACAAGGTACTGGTTTCTCAACAGAAAGCATCCATTCTCTCAGAGCTGTGCAGAGATGGTGAAGATCCAGGCAGGAAGAAAGCAGCCCCTGTACTCAAGGGCCTCTGTCCCAGGAATGGAGTCTTCTTTCCGGCAGCCTGACACACAGAAGCTCTCAGGACGAAGGCAGGTAGTTTCCAGGCAACCAATTTAGAGTAAATGTATTATTTGGCCATCTTAACAACAAGGGAAGGTAGGGTATTGAAAAGGGAGGAAAGGGGAGCAAGGCAGGCAGTGGGAGGTGGGGTAGAATGGTAGATAGTGTGCTGGCCAAGGACCCTCTACCTCTGCTGTGTGGCCCTGGGTCAAGTTATCACTTCTCTGGACCCTTGGCCCTGTAGTTCTCTGCTCCGTCCAGCTCTCAGGGGCCTAAGGACCCACAGTTTTTGGGATGCTATAAACCAACATAACCATGCCCACTAAGTGGCCCACCAAACCCTATTTGGGTTTCCTAGGCTGCAGCTCGGCCTGTGACTCAAAAAAGGGGGAGCAAAAAATAAATCACTTGGCTGAGGTGACAGAGATGATTCTTTTTTAATGAGTTGGACTCAAAGAAAACATGGTGCCTGGACAGCCTCACCCAAGAGGTGCTGGACCACTAATGCTACGATAAATACTGTCTTTTTTTTAATATATATATATTTATATATATATATATATATAAAATCTCATTTGTTTTTTATTTATGAAAATAATAAGCTATCACCAACTTGGATAGGCTTCATCACTAAATTAGCAGAAACCAGCTCAGCACAAACTCTCCAGAGATAAATACTGGTGGCTCAGTCAGGAGAAAAAAAATTAAAAAACCCCAACCCTTCCTCAAAACAAACCACCCCCCTTTCAAAATAGAAGGCGCTACATGAGAGTAACCAGCCAATACTGTGTCACAGGCCGCTGCACGTGAAGGGGAGAGAGAGAGACTGAGGGGGTGGTGGGCAGAGAAAGGAAGGAAGGAAGGAAAGGGAGAGGGGGAAAGGCCAGGCAGGAGGAGTGGACTCTGTCCATGGCTTCCCAGTCCCTGCACCAGGTGCCTATGGAGGGCAGGGCAGCTCCAGCCCTGGGGCCAGCGGAGGGCCATCCAGAGCCAGCCAGCACGGTCAGCTAGTGCAAGTAGTCGTCGACTCTGGCAAAGGAGCAAGAACCCAGGCCTGCTCGGGCCATGAGCCGGAGACACTCAGATGCCTGGCCCAGGGCGAGCATCAGTGGGGGCTGCTTTGGCAGGTTCTGGGACTCTGTGGAGGAAAGAAAAGGCCTGGTCACTGCCCTGCCCAGGGTTTGGGCCCAGGTCAAAGTTCCCTTGGGAGTGGAAGGAGGGGGCAGTGGACAGATTCTCTTGGAACAGAGTGTTCAGTACCTCTGTGTAAGTGTGTCCCAGCCACCAGGCCATGGCCCTGAGGTCATGCCAGGAACCTGAGGTCCTTAGCCCCATGTAGAGCACCGGGCTGGCCTGGGCCCACCGCCATGGCCTAGGACCCATCATGAACTCAGCTGAGCAGATGGAGGTCAGGGTTTAGGTTCAACCATGGGAGCCCAGGAGTCCTGAGTCACCAGAGAGGGCCTATGCAGAGCTTGCTGCCCCAGTGTGGACAAACAGCTCTTACTGGGGCCGATTGGGGTGGGGGGTGGGAACCACCCAGGTAGCCATGGGTCAGCTTCTGTTTTTGTTAGATCCACTCATCTAGGCCAGGCATGGTGGCTCACACCTGTAATCCCAGCACTTTGGTGGGCTGAAGCGGGCAGATCACCTGAGGCCAGGAGTTCAAGACCAACCTAGCCAACATGGCAAAACCCCATCTCTACAGAAAATACAACTAGCCAGGCATGGTGGCATGCACCTTAGTCCCAGTGACTTAGGAGGCTGAGGTACGAAAATCGCTTAAACCTGGGAGGCGGAGGTGGAGATTGCGGTGAGCCAAGATTGTGCCACTGCACTCCAACTTGGGCTACACAGCACATTTTGTCTCTAATAATAATAAAAAATAGATTCACTCACCTAAAATGGCGCTGTTGAGGGCAGCACACACAGGTTCCCTCTGGATGGGGTCAAGCTGCTGGCCAACCGGGCAGCTCCAGGGGTCTGAGTACGCCAGCAGGCTGAAGGCATCCTACAGGACAGGGCATTCTTTTTTCTCTTTTTTTTTCTTTTTTTTTTTTTGAGACGGAGTCTCGCTCTATCGCCCAGGCTGGAGTGTAGTGGCCAGATCTCAGCTCACTGCAAGCTCCGCCTCCCGGGTTTACGCCATTCTCCTGCCTCAGCCTCCCGAGTAGCCGGGACTACAGGCGCCCGCCACCTCGCCCGGCTAGTTTTTTGTATTTTTTAGTAGAGACGGGGTTTCACGGTGTTAGCCAGGATGGTCTCGATCTCCTGACCTCGTGATCCACCCATCTTGGCCTCCCAAAGTGCTGGGATTACAGGCTTGAGCCACCGCGCCCGGCCTAGGACAGGGCATTCTTGAGAGGACTGTGGCACACACCATAGCCTGCCCCACTACCTGTGGCTCCAGAGGGAGACAGGGCCCTGCATGATGCCCAGCCTGGAATGTGGGGTGTAGGGTCGAGCAGGGCTATACTCTCCCCAGAGCCTGGACACGCATGTCCAGTGGGCCCAGATGCCCCACTTCCCTCTGCAGACCTGGCTGGAGCCTACTCTTTCCTGCTGCCCCCTGGACTCTCCTGGAGCCACCCTGCCCCTAACACCAAATGGGGCCTGCTCTGCATGAGGTCTGGCTCATCCGTGTACCTGCAACATCTCTGTGTGGGCCAAATTCTTGCCGTACTCCCGGCCCAACTGTTCACTCAATGCCTGCAACTCGCGGCCAAACAGAATGATCCTTTCTGTGGCAGCCTGGTTGCCCCCGCAGAGCTGCCGCCGAGGATGCCCGTCATCTGCATCCAGAACACAGTGGAGAATACATTAGGAGAGGTGAGGAAGGAAGGGCAGGACTGGGGTGGGGCAGGAAGGACTGGAAGGAACAGGTAAGGGAGCTACAGTCAAGGCATTCTTCTCTTCGTCCACTTGGCGCACAGTCTAGGGTACAGGGAGGACTTGGAAGCTGTCCCTCTTCCCAGCCCGCACAGATGCAGGGTGTCATTAGGGTGGCCACACTCTCGAACACACTCCAGCCTCAAACACAGGTGGTCTTGGTACAGGCCAGGGCCTTCGTACATTTGGAGCCACCTCAAGGACCCATCCACAATCGGCTAAAGAGGCAGTGGACAAGGTCTGGCTGGAGCTTCTCAAGATGCCAAAGCCTGCCTAGCCCAGCTCCTCCCAGGGGAAGAGGGCACCCAGATTGCACACTGCCCTCAAAGAATAGCACACCAGGCCGTGGCTCTCACCCATGCTGGACTCATCCGTCTGTAGGTCCTCATGCTTGTAGGCACCATTAACAATGCGTGTGGACATGCTTCCTAGCACACCGTTGGGGTAGTGCTCTGCCTCCATCTCCATCTCACTGTCGCTGTGGGGAAGGGTTGAGGTGGGAGTTGGCCCAGGGGGTGTGGTTGGAGCAGCCTGGTTGGGCCTCCTTTCAGGCTATAGCCATGGGTTGCTGTGGGTAAACCGAGGACCCCCCAGGAACATGAAAGGACAGCTCAGGCTCCCAAGTCTTCAGCACTTGGCCCCTACTGTGACACCAGCTATCCTCAGAGGCCTGTCACCTGATTCCCACCCTTGTCCCAGTGCTGCCTCTGTGATTTTCCCCTCCCTGGCCCTCCTCTGAGTTCACACACCTCTTCTACATATTCCCCAATCTACTGACTGGGCCTCATGGCCCCCATGGGCATCTCTGTGGCCTTGGTTGGGAGCCAAACCCAGGTCAGCCTTGAGGTGTATCTGGGGATGCTG
Source organism: Colobus angolensis palliatus (assembly GCF_000951035.1). NCBI lineage: Eukaryota > Metazoa > Chordata > Mammalia > Primates > Cercopithecidae > Colobus > Colobus angolensis. The sequence continues at coordinate 2,230,612 of NW_012123265.1, read as the reverse complement.
AGAGCCACCTAGAGCTCTAGCCTGCAGCTTAGCTTCCCCTGCCTGCCCAACCTGGCTGTCTATAAGCCAGAGCCAGGGGAAGCTCCCTCATGATGTACCTGAGGGTTCTCACAGGCCCGGCCTCTTTGGAGGAGACCACATCCTCAGCCTGGTATCATTGGAGCCTCTAGAGAAAGCCAAGGCCAAGGAAAGTGCAGCTAAATCATGGGGAGAACCAGAAGCCAGAGCTGACATCTGGCCCGGTGGGCCAAAAGCTAGGACTCTAGGCACAGACCTGAGATGGAGGCTGGGGGTGAAGGGCAGGGCACTCAAAGGATAGACTGCAATGGGCCCAGCTGGCATGCGGCAGAAGGCAGAGGAGGAAGCAGAGCAAGGCAGGCACCTGGTCTCCTGGTTACTGGTACTGCTGTGGGGCTGGGACTTGGTGGAGTCTGTTGAGTTGGACTCGGAGTAATTGACGGAGGATGGGGAAGAGGAGGACGAGGAGGAGGAGGACGAGGATGAGGAGCTGGGTGCAGGGTATTTACTGTGGTTCTGTTTGCTCTTGGTAGACACGACGCCATTGCTACAGCTGGGACTGTCTGCTCCTAGAAGCCAGGGGGACAGTCAGAAGAGGAGGGGCAGCTTGCCCTCAAGTGGAGCCCCAAGAGTAACCACAGTGGTCCCATTTCCCTTCTCCCAAATCCAGCAGCCAGCCCAGAGCCCAGCCTAGGAAAGGGTATGTGGGGTGGCCTCTCTCCTCCACACCAGTTCTTCCCAGAGCCCTCTGGAGAGTGGCTGACCTGTGTTGTGCATGTGGGAACTACTGGGGCCATGTCGGGGGCTGAGGCTGGGGGAGCCAGGATAGCTGTCCTGGGACTTGGGGCTTCGGGAGCTCAAGCTGCGGACCTCACTGTCCGTCCCATTCACCATCTCCACAAACTGCCGGCACCTGCAGAGGGAGCGGAGCAATAATGCTCTGGTTGTGGTCCAGGCTGACGTTCCCACCACCAGCTGAGAGGGGCTGGACTCTGGGGGAACTGGGGTCATGCCCAAGACTTACTTGAGCATGAAGAGGAGGTTGGGGTTGTGCTCCAGCAGCCCTGGGTAGAAGCGCTGGGTGGTCTCGATGGCCTCGCCCACACGGCCCTCCAGCACCAGCTTCTGGATCTCTGCAGGGTGCAAGAACACAGCAGTGAGCAAGGGCTACAGACCTCTCCCACAGCCACACGCCTGGGATGCTACCAGCCTCAGGGCAGGGGCCGGCCATGATCAGATGGGCTGGCTCAGAGTGCCTTGCCAGCTTGAAATGCTCACAGGAGAGGAGGCTGGAGAAAGAACCTGACTGCCCAGCCCAACAGATCCTGGTTTCTGCCAAGCGTGAGAGTCCTCAAGAATACGGGGAAGATGGAGGGGAAACTCAGTCCAAAAGCAGGAGGGTAAATGCGGAGGCCTGTTCCTGCAAGGCACATGGTGCCAGGAACCTGAGGGCAGGGTAGGGCCCCAATTGGGGCAGCATGATCTGGGGATGGGCACCCAGGCAGCTTGGTGGCCTGAGGGGCTCTTCACATAGACTCCTCTCTTTCCAGGCCTCACAGGGTAATGGCAATGAAATCACACTGGTTTCTGATCAGGGCTGTGCCTGGTGGTCTTCAGGGGTTGCAGCATGCCCCCTGCTGGGAGAGGAGGCCATCCTCCTCATGCTGGCACCTCTAACGTTGACACCTCTCAGGCCATCAGCATCTTGCTGCTGCCTTTTTGCTCTTGCCATGGGGCCTGGTGCATCTCGCTGGGAGCAACTTCAGGGTCTGAGGCTCTCATTCATAGATCCCAAGTCTGGGATCCCTTTCTGTCTGGCTGGCTGAACACAGCTTCTCTGGGAGACAGACGCATGCATATACAGAAGAGACCGCAGGCTCGGAAAGGGGCAGGCAGGCACTCACAGACACGCATATCCACATCCACTCACCCTCACTCTCCTTTTCTCCTTCTAGCTCCTCGCTGGGCTCTTTTTCCTCTTTTCCAACACCCCTCCTTCCATGAAAGAGCCTCCAGATACACAGCATCCAGGCCAGCATCAACACTAGGAGAGCTCTGGCCAAGCGAGGACTCTAGGTTGTCAGCAAAGGGCAGGACCAGAGGTGGGGAGCAGAAAGCAGTGCCCCCACAGCAGTCACTGAACACTGGCTTTGCCCTGTCTGACCACTTCAGTCCCCTCTCTGGCTAGGAATAAGCAGAACTACTAAGGCTGAGTAAATGGTGAGAAAGGCAGAGAGTTTGGTAACAGGCAAACAGTCTTCCTGGAAGACCATGAAGAGGAGGCTGAGAAGAATCCAGGATTCAGGGGGAAGGAAACAAGCAGGGAGGAAATGAAGGAATGGAACCAGCCATGCCAGGGCCTGGCCTGCGCCCAGCCTTCAGAATGTGCATTAGGGAGGCTGCTCTGAGACATCTCCATCCTGCCAACTGTCCATCGGGGCAGTGCCATCTTGAAGGTGGGACAGGAACATGGCCTTGGGCTGCAGGCTGGTCATGAGGACCAGAGCTGAATGGACTCCTGACAAGTGAACCAGGGTTGGCATGAGCCAGAGAGCAGAGTTAGGGACAGGTGAGGGAGGAAAAGGGGAAAGCAGAATAAACCTTACTTTGTCTGTTCTTTATGGATGCCTGTTCTTCCTGAATCGGGGTTTCAGTCATTCGAGCAAAAGTCGTGGCTGTGGCACAATACCCATGATGCACGAGGTAAGATGAGACCATGCTAGAAGAAAGGAAGAGCTTCAGGTGACACTCAAGAACTGCACTTCTCACTGACCACCCGATGGACTCAGGGCAGATTACCTCCCCCAGAGGTCTCCCTAAACACGTCCTGGAGGTGTAACCTCCACAGAATGAGAATAAAGGGGCTGAAACAAAATGGAAACTTCCCCCATGGTGCCCCGTGGTCACGAAGTCAGGCTGCGGAGGGGCTGTTCACCACATCTATGCCCACAGTTCAGAGGAGTGGCTGCAGTTTCTCTGAGACATGATGCCCACAAGTAAGCGAGTACGATAACAGAAGTACACACACAGGCACACTCCTCACAGGTGGCTGCCTCTTTGGGAACTGCAGCAAGCCTAAGAGGCCAATGGTCTCATTGATAGCATCCCGAAACTGCAGCCAGTCAGGTAATCTGGCAGCTTCCCAGACAAGATGCATGCCACATGCACACCTTCTTCAGACACAGGAGCCCCTCTGCAGGCTGTGCCATGTACCTGACAGAAGCATTTCAGTCCCCTAGGTGAACCAGCCCTCAGCAGTTCCAGCTCTAGCGAGTGAGTGATGGGAAGCTAACTCACAACCCAGAGTTACACCATGATATGCCACAAATCAGGGGCCCAAGAAGCCAAGCGATCAGGCTGATTTTGCCAGGCAGAGATAGGCAGCAGCAGGGCCAATGGGAACAGAGTCACTGGGAAATGGTTTGGAGGAGTCTGACTCCCAGTAGCCATTTTACCCCAGCAGAAGCTGGCTGAACAGTGGCACATGTGTGTACACATATAGAGCAGAGGCTGAACCCTCAAATCTGATGTGTACAGGAGTGAATATCTTGGTGTGTGCATGTATCTGATGTCATTACTGTAACTCTAAACACAAATGTCTGAAGGGTTGTCAGGTGGAAGGCACAGAAGTTTGGGTGTGTGTTCCCTCAGGCTTTAAGGGGTAAATGAGATAATACACATAAAGTACCTGGCAGGAAGAAGTCCATAAATAAGACTTCTTCTTATTATGAAATGATATATTACATAATATTATGGTATAAATAATAATTATCAGCTGGGCGTGATGGCTCATGACTGTCATCCCAGAACTTTGGGAGGACAAGGTGAGAGGATCACTTGAGGCCAGGAGTTCAAGACCAGCCTGGCCATCATTGCAAGATCTCATCTCTACTTTAAAAATAATTATTGGCTAGGTGTAGTGGCTCTCGCCTGTAATCCCAACACTTCGGGAGGCCGAGGCAGGCAAATCACTTGAGCCCAGGAGTTTGAGACCAACCTGGGCAACATGGCAAAACTCTTCCCCACAAAAAATACAAAAAACTAGCCATGCATGGTGGTGCATGCCTACAGTCCCAGCTACTCAGGAGACTGAGGTAGGGGAATTGCTTGAGCCCAGGAGGTCGATGCTGCAGTGAGCCATGACTGCGTCACTGCACTCTGCCTGGGCAATACAGTAAAATCCTGACTCAGAAAAAAGTAAAGTAAGTATAATTATTATTATTACACCATATTATTATTATAAACACAAGGGGAAATATGAAAAATTCTTTCCCTACAAGAGGGTTACCTACACAAGTAAAAGAGAGGAAATTACCAGACCTTCCACTAGAGGAAGCCAGCCAAAAGGCTTGTGACAAATTTGTCTCTGTGATAACATAGCCATTATCAATATTCATTAAATGAACTTATATAAAACCATAGTACACAAATTATATGCAGGTCTTGGCAAATGCTACATATGAACACAAACAAGCACATGGATACACACATGGACAGAAACACCTATGTGCTATGCCGGACATGGTAGCACATGCCTGTGATGCCAGCTACTCAGGAGGCTGAGGTGGGAGGATCACTTGAGCCCAGGAGTCCAACCTAGGCAACATAGTGCGACCCCATCTCAATATTTTTTTAAAAACCCCGAAACAAAAACACATCCATGTGCTGAGCCTAGGCCCTGAAAACTGAGAGGATCAGTTCCTCCTCTACACAGACTTGGCATCTTCACCCCTCTCCTTGCCTATCCTACCAAGCCTGCTATGGGAGTGGCACTGTCCTGGCCATCCAAGGAAGTCCTTGTCATCTGCTCTGGGGGACTGGGAACAAGAGGCAGCAATGCTGTTTTTCCTGGGGAAGGTCTGGCCACCTAGCCCCTGCCTCAGCCCATCCTTGGGGTCTGCCTCAAGGGACAAAGGCTGTACAAAGAAACCAGTGTGCACCCCAACCCCACCCCAAGGACCCTAGCACCCTGGTGCTTTTGCGGGGCAATGACCAGAGGTAGTGGAAGCCTAGCTGTTCCCCGTGCCCATGTGCACATCCTTGGGAGCCAAGCTAACACCCACCTCCTGGCAGAGTGGGTACTGGTCACTGCCTCACTAAGGCTTGCAGATGGCAAGTGCAAGAGAAACCCAAAGCTGGCCTCCCTTGGGAGTTCAGTGACACTGGCTTCCAGGACAGTCTGGGAATTAATCAGCCAAGGAGCTAGCTTAGCTGGTCCTAGGGAGGACTCCCTTCCCTCCACCACTGCTACAGATGAATGAGACTCAGCTGGATGCTGGGCCCTGCGAGGTGGCCTCAGGCCAGAGTCACCGCATCATGGATACTCCCTATGGTAGAAAAAGGGTCCACAGAGGAAGAGACCACAGGGCATCCTCTGCAAAACGACCTGGTGAAGGAAAACAGCCCTGCTGGTGATCTTATATACAGGAGCCTCCAATCTGGCTGAGAGGCAAAGGTTTAATTAGGAGTAGCCCAGAGAACTTGGCGGGAACTGTCCATCTGACGAGAGAGAAGCAGGAGAGCTGCAGGCTGAATCGCCCTGGGAATGTTTCCCAGAAAGGATCCACCCGCTGGAATTTCTAAGAACAGCTTGTAGCCCTACAGGGGCCTAGAGTGAAGTGGGCTGGGGTGGGGTGGGGGTAGGTAAGGGCGGGAGCAGGGCACTCACTTCTGCAGCACTGCCTGCCACTCGCCAAGCCGAGCACTGATGGGGAAGCAGTGGACCGTGCCCTGGACCTTGGCACGCCACTCCCGCATGTAGTCCTCAATGTCAAACAGGAAGGGCTGCTGACCAAAGTTGGCGTCCACAATCTCCCCAGGTGTCTGCAGGCCTACGGTGGGGTAGAGGTTGGCCTGAGGAGGAGAATGAAATGTCAGTCAGGCCCTGAGGGCAGTGGGGTGGTAAGGCCTCACCTCACCTCCATGGCTGCTGCCGGCCCATGCTCGGGCTGGAAGAGTTGCAGCAAGGCTGGAGGAGGCAGGGCAGAGCCACCTCTGTCCACCTCCCTAGCAGAGACATTATGCCCCAAAGCTTGAGGGAAGAAAGCAAAAGAAAAGCAAGCAAGGCACATCATGGAGAGTGTCCTGCCCTGTATCAGAGGCCATTGTGTCCTCAAGGCCTAAGAACACTTTCTGGAACTCAGTCAAGGCATACAGAAATGGGCTGGGCTCCACAACCCTGCAGACATGCCCATGAAGGTCTGCTGCAATAGTGGATCATGGTTCCTCTTGGAAAGTTCCAGGGCCAAGGATCTCTCTGCCGCAAAAAAACAGACACATGAGGCTGGGCACGGTGGCTCATGCCTGTAATCCCAGCACTTTGGGAGGCCAATTTAGGAGGATCGCTTGAGCCCAGGTTTTCGAGACCAGCTTGGGCAACGAAGTGAGACCCTATCTCTACAAAAAACAAAAAAATAAAAATTAGCCAGGTGTGGTGGTGTGCACCTGTGATCCCAGCTACTCGGGAGGCTAAGGTGGAAGATGGCTTGAGTCCAGGAAATTGAGGCTGCAGTGAGCTGCGATTCTGCCACTGCAACCCAGTCTTGGTGTCAAGAGTGAGTCCCTGCCTCAAAAAAAAAAAAAAAAAAAAAAAAATAGATACACGATGGGGTAGGCAGAGATGGGATGACACAGGAAAGGAGGGAGGAGGGGAACATGGCAAAAGGGAACCAGTGGTCTAGACCCCTGGTGCTGGCAAAGGGTGAAGAGAAGCTACCCTTCCTGTTAGAGGCTCACTAAGAGGAGGATCTTCTGGCCAGTAGGGTGTAGGGCTCCCTGCTTTCCACCTAGCCTCTGCCATGACTGGCTTTTGTCCGGTCCCTCCCTCACTTGATGGTTCCTGGGGCTCCCCGCTGCTACTATCCAGAGCCTCACTAGCCTCCTCCCCACTGTCACTGCAGATGGTCTTCAGGGCCCTCAGTCCACTCTTCATCCCGTGCTCAGGCCATGTTCCTTCCTGAGTACCATGCACTTTTTTTCTTTGAGACAGAGTTTCGTTCTTGTTGCCCAGGCTGGAGTGCAATGGCACGATTTCAGCTCACTGCAACCTCCACCTCCTGGGTTCAAGCGCTTCTCCTGCCTCAGTCTCCTGAGTAGCTGAGATTTACAGGCATGCGCCACCATGCCCGGCTAATTTTGTATTTTTAGTAGAGACAGGGTTTCTCCATGTTGGTCAGGCTGGTCTTGAACTCCCGACCTCAGGTGATCTGCCCACCTTGGCCTCCTAAAGTGCTGGGATCACAGGCGTGAGCCAGCGCACCCGGCTAACCATGCATTTTTGTATCTGCACAAGGTGTGGGACCTTTTCCTGTATGCTGGCTTCAGCCCACCATGGGCTCTGCACACAGAGGACCTCTTGCTTCCTTTCTTTCCCCTACCACCGCCACACCACAGGCAAGGCCCGCCTCCTCCAGCAAGCCTTCCCTGACTGTCACTGCCCACAATGTCATCCCCCATACCTTCTTGCATGTGGATGCATACTGGCCATGCTCATGCCTGGTCATTTCATGTCACATCCCCATAACTAGACTCTTCCCTAGTCAGGGTCAGCATTCTCCACCTGAATCTGTTCTCTTTGCCTAGGACCACAGCCCCTCTCTGGGGCTTCCAGGTAGGAGGGAAGGATTCTGAGCCATAGACTGGAGGTTCTAACAGGACCCTGGGTGCTATGGTCTGGGCTTCAGAGGCCCATAAGATCACAAAGCCATTTCCTGGGGCATCACTGGGGTGTCTGGGATCCCAAAGCAGCCACCAGAGTCAGCAATCCTTCCTTCCTTCCAGAACCCAGCCAGAACACACAGAGGCAGGCCAGGCTCCCAGCATCCTGGGTGGAGGCACTGCATGTGATTAGGCCTGTGATGACTCATAATAAAGAGGTACTGGGGTACAGGTACGGGATGGCTGGAGGTGAGGATACACCCTGAACTAAGCAAGCAGAAAACCCCATCCTTTTATAAGAAGAGAAGACCCCACAAAGCTCACCTCTCTGGCTTGGGGGTGCCCTAGGTAGTAGCAGATGAGTTCCCCTAGGGCACTGGCTTTCCTCAGGGATCTCTGATGGGTATGTACAGGGACTGGGTTCCCTCACAGTTCAGGAATAATTCCCTACACTCTGCACCCCAGGTGACACAGAGCTGGCTTAGACCAGCTGAGCCATGGAGCTATCTTCATTCCACCACCCTAACCCCCCTAGGCCCACATCCGCCTCTGGAAATGCCACAAATTACTGTCACCTGCTAAGAGTCGTAGGAAGACCAGACCTTGCTGCTGGAGAGAGAGGAAGGCCAGCAAGTGCCCCTCCTGGTACCCTCAAGCTGACAGCATGGCACACATCCCTGGTTGGGGAAAGAACCAGACTCCACACCCTGCACTTGCAGGTACCACCATGCCCACCCCGGTCAGCCCCCAGAAGCCCAGGAGGGGAAGACCCAATAGTAGTACTCACCGGGAGGTCTGTGAAGGCTATACCTGTGGGGGGAAAGAACAGTCATCAGGGCCAGCCCCTGGGGCTACTCTGCCTCTGCACCCCATGGTGGAGCCAGTGCTAGGGCCGGGTATTGTTTTTTTTGGTTTCTTGTTGTTGTTGTTTTGAGACAGAGTCTCCCTCTGTAGCCCAGGCTGGAGTGCAGTAGGGCGATCTTGGCTCACTGCAACCTCTGCCTCCTGGTTCAAGCGATTCTCCTGCCTCAGCCTCTCGAGTTGCTGAGATTACAGGTGCCCACCACCACACCCATATTGTATTTTTAGTAGAGACAGTGTTTCACCATGTTGGCCAGGCTGGTCTTAAACCCCTGACCTCAAGTGATCTGCCCGCCTCAGCCTCCCAAAGTACTGGGATTACAGGCGTGAGCTACTGTGTCTGACTGGGCAGTTTTTTTTTTTTTTTTT
>NW_012123265.1:2220167-2221578 GCF_000951035.1 Colobus angolensis palliatus | reverse complement strand
TGGGCTAATTTTTTTGTATTTTTAGTACAGACAGGGTTTCACCATGTTAGCCAGGATGGTCTCGATCTCCTGACCTCATGATCCACCCACCTTGGCCTCCCAAAGTACTGGGATTACAGGCATGAGCCACTGAGCCCGGCCCGGGCTAAGTAGTTTTAATTAGACCATGACCTTCTCTTCACTGGCAGCCTGGCCAGAAGTGAAATCAGATGCTTAGGTAGGTGCACAGCTCTTCCACCCTCAAAGAAAGCCTGCTAAGGGGAACTAAATTCAAAAGATCTACCCCCTGTGGCCCTTCAGAAGGCCTGATTCTTCCCTTGATTCGACACATATTTATGGAAACCTATTGTGCATGCCAGATCCTTTTTTGGAAACAGGGTCTCACTCTGTCGCCCAGGCTAGAGTGCAGTAGCACAATCTTGGCTCACTTCAACCTCTGCTTCCCGAGTTCAAGCAATTCTCCTGCCTCAGCCTCCAGAGTAGCTGGGACTACAGGCACATACCACCACGCCCGGCTAATACATATTTTTGTATTTTTGGTAGAGATAGGGTTTTACCATGTTGGCCAGGCTGGTCTTGAATTCCTGACCTCAAGTGATCTGCCCGCCTCAGTCTCCCAAAGTGCTGGGATTACAGGCGTGAGCCACCATGCCTCGCCCCTTTTCCATCCATTACTTCATCTGATCCTCATACCAACTTTGGGAAGCAGGCTTATCCCATTTTACAAAGGAGAAAAGCCTTAGAGGTTCGACAATTTGCCAGTAGTCATAAAGCTAGCAAAAGTGGTGGGGCTGGATTCGTTCCTAGTCCAATGCTCCAATGTCATCTCTAAGCTGACAGAAAAGCGGAAACAGGGAGGGTGGCAGCTGCCTATCTCCAGACCATACGCAGTCAGAGTCCTCAGAGGTTCCAAGCTGGCAAAGCACAGGTTAAAAATGGCCTGTGTGGGAGGATCTCTTGAGAACAGGAGTTCAAGACCAGCATGGGCAACACAGCGAGGCTCCATCTCTACAAAATATATAAAATTAGCTGTGGTCCCAGGGACTTGGGAGGCTGAGGCAGGAGGACCACTTGAGCCCTGCAGGTTGAGGCTGCAGTGAGCTAGTATGATTGTGCCACTGGGTTCTAGCTTGGGTGACAGAGCAAGACCCCATCCCAAAAAAAGAAAAACAAAAAATAGCTTGTCAAAAACCCTCCTGCCAAGAGAAGTGGCTGCATTTCTAGGGACCTCAGCTCTGAATTGGAAGTGAGAGTAGAGGGAAGTGGGACCCCAACTATATAAGCAGGCCACCAGAGCACCCATGTTATTCACATTGACAAATGACTCAGGACCAGTGGAGGTTCTCCCAAGGACTAAAAACCCTCTCATTTTTTAGAGAAAGTCTTTTTTTTTTTTTTTTTTTTGAGACGG
>NW_012123265.1:2215527-2219402 GCF_000951035.1 Colobus angolensis palliatus | reverse complement strand
TGAAGCCCTGCAAAATAGAACAGGTGAGGATCTGACAACAGGTCTCCCAGAAACCTGGCCGGAATCATGTCAGCCAGTGCATACCACATGCTTCCTCTCTGCTGGGCACTGGACTGAGTGTCTTATAAGGCACCATTCAATCCTTAGAACAACCTTGGAAGATGTATACTGCCTCTGACACTAGGTCACATATGAAAAAACCAAGGTGCAGAGAGATGGTTTATAGTCTTTGTTTGGCTATTTTGTTTGCTTCTCACTGAGGGATGCTCATAAGCCACATGGTCTGCCTGTCTGAGGCCACTTCTGGGCCCCACGTGCACAGTCGGCATGACTCTGGCATGCTGGCAGGACTGAATCTGGAAATCTCTCTACTCAGGAGGAGATCCCAATGTCCACCCTCCAGGTCTGCCCAGGAGCTGCCCTCATGGATCTCAGCATGGCCAGGATATTGCTTACTCCAGGGCTCATGGAGGAGTCCCAAGAAGCCCAGAAAAAGGGAGTCCAAGCTCCATAAGTTATATGCAGTGTGACCTTTGGCAAGTATCCCAACCTCTATATGCAGTGTGACCTTTGGCAAGTATCCCAACCTCTCTGAGCTCATCTGAAAAAAAGAGATAATATCGATATCTCGACTTCAAGGAAAAAGGGAGAAAATGAGACATTCTGTGAAAGCTACTTCATGAACTCTGAGGTCTAGATATAAGTCAGCTGCAGTAATGCCACAGGGTGAGGCAACTGCCACACTTTTGGTCAGGGGATGACTTACCTAGGCTTGCCCAACTCTGCCTCTCAATGGCACCCAGGAAGGATAAGGCCTTGAGGTGCTTCCAGGAGAATGAGGAAAGATGCTACTCCACCCACTACTGCACTAGACAAGGGCAACACTGCTCCTCCAGCCTGCAACGTCACTTTGATGGCAAGATCTGAGTTGGCCCACGGGAAGAAGGTTCAGGCAAAGATCCAGAATGCAAATAGGATAGCCAAACTTGCTGATAAGGAGTACCCTGAGTCAAACAGACATAGGTCAGGGACCACTGAGGCTGAGAACATAAAGACCTTGTGGGAAAGCACAGAGCTGTGTGGAAATGACTCTGTGAGCACATGGACCGCTTGCAAATGAGACATCAGTCCGTATCTCCGTTCACTCATTCCTTCATCCTTCTACCAAGTGTTTGCCATCACAAGACTAGAGAAACAGCTGCAGAGCCTGGCCCTTAGATTCCAGCAAGAGAGACAGCATATGACTAACAATTACGCAGATAACTGACCAATAGTACATAGGGCAAGGGCTGTTGACAGAGGCAGGAGACATCATTCCGCTGCTGTAAAGTGGGGAAGGGTTCGATTCTGAAGCACATTATTGATAGGATGGCTTGGGAAAAGGAAACAGGGACAGTAGAAGATTCACCACGCATTCTGTCACTCCAACTTCACTGCTTTCCCATTACATTTTGTGACCTAAAAATGCAGGGGACAGGCCATATCCCATTTTCAGTAAGGTTTCAATAATATCCATGTGGAAAAAATGGAAAAATATGAGCTTCAGGAACTGGTTTTTTTTTTTTAATAGGGACCAGATCTCACCACTTGCCCAGACTCATCTCGAACTCCTGGGCTCAAGTGATCTGCCCACCTCGGCCTTTCAAAGTGCTGGGAATACAGGCGTAAGCCACTGCGCTCGACCAACTTAGTTATTCTTTTTTTTTTTTTTTGAGACGGAGTCTCGCTCTGTCACCTAGGCTGGAGTGCAGTGGCGCGATCTCGGCTCACTGCAAGCTCCGCCTCCCGGGCCCACGCCATTCTCCTGCCTCAGCCTCCCGAGTAGCTGGGACCACAGGCGCCCGCCGCCACGCCCGGCTAATTTTTTTGTATTTTTAGTAGAGATGGGGTTTCACTGTGTTAGCCAGGATGGTCTCAATCTCCTGACCTCGTGATCCGCCCACCTCGGCCTCCCAAAGTGCTGGGATTACAGGCGTGAGCCACCGAGCCCGGTCAACTTAGTTATTCTTAAATGGCTGATGTCTCCCAGGACAAGCTCAACTGTACACTGAAGGGCTCAAATCTTAACCTTCTCTTCTTCCTATATTTTTTAACAATATCTTCATGAAAACATAAACACAAACAACACATTTTAGATTAATACAACACTGAAAAGGATATCAAATATTTGAGATAGAACAAGTAAGAACATGGAAGGTGTTGACAGGCTGGAAAAAAAGTCAAAATACTACTAGATGAAGTTTAATTACAAGATGTGTGAAGTCTTGGATGGGGGTCTATAAAAAGCATCCACTAAGGAGATGGGTTTCTTTTTTTTTTCCCCAGGCTGGAGTGCAGTGGCGCCGTCTCGGCTCACTGCAAGCTCCGCCTCCCGGGTTCACGCCATTCTCCTGCCTCAGCTTCCCGAGTAGCTGGGACTACAGGCGCCCGCCGCTACGCCCGGCTAATTTTTTTGTATTTTTAGTAGAGATGGGGTTTCACTGTGTTAGCCAGGATGGTCTCAATCTCCTGACCTCGTGATCCGCCCACCTCGGCCTCCCAAAGTGCTGGGATTACAGGCTTGAGCCACCGCGCCCGGCAGGAGATGGGTTTCTAAAAACAGCCGAAGGGTTTGAGGTGACATTAAAGTAGCCATCTGCTCTCTATGGGACCTTGGGACTTGACTGACAAAGAGTTCATGGCCCTTTGGTGGACCTGGTGCACATGAAGGGCCTGGAGGAGACAGATGTAGGTACAAGGGAACAGCAGAATCTACCCCCATCCCTGAGCAAAATGTGGGCAAGCTGGAGGGATGTGAGGAAGGCAGCTATACAAGGGGGCAGGTGAAGGGGGGCTTGCATATAGGGTGAGAGCCCACAATAGTGGCCCCTGGGACTTTGATAGCAGAACCCAGAACCAAGAAATAGCTGGAGTCAGAGTGCAGAGTGGAGAGTGAAGAGCTGTCTTGAGGCCCTGGCCCACCCTCTACCCGCTAGCTCCTCACCAGCTGGTCACTAGCAACTGCAGCCAGGTGGTCATCAATTTCAGAGGAGGGTTTCTCTGATGTGCACCTAGGTCAGCTCAGTAGTGTCTGTGCTATGTTCTCAGCTGCCTAGCTACCAAGGCTTTCCTGCCAACTCTTAGCTGGGGCATCCAGTTACCTTATTGAGGAATGCTGTCTCCTAGGCATGCAGCCCCAGCCATCAGCAATCCAATTCCCACTCAGGTGCCCTGATTCTAGCTGCGCTCATCTCCTGGAGAAGTCATAGAGGGGATGTGGAGAGTTGCAGCCACTTTTTTACTGACTCTCAAGCCAAGGGAAATGGGACTTTTAGGAGTTGGGTTCCAAGTAAAATGCCCAACTCTCTTTCCTGGCAGAGCTGCTGGCAGCTGGGCTGGTAGAGTTCTGCCAGTCCTCTCCTCACTATACCATTCCATTCGGGAGAACTAGGGTGTGTAGACTGGAGACCTCTGCAAACCCAGGCAAGCAGAACAGGCAGTTAGTCACCACCTCAGGGCCAATGTGGTCAAATACCAGTTAGCACCCAGTAGGCAAGGCCTCAGAATAGCCAAAGTCTCTTCCTCTCAAGCCCTAATCCTAAATGTCTATGTATGTACAGGAATGCTCCTCCCAGGGATCCCACAGGCCCCATCCTCTTCCACTGATTGCAATTTCTCCTGGGTTTCTTCTCCTGGTTAACAGTAATACTAATCCAGCCATTTTTCCACCTTTCCTTCTTGCAAGTGCACCCCATCTGTCACCAAGCCCTGCAGGGCCACACCTGGGCCTTTGTCCTGTACCCATCCCTACTGCCTTACCTCAGGCTATCTGCCTCTTCCCCTGGTCTTTACTCTGGTCCATCCTTCATGGTTTCACCAGAAGCCTTTTTCTTTTT
>NW_012123265.1:2213493-2214807 GCF_000951035.1 Colobus angolensis palliatus | reverse complement strand
CTCGTGATCCACCCGTCTCGGCCTCCCAAAGTGCTGGGATTACAGGCTTGAGCCACCGCACCCGGCCAGAAGCCTTTTTCAATGTAACTGCCCCGGCTGCTGCCCATTCACCAAGAACAGACCCGAGGTCTGGCCCTATCTGACTCCAGCCTGTCTGTTTACCTCCTGGACTAGTGCTACCCTCACTGCTGCTCCACAGCAACAAGCACCGAAGTCTGTGCCAAGTCACAGGCACGCAAACCACCACCACACAACCTATGCGAGAGTTCCCCAAACTTCTCATCAGATGCCAAACCTTGCTCCATCAAGTGCCACCAAAGCCAAGATCACGACCAGGATACTACTGCACTCTCAGCATCCTCCCCGGGCTGGATAAATGCAGCTGACCGGCTGGATGAACAAAGGCGTGCCCCTGCTACCCTCTATTCACCTGAAAGGGCTCCAATGCCTGGAAATGGTGCGGTACCCCAGAGCTCAGCAGAGGCGACACTGCCTTGAGCACTTGCCCCTGAGCCTCTCACCAACCAAAGTGGCTCCACAGAGCAGAGCCTCCAAGGTCCCTCATGCACACACCAAGGCTGTGGCCATTCTTGGTGTAGAAGCAGGTGCCATTGATGAGGTTGACGCAGCAGCCGATCACGTCTCCTGTGGTGAATGTGGGACCATAGGGCTGGCCAGTCCCCGAGGAGCAGAAGGAATGCCCATCATCACCATGGTAACCATAGGAATGTTTGTCCCAACCTGTAGGGGAAGAGAGCAGCAATAACTGAGTAGGTACTTGAGGGAGGAACAAGACAGTCACAGAAGCCCACCCAGGTCTCTCAGCCTCTCCTCAGCCTGCCCCACCTCTGTCAGCACTCTTGGCTTCTAACAGAGCCACCAGTAGACAGAGTCTGGCTGTGAGTCCAGCACGTGACCACCCAAGTAGCTGATGCAGCCCCACAGAGGAAGGATCCCACGCTGTGGTTAACAGGATCAGTGACCCGGAAGGAATACACAAGAGGGTGGCACAAGGAGGTGGTCAGGGGAAGCCTTGTGAAGGAGCGAGAGCTGGAAGTGACCTTGGAAGTGTATCTGGCAGGTTAAAAATGTTTTTTGTTTGTTTGTTTTGAGATGGAGTCTCACTCTGTCACCCAGGCTGGAGTGCCATGGCGTGACCTCGGCTCACTGCAAGCTCTGCCTCCCAGGTTCACGCCATTCTCCTGCCTCAGCCTCTGGAGTAGCTGGGACTACAGAGACCCACCACAACACCTGGCTAATTTTTTTTTTATTTTTAGTAGAGACGGGGTTTCACCATGTTAGCCAGGATGGTCT
>NW_012123265.1:2194329-2212962 GCF_000951035.1 Colobus angolensis palliatus | reverse complement strand
CAAGGGATTCTCTTGCCTCAGCCTCTGGAGTAACTGGGATTACAGGTGCACGCCACCATGCCCAGCTAATTTTTGTATTTTTAGTAGAGATGGTGTTTCAACATGTTGGCCAGGCTGGTCTCACACTCCTGACCTCAGGTGATCCTCCAGTCTCGGCATCCCAAAGTGCTAAGATTACAGGCATGAGCCACCATACTCAGCCAATTCTCCCTTTCAAACTGTACAATTCAAATGAGTTTTAACAAATGTATACAGTTGAATTACCACCACCACAATCAAGATTTAGATTTCCATCACTCTAAAGCTGAGCATGGTGGCTCACGCTTGTAATCCTAACACTTTGGGAGGCTAAGGCGGGAGTATCACTTGAGGTCAGGAGGTCAATATCAGACAACATAGTGGGACCTCATCTCTATAAAAAATTTTAAAAATAGTCCCGGGGCAGTGGCTCACGCCTGTAATCCCTACACTTTGGGAGGCCGTGGCGGGTGGATCACCTGAGGTCGGGAGTTCAAGACCAGCCTGACCAACATGGAGAAACCCCATCTCTACTAAAAATACAAAATTAGTCGGGCGTGGTGGGGCAAGCCTATAATCCCAGCTACTTGGGAGGCTGAGGCAGGAGAATCGCTTGAACCCAGGAGGCAGAGGTTGCGGTGAGCTGAGATCATGCCACTGCACTCCAGCCTGGGCGATAGAGCACGACTCCGTCTCAAAAATAATAATAATAATAATAAATTAGCCAGGTGTGGTGGTGCCTGCCTATAGTCCCAGGTACTCAGGAGGCTGAGGTGGGAGGATTATTTAAGCCCAGGAGTTCAAGGCTGCAGTGAGCTATGATCATGCCAGTGTATTCCAGCCTGGGCAACAAAGTGAGACCCTATCTCCCCAAAGAAAAGTTCCCTCAGGCCTCTTGGGAGTCAATTTATTCCATCCATCCCCAGTCCCTGGCAACACTGATCTGATGTGTTCCTATGGTTTTGCCTTTTCCAGAATTTCACATAAATGGAATCATAGAACATGAGGTGTCTTGCCTGGCTTCTTACACTTAGCACAATGCATCTGCAATCCATCCATGTTGTTAGGAGAAGCAGTGTTCCATTCCTTTTTATTGCTGAGTAGTACTCCATGTTATGGATACACCCCTGTTTTTCTGTCTGTTCATACACCAGTTGCTGACACTTCAGTTGTTATAATTTTTAGCTATGATGAATAAAACCAACAAATATTTGCTTTAAGGTATTTGCACAGACATATGTTTTCATTTCTCTTGGGTAAATACTTACAAGTGGTGTTGCTGGGTTACAAGATAAGCGTATGTTTAATTTGATAAGAAACTGTCAAACTGTTTCCCAAAGTGGCTGTGCTATTTTGCATTCCAACCAGCAATGTATGAGTTCCATATCTTCTTCAGTATTTACTATTCTCAGTTGTTTTTTTTTTTAATTTTGGCCTTTTAGTGTATACACAGTGGTTTTAATATCATGTGGTTTTAATATACATTTTCCCTATGATAAAATATATTGAGTATCTTTTAATGTACTCATTTGTCATCTACTTGTTGGAAAACTATTCAACTGTCTATTCAAATTTTTAACTCATTTTTTATTGGATTGTTTATTGTATTGCACTGTAAAGGTTGATATATTTTAGATACAAGTCCTTTTATGTTCTGTGAGTATTTCTTCCAGTCTGTGGCTTATCATCTTTGTTTTTTTTTTCTTTGGGGTGAGAAAGGGTCTCGGTCTCTCTCTTCCAGACTGGAATGCAGTAGCCCCATCTCAGCTCACCACAACCTCCGCCTTCTAGGCTCAAGGGATTCTCCTGCCTCAGACTCCTGAGTAGCTGGGATTACAGGCACACGCCACTACCATCAGGCTAATTTTTGTATTTTTAGTAGAGACAGCGTTTCACCGTGTTGGCCAGGCTGGTTTTGAACTCCTGACCTCAAATGATCCACACGCCTTGGCCTCCCAAAGTGTTGGGATCACAGGCATGAGCCACGGCCGTCCAGCCTCATTTTCTTTTATTTTTCTTTACTTTTTTTTTTAAGACAGAGTCTCGTTCTGTTGCCCAGTCTGGAATGCAGTGGCGTGATCTTGACTCACTGCTTGCAGAGTGGAGATCACGCCACTGCAAGCTCTGCCTCCCGGGTTCACACCTTCTCCCACCTCAGTCTCCCAAGTAGCTGGGACTACAGGTGCCCGCCACCATGCCTGGCTAATTTTGTTTTTGTATTTTTTAGTGGAGACGGAGTTTCACCGTGTTAGCCAGGATGGTCTCGATCTCTGCCCATCTCGACCTCCCAAAGGGCTGGGATTACAGGTGTGAGCCACTGCACCCAGCCCTCATTTTCTTAATAATGCCTTTCAAAGGTGGGCTGTGATCGTGATTGGGACTGTGTTGACTCTCTAGATCAATCTGGAGAGAACAGATAGCTTAACAATATTAATTATTCTGGCTGGGAGCAGTGGCTCCTGCTTATAATCTCAGCACTTTGGGAGGCTGCGGCAGGAGGATTGCTTGGGCCCAGGAGTTTGAGGCCAACCTAGCCAACATGGTGAAACCCTGTCTGTAAAAAAATACAAAAAAAATTAGCTGGGTATGGTGGCGGGTGCCTGCAATCCCAACTACACGGGAGGCTAAGGCAGGAGAATCGCTTGAATCCGGGAAGGCGGAGGTTGCAGTGAGCCGACATCACGCCACTGCACTCGAGCCTGGGCAACAAGAGCGAAATTTCGTCTTAAAAAAAATGTGCATGGTACTCAGGAAGGAAAAATATATATATCTTACTATTATTTGTACAGATAGGCTCTTTCTATGTTGCCCAGGCTGGTCTCAAACTCCTGGCCTCAAGCGATCCTCCCACCTCTGCACCACGGTTTTATACAAGGGGAGAGGGAAGTGAAAAAGGGAGGAGGATGTGCAGGCAAAGGCATGAGAACAGGTGGGGCAGGAGCGGTGGAGCTGCAGAGGAGCTCGACTGCCTGGCTGAGGAGGAGAAATGGAACCCATAGAGCCATGACAAGCCCAGGACCTGCACAGGCTGGGGAGCTGATGGGCTGACAGGCAGGTCTACTCCCCAGGAACCCTTCCAGGTAGCTTCCCCACTGTCTGCCTGCTTTCTCCTTGGGGCCTGAATAGCACACCATATGAACACGCTTAAGCACATCCCTCCCCTCCCAAGTGGCGTGGGTAGAGGCTCTCCTCTGAGTAGAGGATCTGAGTAGCTAGAAAGCAGGGCAAAGCTCAAACATTCACAGTACATGTGTGTATGTGGACGGGCAAGGCACAGGGTGTGGGCAGGCAGCAAGCAGAGGTGTGGGGGTGAGAAAAGAAGGATAACAGGGCCAAGGGCTGACAAGGGAGGCAGAGAGTGTGACTGGAGAGGTGACACAGCCCAAACCCTGGAGCCTAAACTCAGCATTTGAATCAGCGAGCACAAGGGAAGTTGTCCCCTTGGTCACAGCACCCGTCCCAAGCCTAGTGTACCCTGAGCTTTCATGTCTTTTCACCCAGGAAGCCTCTATTTAAACAAAGATTCTCCAGCACCCACAGTGGGAAACAGGCCAAGACTGAATGGCTCTCGGAGACTGGTGGAGGACCTCAGCCCTGCTGGTCCCTCCTGCATCTCCCCACTGCATCACCAGGAAACCAGTGTGAGAGTTGCTTGAGACTGGCTTTAGAAGGGCCAAAGCCTCTACCTGGATCCAGACTCTATTCTCACTTTCTGAATTCCCCAAAGACATTGGAACTGCCTGGCTCAGGGCACACATTGCTGCTCTGAGCATCAACTCAGCTCCTAAGCTCACCAGGCCCAGAAGTGGGAGAGGCCTTTCTGTTGCTAGTGGGTATGCAAATCATTTGACCTCAGAGAAATAGCTCTTCTGGGGAACAATGCCCATTCCCCACCAAGAGGTAGGCTCATGAGGCCATTACAGCCAAGGCCTTTTCTCAGGCATCAACTCGGGAGGCACTATGGCTCCTGATGGCGGCAGCTGTTCCCCTGGTCTATAGCAGGCTATAGATGAGGGTGGCCAGCTGGACAGCAGTGAGGAGCAAAGTGATAATCATCCCTCCAGGTTTGGCTCAGACTGTGGTGGCCCCAGGCATGCCCACCAGCTTGCCCTGACAGGATACACAACCATGGGCTACACGTACAGCCACAGAAGCCCTCCTCCTCCCCCTGCCCCTCATCCCTCAGATAGAGCACAGGGATTTCCCACTGCAAGGCAGTAACTGACAACACTGTAGCAACCTGTCAGGAGAGCAACCATAATGCTGTGTGTTTGGCACAGCACAACAGATGTTGCCAGGGGTCTGGGATGCCAGCAGGTAGGATGGGGCTCTCCTCAATGTTCCCTGACCTGCACAGCCCCCTAAAGCCAAGTCCACTGCTTACGTGGCCATGGGGGCACACCATCCAGCAAAGCCACTGCCCATTCCACCCTCCCCAAATAGTCTTTCAGGAAGGTTGCCTGCTGCTCCTCTGGGTCCTCTTAGAACTATGCCCAAGAACTAGTGGTATCCACTCTGTCCTCCCCTCTTGCCAGGGTATCATGATCCAGTTCAAATTTCTGCCTCCTGGAATCTTCCATAACATCCTTTGGTCCTCCCCTTGCACACTGCCCATATCCCTGGTCCATTGCCTGGTGTCTACTGAACCTCTTCAATCACCAGTCACTGTTCCCAGGACTGTCATGCCCCTTCCCCCAAGATCATGAGCTCCTTGGTACAGGGGCCAAATGATCTCAGGACAGTTCCTCCAGTGCCCAGCATGTCAGGAGTCTGACAGGTGGTACAGGTGTGTGCACATGCACATATGTGTGTTCATGTACCACGAGTGACCAGCCCCAGCTGTCAGCCTGCCTCTTTCTCACACAAGGATGGTCCTGTATGACAGATTATTATGCAGATTTTACTGTCCAGGAGGTCCAAGACATAAGCTAGAAGCTTTCCTTTTTTCACTTTCTCAGGTGAGAACAGTAGATACCCTAGAAAACCTAACAACAATTTGGTCATTTGATTTATGAAAGCTCATGAAATCATCAGGAAGAACCTACTTAGTGAGCGACTCAAGGATATTTGGGAGATATTTTTGTTTCAGTGTATGGGAGTTCAATAACCACTATGAAAACAACAGATGCTTAAATTTTCAAAGACCTAAAATTAAAATAAGTATTTTAAATAATTTTCTTTAAAAATAAACTATATAAGTATTTTGACAAAACGAGCACAGAATTTTTAGATTTTGCCTGTAATCCCAGCACTTTGAGAGGACGAGGTGGGCGGATCACTTGTGGCCAGGAGTTTGAAACCAGCCTGGCCAACATGGTGAAATCCCATCTCTACTTAAAAATACAAAAGTTAGTTGGGTGTGGTAGCACATGCCTATAGTCCCAGCTACTTGGGAGGCTGAAGCATGAGAATCACTTAAACTGGGGAGGCGGAGGTTGGAGTGACCTGAGATTGTGCCAATGCACTCCAGCCTGGACAACAGAGCAAGTCGTTGTCTCAAAAAAAAAAAAAAAAAAAAAAGGGCCAGGCTCTCAGTGGCTCACACCTATAATCCCAGTACTTTGGGAGGCTGAGGTGGGCAGATCACCTGAGGTCAGATGTTTGAGACCAGCCTGGCCAACATGGAGAAACCCCATCTCTACTGAAAATACAAAAATTAGCTGGGCATGGTAGCACCGCTCCTGTAATCCCAGCTACTCAGGAGGCTGAAGCAGGAGAATTGCTTGAACCCGGGAGGTGGAGGTTGCAGTGAGCTGAAATCGTGCCACTTCACTCCATCTCAAAAAGAAAAAAAAAAAAAAGAAAATTAAAAAATTTTTAACTCTGGCTATAAATATGGATTTTAAATTTTAAAAAACCAAAGAGCTCAATTAAAAAAAAAAATTATAGTCAATTCAGGATTCATCATCACCTCAGTTTGGCCAAAAAAGAGGTAAGTTTTCCGCTTTTCCAATCCCCAAATGATTTATCAATTTTTATAGATTTTCCCAGAGGGCAAAAATACACAGTACCTGTTATAGGCCAGATAAGACCCCCACCCCAAAGATGTCCACGGTCTAATCCCCAGAACCTGTGACTATGTCACCTTTCATAGTAAAAAGGATTTTGCAGAATGATTAAGTTAAAGCCCTTGAAGTAGGGGATGACAGTGGATTATCCAGGTGGGCCAATGCAATCACAGGGGTCTTTATGAAATGGAAGATGCCTCACTGCTGGCTTTGAAGATGGAAGAAAGGGCCATGAGTCAAGGAACACAGGGGTCCGCTAGAAGCTAGAAAAGACAAGGAATGAATTCTCCCCTAGGGCCTCCAGAGAGAACGCAGCCCTGCCAATACCTGGACTTTAGAATTTCTGTTCTCCAGAACTGTAAAATGATTATTTCAAGCTACCATTGTTGTTACAGTAGCAACAGGAAATCTGAACCTATTCTGGTCAGGGGTCTGCCATTACAGAACTATAATGTATCTTCAGCTGAAGCTACCAATATTTTTTTCCAGACACAGTAAGTGTCTGCGTGTGTATATAAGGTATATACCATATATATGTATACACACACACACACACACAAAGTACGTGTGCAAAAGGCAGTTTGAAGTTAAAAACAGAATGTGGCACACCTCATTTAGTATCACTGGCTGCTGCAGCAGCATGGTTTATGGCCACCGTGTTGCCTTCACATCCTCTGGAAAGGACAAGCACTATCTGCTCGCCACCAAAAAACTAACAAAGGCCTGCCCCAGGGAGTTTGCAAAGTGGGAGTAGGAAGTGTGAAAGGAATAAAGACAGGGAAAATGTAAGTAAACAAACAGGAAAACAAGAAACACCTGGTAGATCAAGTATGTTCTAAAGAAAACAAGGCTGGGCTGGGTGCAGTGGCTCATGCCTATAATCCCAGCATTTTGGGAGGCCAAGGCAGGAGGATTGCTTCAGTCCAGGTGTTTGAGACCAGCCTGGGAAACATGGTGAGACCCCCATATCAACAAAAAATTACAAAAACTAGCTGGGTGTGGCGGTGCGTACTTGTGGTCCCAGCTACACAGGAGGCTAAGTTGGGAAGATTGGATCATGCCACTGCACTCTAGCCTGGGCAACAGAGAGATATCTCATCCTGAAAGAAAAAAAAAAAGGCTGTGTGCAGCGGCTCATGCCTGCAATCCCAGCACTTTGGGAGGCCAAGGCAAGTGGATCGCTTGAGCCCAGGAGTTCGAGACTATCCTGGACAACATGGTGACACCCCATCTCTACAAAAAAAAATTAGCCAGGTGCTGTGGTGCACACCTGTAGTACTGCTGAGGAGGGAGGATCTCTTGAACCCAGGAGTTTGAAGTGGCAGTGAGCTATAATCATGCTATTGCACTCCAGCCTGGGCAACAAAGACTCTATCTATAAAAGAAAAGAAAATGCAAAGTCAGATGATGGGCTAGCAGTGGGAGGGGGGGATGAGGACTGATTGGAATGGGGTAGTCAATTGAGTTCTTGCTGAGAGGGTGACTCCTGAGCAGAGGTCTGCTGGACAAGAGGAACAGAAGGAAAAACCTTCGGGGTAAAGGGTGTGAACTCAGCATGTCTGAGAAACAGAAAAGCATCCAGTGGGGCTGGAGCTGAGCAAGACTTAGGAAAACTCAAAGCAGAGTGGGCAGGACTCGCCAGGTGTGGGTGCAGCTGTGACAGGAAAAAAGGACGGCACCCAGGTTTCTGGCCTAAGCAAACGTGTACATGGTGGCACCATTTATCAAGAGACAAGGAAGATGGGTGGAAGGAACAGGCCCTTCGGAAATGCTAAGCTTGAGATGTCTTATTAGACATCCACGTAGCCAGCAGCTGAACAAGGCAAGTAAGATGGTGGCAGGTCCAGGGACTTTGTGGCTCCTTCCCAGATGCAGAAAGGCTGTGATGGGGAAACACTCATTAAACAAACAGTGGTGTGGACAGAAAACTTTGAGTGAAGTCACTGGAGGATTTTCCTCTTGTGTTGTCCTGATACATACAATGGTTTTCTGTTTTTCCTTTGTGAGAAAGATTCAGGCTAGCTAAGGGCTAGAAAGGACAGGACAAACATGCAACAAAGGCACCAGAAGCCCAAAGGAACTGAGATGACGGATTCAGTCATCCGCCCCGCTGTGAACCTGCTCCCCAGGACTTGGGAAGTTGTACAGTGGAGAGGAACTGGCACTACACTGCCGTCTTGAGAAACTGGAAACCACAAGGCCAGGGCTTAGCCCCGGCCCCACATTTTGCAGTGAGTCTGTTGTCAGCCTCAGGCTAGGATCCTCACACAGGCAAACTGGCCTCTGTTAGAAACAGACTATGGCCCTGGGTGCCAGGACAGCCAGTGGGGCTGAAGCGCTTCTGCTGTCTGGTTCTGGCCATAGCACTGTCCTTCCCGTGATAGGCCCTGACCAGTCACTCATCCTCAGACCTCAGACCTTGGTTCGCTTCTCTACAAAATGAGAGGAGAGGGACTAGGCATGGTTGTCAAAGGGCCCTGGATGTCTACTTGTAGGAAACATTCTAAGACTCCAACCCACTGGCAGGTATGATAAATCCCATCAGAGGACAGAGGAAACTGAGGCACTAAGAGGCTGAGTGGAGGCCTATGGTCATGTAGATAACACTTCTCCCCTCCTCTGAGGGACACCCAGGGGAGCACCAAGCAGGTATTTGTGATGGTGAAGCTACCTCCTCCTTCCTGAGCCAACCACCCAGCACCATGCCTAGGGCGCCGCCCTTCCCATTAAGGGGAGTCCAGCAAACATGCCTGGGTGAGCAGCCCCTCCAGCCCCACCACCTTGTGCTTCAGAACCGGACAACCCGTTTCCCACTCCTGTCCTGAAGCCAGTCAGCAACTTTCTAAACACGCACCCCTCCCTGGGTGGGTCTGGTGAGAGGCTGGAGATGTGCCTAGAAGTGAGAGTTATCACCCACACCATGAGGCCAGAGATGGCTGTCTCAGAGGGCACTGGGATGCCAGAGCCAGAAAAGAACAAGTGGGCTGGGCGCGGTGGCTCACACCTGTAATCCCAGCACTTTGGGAGGCCAAGGTGGGTGGATCACCAGAGGTCAGGTGTTCAAGACCAGCCTGGCCAACATGGCAAAACCCCTTCTCTACTAAAAATACAAAAAGTAGCCAGGCATTGTGGTACATGCCTGTAATCCCAGCTGCTCAGGAGGCTGAGGCAGGAGAACTGCTTGAACTTGAGAGGCGGAGGTTGCAGTGAGCTAAGATGGCGCCACTGCACACTCCAGCCAGGCGACAGAGCAAGACTCTGCCTCAAAAAAAAAAAAAAAAAAAGTGGACATGGCTACCTGGGTCAGGCCCTGCGGGGAGTCACATCTGGCTGGCTCTGGGTCAGAAGGATGGCTGGGGCCACATGATGGGAACACTGTGGCAGAGAGGACCACCCAACTAACCATTCTTTTGTCTCCAAAGAGAATAAGCCTTGTCACTCCCAGAGAGAAGGGATGGGCAGTCAGCCTGGCACCCATACACAAAAGTCTATGCCCGGCCATGTCAAGTACCTAGGAGATGCCAGTGACGCAAGAATAAACTAAGCCACATTTGAACCAGCAGGCAGGAGACCCCAGGTGGCCAGTGCAGATGTTCTGGCACCACCCACTTCCCCCTGCATCATCACTTAGACAGAAAGTCCCAGTCACAGAAGTGCCAGGGTGGCTGCAGAAATGGTTTATCACCTTGGCACTCCCAGGTACCATCACTGGACAGTGCCCTAGAGATGGGAGACTCCTGTAGGGTGCCAGGGACTCCAGCATGACCATTCCAGCAGCCCACCCATACCACTCCCATCTGCCAGGGCACATCCAAGGCCTCAGTCCCAGGGCAGCGAGGAATGGAGAACACTCCTACTGCTGAATGGAAAGATTTCCTCAGAAGCAGCATGTTAGTCAGGAACCCTGGAAGTGGCTAGAGCTGTGCCTGCCCACCAGGTTCTGGTCCTGGCCCAGCTGACCAGCACACAGGGGCCAGACACGTCTCCCTCATAAAGCTAACCTGAGGCCGGGCGCGGTGACTCATGCCTGTAATCCCAGCACTTTGGGAGGCCGAGACGGGTGTTCAAGACCAGCCTGGCCAAAATGGTGAAACCCCGCCTCTACTAAAAATGTAACAACTAGCCAAGTGTAGTGGCAGGTGCCTGTAATCCCACCTACTTGGGAGGCTGAGGCAGGAGAATCGCTTGAACCCGGGAGGCAGAGGTTGCAGTGAGCCAAAATTGCACCACTGTACTCCAGGCTGGGTAAAAGAGTTAGACTCTGTCTCATAAAACAAAACAAAACAAAACAAAACAAAGCAACCCCTAAAAAGCTAGCCTGAGCACTGATCACCAAGCCAGTCATCTCTTCCCAACACATGGGTCCCAGCCATCACTCACTGTGGGTTAGAAGACTCGAGCTTGGATCCCAGTTCTGTCACTTCTTAGCCCCCAAGTTCCCTTGGCTAAACTTCTCTCTTGGGGATGGCAGGAAGATTCAAACAGAATGTGTGCCACGCGCAGCAGCTCACGCCTGTTATCCCAGCACTTTGGGAGGCCAAGGCGGGCGGATCACCTGAAGTCGGGAGTTCGAGACCACCCTGACCAACATGGAGAAACCCTGTCTTAACTAAAAATATTTTAAAAATTAGCCGGGCGTGGTGGTGCATGCCTGTAATTTTTAGCTGGTGCAGCTATTCGGGAGGCTGAGGCAGGAGAATCGCTTGAACCTAGGAGGTGGAGGTTGCGGTGAGCTGAGATTGCACCATTGCACTCCAGCCTGGGCCCAAGAGTGAAACTCCATCTCAAAAAAAAAAAAGAGGGAATGTGCACAGGACACAAGTCCGCAGGAGAGACACTCACCAGGGAGATTCCCTTTTCTCACCATCTTAAACCCTGGCTCTGCAGCCGAGTCTGGGCACTTCACATGTTCTGCTCCCTTCTGCCCCGAGGGAGCGGGTAGGGGTGGAGCTGGTCGCTAGCCCCTCTCCTAATGAGTGGCCACCGACAGCAGCCCCAGACCTGCTCCACTCTTGCTTTTTTCTGGCCTCCTGGGGAGGCAATCTAACCCTTGCAGCACCAGGCAGGGTTCAACAGCCATGCCCAGTGGCTGTCAGAACGTCACTCTTGAGGCTGGCTGTGGAGGGATGAGCGCTGCGCTGGCTTGGCCAGAGTGCTTCCTGAGCATGGGGCCGGGCCCAGGTACATTGCAGGACATCATGGCAGGGCTGCTCCACAAGGGTGGTCACTCACACAGAGCCATCACTCCCCAGAAATCCAGCAGACGGATGCTGTCCCCATAACCTCAACCATCTTAAAAAATCTGGCAGGACCCATGGCCTGGAGCAGCTCAACAATGGATAATGGGAAAGCAAAAGAGATTTTTTTCATTCAGCAGATGCTGTGGGGTAGCATCAGAGAACACCCCTGTCACAGCACTCCCGTGGCTGTTCCTTTTAGAACCAAGGAACAGGACCAACGTAACCATAAGGTGATGCCTCTGGCACTGTAGGCAGGAGATCTGGCAGTGCCCTGGGTGCAGTGTCTTCTCTTCATGGTAGCTCAGCATGGAAGCCATGGTAAAGGGGGCAGGAGAAAAAGGCTACCTCTACAGGCAGCTGATGATACCAGGGGCTGACACCAAGTGGGGCATGCCTTCCCATGGGCACCTAGGTCCTCCACTGAGATAGGACCCAGGTGTCAGCTTGAAGTCACGGGCAGGGCAAGGAACAATACAGCTAGCACCTGCAGAAAAAGGGGCCTTGTGGACGGGCGCAGTGGCTCACGCCTGTAATCCCAGCACTTTGGGAGGCCGAGGCGGGCGGATCACAAGGTCAGGAGATCAAGACCATGGTGAAACCCTGTCTCTACTAAAAATACAAAAAAAAAAAAAAATTAGCCTGGTGCGGTGGCGGGCGCCTGTAGTCCCAGCTACTCAGGAGGCTGAGGCAAGAGAATGGCATGATCCCGGGAGGTGGAGCTTGTAGTGAGCCGAGATCGCGCCACTGCACTCCAGCCAGGGGGACAGAGCGAGACTCCGTCTCAAAAAAAAAAAAAAGGGGCCTTGCACAGATCACACCCTCCCCACCCAGAAGAAGTAGATTCCTGATGGCCAGGAGAGGCCCAGGGGGGCCAGGCTGGGTCTAGCTGAGTCTGGACAGGACATAGCTCAGATGGACATAGCTCATCTGGCAGCGCTATCTGCCAACACCTTGTCCCGACAGGACAAGCTGGCTTGGTAACCCATACTGAACCAGGCTAAGGAAAGGTGTTGCAGTATCCTGCAAAACTGAGGTGCAACATCAGCTCGCCAGGCTAGGTGTCTCTCTTCTAGGGCTGGATTTGACTTTTGCTTGTTTCCCCGAGCTCCTTTTGAGCCTCCTGGGAAAGTCACTGGACGGGTGACCTATGGTAACATATGCCTGTGGCTCTGTGTACATCATTGGGTACTAAGTGATGGCCAACCCCTTCCCGAAAGGAGTCCCCGGAGTGGCATCCTCACATTCCCAGGGTCTCAGGATACAGATCCTCTGCCGGCACTAGGAAGGCAGGGGACTGAATGGGAATTGGTCTCCACTCTGCTTCACCCTAACGTGGCCTCAGCCTCACCCAAGACACTTGAGAGTCTCTGTTTTCAGACACTGACAAACTCAGGTTTCAGAACTGGCCCTCTGCTGTTGATTTTCTTTCAAAGGACTTAACTTGCCCTGAAAAATCCAGTCTTAGAATGTTTACTTCTGTGAGAAAGGCTGGGGGCTGGTATTTGGAAGATGAAATCCAGACAGTATAGAGGAGGAATCCTATGCCCAGGAATAAGAGTTTTTAGGTCTGGCTGAGCTGCCTCACTTGAAAAGGCTGCTGAGCAGCCCGGGTGTGCCGGGGTGAAACAGGTCTCCTGTGGGTCAGGGAGGAGGCCCACAGAAAAGGAACACGCACTTACTGGCCATAGGGCCAAGGGTGCTGCCAGCCCGGGGAGGAGTGGTAGGGAAGCAGAGAGCAACGTACATGAAACAAGCTTCTCAGCATGGACCACAGTGTCCTGCAGCACTTACACCATTAGTCACAGCTTGAATCACCAGCTAAGTACCTCTGGGGCCCAAAGGCCAAACCACCCTCTGTTCTGGACTGCCCTGGAGAACCTGTTGCCGCTCAGAGCTACAAGGCCTTGGACATCTACTCCTTCACTCCCATCTAGGCCATGTGCCAAGGGCCTCTCAGAATGAGAAATGACAGAATAAGAAAAGCAGAGAGGGGCAAGGCAGCACCACATACACAAACCCAACCTATCTTCCCATGGCCCTGGTCCTGAACAGCTGCTCCAGCTAATTCAGAGATCCTCCTGTGCCATGAGCCCTTTTCCAGACAGGGCTGCCTGGAGGCACCCTATAGGCTTGAACTACAGGGTGACAATCAGTTGGTTTCTTCCCCCTATCAGCCACAGTTAGGTACCGGCTGACAGAGTGCCCAATCATGCCAGGGGAGCAGAGGCTTGTTCCCAGAAGGAGGGACACCCAGAAGCATAGTGGGCCCTGATGGCTCAACTCACCCAGCTCGGGAGAAGCATGGCTTCCCTCACAGAGGGACCTGACTGCCCCACGGCAGACCCCTGTGAAGTACTGCAGATCCCAAAGTGAAAGATGCTCCAGAGACAGGTGGTGTTAATGGTGGACACTGCAGAGACTGTCAGCTGTAACATGGGTCCCAGGCTATATGAAGCAGCAAAGAAGCAGTGCCTATTTGGCAAGTATAGACAAACAGCATTTCCAGACTACTAGAAACCCACCTATATTGGGGTCGGGCGCAGTGGTTCACGCCTGTAATCTCAGCACTTTGGGAGGCTGAGGTGGGCGGATCATGAGGTCAGGAGATCGAGACCATCCTGGCTAACACAGTGAAACCCCGTCTCTACTAAAAATACAAAAATTTAGCCGGGCGTGGTGGCAGGCACCTGTAGTCCCACTCAGGAGGCTGAGGCAGGAGAACGGCGTGAACCCAGGAGGTGGAGCTTGCCATGAGCCGAGATCACGCCACTGCACTCCAGCCTGGGCGACAGAGCAAAACTCCGTCTCACAAAAAAAAAAAAAAAAGAAAGAAACCCATCTACGTGCCAATAATCTCTAAGACAGCCACTGCATGAAGTCACCTGCTACTGGTATTTGCTCAAAGCAGAGACGTCTTTCACCAGACGTGCTGTACTCTTAGGAGGACAGCAAGATACGGTATCAAACACCTTGTTATTTCTTTTCATTGCTTGCCACTCAGGCAGGGACTAGCCTCTGTCCTTGTGAACCTGGCACGGACCCCTGGTGTTCCGCCCTGATCTCTGCTATCAGTGGTTCTGCTTCCATGGCACACGCAGATGTGAAATATCAGCTGTTTGCAGAATGTGTCCTACCCAGCAGAAACAGCTTCCTGCTGGGCCTATGACTCTAACAGCTCACTCAGAGGAAGCCTGGTAAGGTAAGTTCTAGGGGAAGGAAAGATGCTCACTTGATCAGGACTATCCTGTGGTAGTAAAGCAGACAGCCCCTACCCTTCCTCCCGAAAAGGCCAGGGCCTGGTCGCTGGGCACCACCTGTTTCAGGAGGTATGTCTCCTACCCCCATTCCCTGCTGTAGTTCTTCCAGCTATTCCTTTTCCAACAGTTACAGTCAAGGAAAGTATGCTTCAAAGGGCCTGATGCTGCTCTGAAGCATTGTAGTAACTAAGGTAATATATGCCACACCAAGGGAACAGCTGCCTGCGCTACAGAAATGGCAAAGAGGAAATTATCAACTACCCACCTCTGATGCAGCTGGGCCTCCCATCAATACAGCCTGAGTCTCCCTGGCTCTGGCTGAGGCACAAGACACAGAAGCAAGATTTGTCTTCTCCCATTCCCTTAAAGTACCTTAGTCTTCTTACAGACTTTGTCTTCTTGCTTCCCCAATTCAGTATCCTAGCCTCTGCCCTTCCCTGCCAGCTCACCGACGCCAGGGTGGGGCTGCAGGTAGGTTCACCTGCCCTGCTTCCGAGTCATTTAGCCAAGGATTCTGACATTTTTATTTTGGGGCCACACCTGTTCCTTGGTTTCACACTTAAGAAGGCCAAAACACACCTTGCGAAAGATGAACATTAAAAACTTCCACATCTTCCAGCAGAAACCTCTGACCATGCAAGCTCAGACATGCCCACAGGCTCCTAGGAAAGTGTGAGCACCACAGCCTCACTGGAGAGGCACTTATTGTTATCATCTGCCCCAGGTTCCAAGTAAGACCCCAGGGTGTCTGCCCTCTGCCTCTGACAGCCCTACCGGCAAAGATGTCCTTGCTGAGCCAGTGCAACCTACAAGAAAACACTCAAAACACCAACATCTTGACTTTGATTGCTGTGCCATCTTTTTCTATAATTCAACTACAGCTACCATAATAAACACACCTATGCAAACACAGAAGGCCAAGCACTTGAGAGAAAAGATAGTTTCAATGACACCTAACTCCACTCTAATGCATCAACATTTATGTATTTTTTATTTTTATTTTATTTATTTATTTATTTTGAGACGGAGTCTCACTCAGTCACCCAGGCTGGAGTGCAGTGGCGCAATCTCGGCTCACTGCAAGCTCCACCTCCCAGGTTCACGCCATTCTCCTGCCTCAGCCTCCCAAGTAGCTGGGACTACAGGCGTGCACCACCACACCCAGCTAATTTTTTATATCTCTGGTAGAGACGGGGTTTTACCACATTGGCCCGGCTGGTATCAAACTCCTGACCTCAAGTAATCCACCCGCCTCGGCCTCCCAGTGCTAGAATTATAGGCGTAAGCCACCATGCCCGGCCATACATAAACGTTTATAAAAGAACTTTAAATATATAGGTACTTTCTTCTTCAGGTAGAAAAAAACACACCTTTTCTCAATAATAAGAACAGCTAATATAGCTGGGCATAGTGGCTCACACCTGTAACCCCAACACTTTGGGAGGCCAAAGGAGGAGGACTGCTTGAGGCCAGGAGTTCAAGATCAGCCTGGGCAACATAGCAAGACCCTCATCTCTAAAAAAAAAAAAAAAAAAAAATTAGCCAGATGTGGTGGTTGCGTGCCTGTAGTTCCAGCTACTCGGGAAGCTGAGGCAA
The DNA here is from genome assembly GCF_000951035.1 of Colobus angolensis palliatus. NCBI lineage: Eukaryota > Metazoa > Chordata > Mammalia > Primates > Cercopithecidae > Colobus > Colobus angolensis. The sequence continues at coordinate 2,196,843 of NW_012123265.1, read as the reverse complement.
GAAAATCACTTGAGCCCAGGAGTTTGAAGTTACAAGGGAGCTATGATCATGCTACTGCACTCTACTCTAGCCTGGGCAACAGAGTGAGATCCCAATCTCTAAAAAGTAAAAATAGCTAATATTTATGTACCCCTTTTTGTGTCAGGCACTAGTCTAAGCAAGTTACAGGAATTAACTTAATCCTCATAACCATCCTATATACGATTTAGACACTAGTATCACTTTCATTTGCAGAGGGGGAATCTGAGGCAGAGCAGTACAGTAACTCACTCCAGGTAACACAGCCGCCAGAATGCAAATGCAGGCAGTATGGCTCCAGAAACCATGCTCTGCTCCACCAGCTGACCACAGCCCTTGATGTCTGTTTCCCCACATGACTAAATGTGAGTCAGGAGTAGATTCAATGACACTTAGTGCTGACATACAGAAAAGGGAGCAGTCACTACTCCTCCAGGTAGAAGGTGGTAGCAGAGCCCCTACACACAATCAGTGCCATAATGATTAGGGCAGTGGGGTGAGGCTGAGCTCCAAATGACAGCTTCAAGCTGTAGACAGGCCGCAGACTGATAGAGCCTGATGCAATTTACTGAAGTCCAACACACTTAGACAAAGCACAGCAAAATGCAGAAACAACTCATCCCACAGCCCAAGTGCATGATGCCAGGTGCTGTGCTCACTCTGGGGAAGTCCCAAGGAGCTCACAACCCAGTGAGGACACTCAGGGTAAATGTGAAAAACACCCACCAGGCAGGGTGGCAAGTGTCATCCGAGACATGGTCAGGGCTAAAGGGGTCAGACAAAATTGAGTGGGGGTCAAGGAGGAAGGGCAGTCCCAGGGCAAGAAGGACATCTGCCAAGGGGCAGAGCAGGGAGTGTCAGCAGCATGTTTGGCACCTCACACAGCCATGCTGGTGTGTGGCATGTGCAGAGGGCAGAGGTGCAGGAAGATGAGGCTGAGCAGGAGACTGTCCACTGGGCAGAGGAGCCAAAGGCCCGAAGCAGGCAAGGGGCACAGTGCACACAGAGAGCAGAGGCCTGAGGCACAGATCATGGAAACAGCCAATGGAGAGGTAATGGCAATAGGGGTGGAGACAGAAGCCAGATTAAAGAGATATCTGTGGAGCAGCAGAACCACAGCTGAGGGAGAGGGAGGACATGAGATTACACTAAGGAGTCCCACCTGGGGGCCACGGTGGACAGTGGCCATCAGCAAAGATGGGGAAAACACGAGGATCTGGTTTTTGCAGGAAAATAACCCCAGTCTGGGGCAAGTGGGTTCACCTCTGCTGGACCTGGAGCAAAGAACTCAGGTTTCCGGAAGTGGGATTTGCTCAAGGGCAGGGAACAATGAGTGGAATGGCTTTATACTCCTGCCGGGGGCACCAGCTGCCCCTTCCCTGCTTTCTTAGGGTCTGGCAAAGCAGAGTCACCATTCATAGGCCTCATGAATCTTCTGGGTCCCTCAAGGAAGATGAGTTCTGTCCCAACCACCCCCACACCCACTTTACTCAGGTACCTGATTGATTAATTAATATTTATTTATTTGAGACAGAGTCTCACTCTGTCTACCCAGGCTGGAGTGCAGTGGCTCCATCTTGACTCACTGCAACCTCTGCCTCCTGGGTTCAAGTGATTCCCCAGCCTCAGCCTCCCAAGTAGCTAAGACTATAGGTGCCCACCACCATGCCCGGCTAATTTTTTTGTACTTTATTAGTAGAGACAGGGTTTTACCATGTTGCCCAGGCTAGTCTCAAACTCCTGACCTCAAATGATCCTCCCGCCTAGGCCTCGCAAAGTGCTGGGATTACAGGCACGAGCCACCGCGCCCAACCAGGTACTGGAAATTTTAATCAGGAACTAGACCCAAAAGGACCAGAGAAAAGAGCAGTCCAATATACAGGAGGATATCACGGAGATGGAGATTATCCTCTATATTCAAGAAACACTTACTTTAGAGAGAAAGAGACAGAGGCTCTCTCAGGACAGTCTCATCAATTTCTTGTTGGTTTCAAACACTCAACCAGATCAGGCCCCAGAAGAAAAGGGGCTTAGTTCCATACTTGGGCCTCTCCTTCACCCCAAGCCTCTCTTCTAAGGGCTCATAGAAGGCCAAAGACCAAGTACTTCCAGATAGCAGCGGCTGGGCAGGCCAAGGATAGAATTTCTAAGTTAACCTCTTACCTTGGGCTGACTCAGATAAGGGGCCGCTTAACTCACATTCTGCCCACTTGCTCCTAACCACACTGAGACTCAGCATCTAAAATGGCCATTGTACTGAGAAGCCAGAACAGAGAAAAATAATAATAATAGAATGGCCATTGCCAGGCCATTTTATTAATAAAAGCATTCTTTTTTTTTTTTTTTTTGAGACGGAGTCTCTCTCTGTCACCCAGGCTGGAATGCAGTGGCCGGATCTCAGCTCACTGCAAGCTCCACCCTCACGCCATTCTCCTGCCTCAGCCTCCCGAGTAGCTGGGGCTACAGGCGCCGGCCACCTCGCCTGGCTAGTTTTTT
>NW_012123265.1:2190019-2193909 GCF_000951035.1 Colobus angolensis palliatus | reverse complement strand
GGATGGTCTCGATCTCCTGACCTCGTGATCCGCCCGTCTCGGCCTCCCAAAGTGCTGGGATTACAGGCTTGAGCCACCGCGCCCGGCCATTAAAAGCATTCTTAAAACAAATTATCAGGAACACTCTAGAGGCACACTTCGTAGCTTACAGTCTAATAATCTACTATGAAGACACCAAGTCCAGCTGAATCACCTCCCATAGGGCTTGTCAATCCTGTCACAGTGAGCTATGATCGTGCCACTGTACCCCAGCCTGGGGGACAAAGTGAGATCCTATCTATAAATTAAATAAAGCAATGTAAAAACAAACAGACACATGTCATTTCTGGTTCGGAAGACTAAATTTTCAGTAAGATTGAGGTTTTCCATACTAATCCATTGATTTTATGCAACACATTATCAATTGAAATGCCAGGAGAACATTTTGGAACATTTAATAAAAGTCTGATTGATAAGCCCATCAAAGAAACAGACATGTTGCTAATGAAACCCCAAAATAGTCTAGCCCAATAAAATGTAAGGGCTATAAACTTGAACATCTTAACTATATTAAAACATTAACACCCCTCAAAAATAGTACAAGAAGCAAAAACAAGGACGTTGCACAAAGATATGTAAGTACCGGTCAAAACAGCAAACTTAGGAGGGTGCAGTGGCTCATGCCTGTAAACCCAGCACTTTGGGAGGCTGAGGCAGGAGAATCACTTGAGCCCAGGAGTTCAAGACCAGCCTGGGAAACACAGTGAAACTCCACCTTTACAAAAAAAAAAAATTTCACTAGCCAGGTGTAGTGGTACCCACTTATAGTCCCAATTACTTGGGAGGCTGAGGAAAGGGGATTGCGGGAGCCCAGGAGGTCCAGGCTGCAGTGAGCTATGCCACTCCACTACAGCCTCAGTGGCACAGTAAGACCCTTTATCAAAAAAAAAAGTAAACTCCTCCGGACAAATAAAAATATCCAATTAGGAGGGAGGTTTGTTCAAACATGGTGCACATATACAAAATGGCTCCACATTCATGGACTACTTACATAGGCAGCAAGAGTTTATGCCAACTGCACACGCCCACACTTATCTCAGTGTGCACACACTTCATGAATGCGCACAAAGACCCTCGGGGCAAATGGGGATAAATGTAACACTGACCTGCAGGCAACTGAAGTCCCAGGTGATGGCAAGCAAGCCTGAGGACACATCAACCCTCAAATATCTCATTTAAAGTTAACACCAGGCTGAGCATGGTAGCTCACACCTGTAATCCCGGCACTTTGGAAGGCCAAGGTGGGCAGATTGCTTGAGTTCAGGAGTTTGAGACCAGCCTGGGCAACACAGTGAGATCTCATATCAATTAAAAATTTAAAAATAAGCCCGGCACAGTGGCTCACACCTGTAATCCCAGCACTTTGGGAGGCCGAGGTGGGTGAATCTCCTGAGGTTGGGAGTTCCAGACCAGCCTGACCAACATGGAGAAACCCTGTCTCTACTAAAAATACAAAATTAGCTGGGTGTGGTGGCGCATGCCTGTAATCCCAGCTACTCGGGAGGCTGAGGAGGCGGAGAATCGCTTGAACCCGGGAGGCGGAGGTTGCGGTGAGCCAAGATTGTGCCATTGCACTCCAGCTTGGGCAGCAAGAGTGAAACTCCGTCTCAAAAAAATAAATAAATTAGTCTGGGCCAGGTGCAGTGGCTCACGCCTGTAGTCCCAGCACTTTGGGAGGCCAAGGCGGTCAGATCATGATGTCAGGAGATCAAGCCCATCCTGGCTAACACAGTGAAACCCTGTCTCTCCTAAAAATACAAAAAGTAGCCAGGTGTGGTGGCGGGCGCCTGTAGTCTCAGCTACTCAGGAGGCTGAAGCAGGAGAATGGCGTGAACCCAGGAGGTGGCGCTTACAGTGAGCCGAGATCACGCCACTGCATTCCAGCCTGGGGAGCAGAGTGATATTCCGTCTAAATAAATAAATAAGTTGGGCCTGGTGGCACATGCCTGTAGTACCAGCTACTTGGGAGGCTGAGGTGGAAGGAGCACTTGGTCCAGGAAGTTGAGGCTGCAGTGAGCTGTGACTGTGCCACTGCACTAGTCTGGGAGACAGAGTAAGACCCTGTCTCAGATAAATAAACAAACAAACAAACAAACACCAAAGTCTCAAAGTCTGGACCCAGCCTAGGCCACCACCACTACTGCCCTCCTACAAACCACACATCTGAACCATTCAATTGACCTGCGTCTCAACCAAGGGCCTCTTGAAAATCAGCAGTGGCTGGCAGAAAGGCTTTAGCTGCTATCGTCTTCCATCCCACCTCCCCATGAAAATACCAGGACCTTCATCTCTGTTTATGAATGATGATGCTTTCAGTTCTCAGAACGTATGCTCATCACCAGAAATAAAAAAGTGATCCCAGAAAGTGGAAAGCACCAAAAGGGATTCTGATCTTCAAAACCCAGTATTGCAATGAATAATGGCAAGCTGATAGAGTTGGGATGTTTGTCCCCTCCAAATCTCATGCTGAAATGTGATTCTCAATGACGGAATGGAGCCTGGTGGGTAGGAGGTGTTTGGGTTATGGTGGCATCCCTCATGAATTGCTTGGTGCCCTCCTAGCGGTAACGATTTCACGTGAGATCTGGTTGTTTGAAAATGAGGCTGGTACTTCCCGCCTCCACATTGCTCCCTCTAGCCATGTGATATACCAGCTCCCCTTCCATTCCACCACGATTTTAAGCTTCCATAGGCCCTCACCAGAAGCAGATGCTGGAGCTAGGCATGTATAGCCCTGAATCATGAGCCAAATAGAACTTTTTTATTTATAAATGATCCAGCCTCAGGTATTCCTTGACAGGAACACAAACTAACAAAAAGGCCCACTATCACCCCTGAGAGGGGTGGGGTGCCCTCTACTCCAACCTCACATCTGTCTCTGTCCCGTGCTAGATCTGTCTGGACATTCGGCTAGCCCTGTATTCTGGAAAAGCCAGGGGCATTCACCCTTCCCAGGGAGAAGGGCTATCTAGATGCACTCTGATTCCTCCTTTCCACCTTAAAGATAATCAGGGAGATGATCAGATATGGCAGGAAGGAAAACCCTGTGGAGCTGGCAGGCAGAGTGAAGCAAAGACAAGTGCAATATCTACTGAACACTTAGGCCCCTTCCTCTTGCCAAAGAGAGGTGCACCCATGAGGAAAATAGATTTCCCTACAGCTTTATATTAGCAATGTCAAAGGACATGACCAGTAGCTGGCCTCAGACCAGCCCAGAGAGGTTAAAAGTCTCATATTGTGAAAAAGGGAAACAGACTAGGCTGGCTCCATATGGTCCCATCTCAAAGAGACTCAGATCAGCCCAGTAGACTCTGAACACCTCTCACCTCGTCTACTCCACTCCGTGGATCTGAAACTCAATGGGTGACACAAAAACAGTTTTTACTAGGCAGGCATGGTGGTATACACCTGTAGTTCCCACCTACTTGGGAGGCTGAGGCAGGAAGATCATTTGAGCCTAGGAACTCAGGGCTGCAGTGAGCTGTGACCACTCCATTATACTCCAAGCTGGGCGACAGTGAGACCCTGTTTCCAAAAAAAAAAAAAAAAAGCCAGGCACGGTAACTCATGCCTGTAATCCCAGTACTTTGAGAGGCCTAGATGAGAGGATCACTTGAGTCCAGAAGTTAGAGACCTGCCTGGGCAACACAGGGAGACCTTGTCTCTACAAAAAATTTTAAAAAATTAAAAAGGCATGGTGGTGTGCACCTGTAGTCCCAGCTACTCAGGAGACTAAGGTGGGAGGATCACTTAAGCCTGGGAGGTCAAAGTTGCAGTGAACCATATCATGTCACTGAACTCCAGCCTGGGCAACAGGCCAAAACTTGTCTCAAAAAAAAAAAAAAAAAAGG
>NW_012123265.1:2188524-2188941 GCF_000951035.1 Colobus angolensis palliatus | reverse complement strand
AGGCAAATTGCCTGAGCTCAGGAGTTCGAGACCAGCCTTGGCAACATGGCAAAACCCTGTCTCTAGTAAAAATACAAAAAATTAGCCGGGCATGGTGGTATGCGCCTGTAATCCCAACTACTGGGGAGGTAGAGGCACAAGAATCGCTTGAACCCAGGAGGTGGAGGTTGCAGTGAGCCGAGATCGCGCCACTTCACTAAAGCCTGGGTGACAGGGTAAGGCTCTGTCTCAAAAAAAAAAAAAAAATACAAAAACTAGCTGAGCATGGTGGCACATGCTGGTAGTCCCAGCTACTTGCAGGGCTGAAGCAGGAGAATCGCCTGAGCCTGCAAGGTTGAGGCTGCAGTGAGCCATGTTTGCACCACTGCACTGCAGCCTGGGTGACAAAGTGAGACCCTGTCTTAAAAAAAAAAAAAA
>NW_012123265.1:2180222-2187713 GCF_000951035.1 Colobus angolensis palliatus | reverse complement strand
AAGCCAAGATCAGGTCACTGCACTCCAGCCTGGGCGACACAGCAAGACTCCGTCTCAAAAAAAAAAAAAAAGAACATATGAAGAAAAGAATACTAAGTCCAACACATGGTGTAACAAGTCACATCCTAAGACCACCTAAAAGACAGACATGAGGGTTTCCTAATAGAGAGTCATTTGCTTCGGTTTATTTTGGCTTAATTTCATTTACATTTTTAAAACAGATAACATATTTACAAGAAAGAAAATTCCAAAGGATCAAAAGTCAAAATTTTTCTTTCTCAGTCCTGGCTCCTGCCACCCATCTCTTCCCAAGGAACAGCCAATATTACAAGTTTTTCTGTAGCTTTCCAAAGATGATCTATACATGTACAAGTAAATACAGATATGTTTGTTTTCTCTTTTTTCTGCACAGTTGGTAGCATATTATGTATTTCCATGCTTTATATTTTTAATTTCCCAATATATCCTACAGATGATTCCAAATTGGCACCTAAAGAGTCTCCGGCCAGGAGCAATGGCTCATGCCTGTAATCTCAGCACTCTGGGAGGCCAAGATGGGTGAACCGCTCGAGCTCAGGAGTTCCAGACGAGCCTGGGCAACCTGGCGAAACCCTGTCTTTATTAAAAATATGAAAAAAACTAGCTGGGCGTGGTACCATGTACCCAGAGTTCCAGCTACTCAGGAGGCTGAGGTGGGAAGATCGTTTGAGCCCAGCAGGTCGAGACTGCAGTGAGCTGAGATCCGGCCACTGCACTCCAGCCCGGGCGACAGAGCGAGACTCCGTCTTTAAAAAAAAAAAAAAAAAAAAAAGTCCCCTACCAGGCAGGCTGGCTCATGCCTGTACTCCTAATATTTTGGGAGACTGAGGCAGAAGGACTGCTTGAACGCAGGAGTTTGAGACCAGCTGGGGCAACACAGTGAGACCCCGTCTCTATAAAAAAAGAAAAATTAGCTGGGTATGGTGGCTTGTACCTGTAGCCCCACCTAAAGGGGAGAATGAGGTGGGAGAATGAGGTGGGAGAATCACTTGAGCATGGGAGGTCAAGACTGCAGTGAGCCATGATCATGCCACTGCACTCCAGCCTGGGCAGCAGAATGAGACCTTGTCTCCAAAAACAAAACAAAAAAAGCTCATAAAAGTCTCTTTTCTCCACTACCAACTCAGTGCAAAAGTTGAAAGAGCACACCTAGAGCAAACAAACAAAATTAAGAATCAGTTTGCACTTGACAGGAAATTATTTTTCCTGTTCATTAAGAGGCAGAGCTACAGATACTACAACTACATCTACTTAGCCAAGGCCAGACACGCTAACAAAGAACACAGCCACACACATTCTGATTAATAATGAAAAACCAGTTTTCACTCAGACCAATCAAAGGGGGAAAAAAAGTAAGATTCCTGACAATGAGTTGAATCCTAAGCATCCTAGATTGAAAGTATTTGAAATCAGTCTACTAGGAAAAAATCAGTGATTCACATTAAACATTGATCAGAAAAGATGTAAGGTCTGAGTGTTACTCCCTGTTTGGGAAAAGACAGCTGCCTTCTCTGTGTCATAGGCACAAAGAGTAGGAGGCCAGGAAAAAAAACACAAGGACTCTTCCTGACCCCATGACGGTGTCAGGGAAGCCTGGATCACGTCACTTCTGCCACTCAAGGGACCAATGGACTTAAGACCATTTTCTGGAACCCATCAGTTCATGGCAGAAGCTTTGTCTCCCCAGTTGCAGCCAGTCCAGGTCTAGGTATGAGCTGCTGGGCAGAAAATAGCTGAAATTAGCCAGGTGTGATAGCACAGGCCTATAAATTAGCCAGGTGTGGTAGCATATGCCTATAATCTCAGCCACTTGAGGGGCTGAGGTGGGAGGAGCGCTTGAGCCCAGAAGGTTGAGCCAACCAGAAGGTTAAGAAGGTGGTGCCAACATTGCGCCACTACACTCCAGCCTGGGTGAAAAGTGAGACCCTGTCTCAAAAGAAAAATAATAGATGATAAAAATAAGGCTGGGTGCAGTGGCTCACTCCTGTTATCCCAGAACTTTGGGAGGCCGAGGCAGGCTGATGGCTTGGGCCCAGGAGTTCAAGCCCAGCCCAGGCAATGGTAGAACTCTGTCTCTACAAAAATTACAAAAAATTAGCTGGGCGTGGTGATGAGCTCCTGTGATCCCAGCTACTAGGAAGGCTGAGATGGGAGGATCACCTCAGTCTGGGAGGTTGAGGCTGCAGTAAACTGTGATTAAGCCACTGCTCTCCAGCCTGGGTTACAGAGTGAGACCCTGTCTCAAAAATATATATATATTAAAAAATAAATAATACAAGTAAGAAACTGCTTTAATCACGTTCTACGTGGGAGGTCACTTAAAAACTCTGATTTTTTTTTTTTTTTTGAGATGGAGTCTCACTCTGTCACTCAGGCTGGAGTGCAGTGGCACAATCTCAGCTCACTGCAACCTCCACCTCCTGGGTTCAAGCAATTCTCCTGCCTCCACCTCCCAAGTAGCTGGGATTACAGGTGTGTGCCACGACCCCCAGCTAATTTTTTATTTTTAGCAGACGCAGGGTTTCACCATATTGGCCAGGCTGGTCTCAAACTCCTGACCTTAGATGATCCACCTGCCTCAGCCTCCCAAAGTGGGATTACAGGCGTGAGCCGCTGCGCCCAGACAAAAACTTTGATCTTTAACATGATAAAGTAACTAAGGAGCCAAGGTTGGCAGCAGTCTTCCTCCCAGTACATGCCTGAGTCTGCTCAGCTAGGCCAATGGGAGCAAGGGCTACTGAGGCGTATCCCCACCTGGAGCAAACTCAGGTCAGCTGACTTTGGTGGCAAACAGTTCAAATTCCATTAATGACAATCACTTGTCAATTAATTTTTGGAATGGAAATGCACACCATCCCAGCCCAAAGGCTACCTTTCAGGATCCTCCAGCCAGTGGCATGGCTTGAGGCAGGCAGCTAGCAAAGTCCTCCCCAGCCTCTCTGCTACCACCATGACTCTCAACACCAATTGGATCAGGAAAGCAGAACAAATGTTCTCTTCAAGAGTGACTCACCAGGAAGTCTGTTCATGTTGACGCCTTGAGCCGAGAGTCCTATTCCCATGTAACTTAAAAAAAAAAAAAAAACACAAAATTTTTGGTTAGCAAATGCTCATGTTTCTCCCTTCTCAAAAAACACAAAATTTTTGGTTAGCAAATGCTCATGTTTCTCCCTTCTCAAATATTTCTTAGTAAAAGACAGAAACATGAGAAAAGCAATGAATGTAGAGGCTCTTATAACATACTAATGGTTCTTGGAGAAACTGGACATTTTGATTTGCTAATGGAAAGCATCTTACTGCCTCACCTAGCTAGAGAAACAGAAGGTTGTGTGTACGTGTCACTGTGAACCACTGGCTTCAGTTTCAGAGGATAGTGTCATGAATTCACGGTTTCCAGTTCTTTGGTGTTCTGGATGTAGCTAAGGCACAGAATCTATTCCTAAGATGTGCCTGAAGTATCTCAATCCAAGGTAGTGCTTGACAGAGCAATGCACGGTCGTTCTACAGGGACAACCCAGTCTGCACCAAAGACCCAAGTAAAGCCATGTTGGATCTACGTAGGATCATCAATCAAGACTGCTCACACAGAGCTTGTTCTCTGGGTCTCAAAATAAATTACCTTCCCGGCATACATTCACGTTGGCCTCCCAAACCACACAAAACTGGGAGTAGTGATATGTGAGGCCCCAAGAGATCCCCTCACTCCTCCCACTCTTTGAAGAGTGAGGGCTTATTCTCCTTGAACCCTGACTCAGCTGTGACCTCATTGGAGTATGCAACCTGGGCTCCTGTGGGGCTGCTCCCTGTGTCACTGGCACGTGGAGGTGGAATGGCGTCCAAATGTGTGTGTCAGCTTCCTCTGGCTGCTATCCCCTAGACAGTCCACTCAGATTCTCAAGTTGAAGCAGAGGTTTGTACAGAGGCTCCCAGACCATCTACTAATAAACACCATCTTACCTTTGGACTTGGGACTTTTAAGTTAACGCTGGAACGAGTTAAGACTCTGGGGGACTACTGGGAAGGCATGATTGTATTTTACAATGTAGGAAAAACATGAAATTTGGGGGGCCAGGGTAGAATGATATGATTTCGATGTTTGTCCTCTCCAAAGTTCATGTAGACATGTAATCCCCAGTGCTGGAGGTGGGGCCTGGTGGTAGGTATTAAGATCATGGGGATAGATCCCTCATGAATGTCTTGGGGTAGTCCTCACAGTAATGAACAAGTTCTCGCTCTACGTTCCTGTGAGTTCTGGTTGTTTAAAAGAGTATGGCACCTCTCCGCAACTTGTTCCCGTTTCTGCCATGTGACATGCTGGCTCCTAGTCACCATCCACTGTGATTGTAAGCTTCCTGAGGCCTTTGCCGGCACCATGCTTCCTGTAAAGCCTGTAGAACTGTGAGCCAATGAAACCTCTTTTCTTTACAAATTACCATGTCTCAGGTATTTCTTTATAGTAACATTAAAAAGGCTTAATATACTGCCCCTGCCAGTCCTTTATTGGCAGTAAATGCCCTTTTGCCTTTCTCTGGGTTGCTGCACCACTATATTTGGGGGAGCAGCCTCTACTACCCAAATAAAGGATCAGGCAGGGAGGGAAGGCTCTGACCTACTCACCTTCCTCTGAAACCAGCTATCCCAATCATGCTGGGAAGGAACCAGGAAACGATACAACCCAATATATGGCCCTGATAACTTGGCCCACATGGCTTAGGGAAAAAGGTAGAGAAGGGAAAGGAGCAAAGCAAAAGGAACAGCACTTCAAAGAGGGAGTTTCATGGTTCAGAGGGAATTTGTCTTCTGCTTTGTTTTAAGCAGCATTTGAAACAGAGTTGGATCCTTAAAGGTCAAAGACATGAACCAATATAGCCTGTAGTTGGACAGGACTGTTCAGTCATTCCCAGAAACACACAAACTGCCTGCCACCTCCTGCCAGAGGGGCTAGCTTCAAGGACCATCTGGAGCAGAAGGTGTCTTAGCCTGCTGGCAGAATTCCCATTAGATTAAAACTTGAACATTTTTCCAGAAAAACTGCAGCCCAAATAATCAGCTTCCTGACTTTACATGGCAGAGGCTGCTAAAAGTCAGTCTCCGTTCCTTCAGTACCTCAGCTGAACAAGCAGCAAACGACCCCAGCTGCCCTGCAGTCAGCAGTCCAACAGGCACAAGGGCAACACAGCCAGGGCTTTCCTTAACTTAGACAACAGCCACTCACCATGCCCTGTTCAGAGGGGTCTGGGGGCTACGCCCAACACCACATGTCATCGATCCCTGGCACACAGGTTTCCTGACACTAGGTAAGAGTTTGTTTGGAGCACATGTGCAAAGGGGGAGGTCAAAGGTCACTCAAGAAGAGTTATGCTTGGTCGCTGCAACTGGTTCCACAACATTCTATGGGAATGAGGAATCACTAAAGCACCTGTGCTCAAAACACAAATTGCTTAGGCCTCCCCATAGGAGAAGTCTCTCTTTTCTCCAGCAACTAGCCCTAAACACCTTCCTACAGACTCTGCTCCACAGGTAAGACGGTGTTTATTAGTGGATGGTCTGGAAGCCTCTGTACAAACCCCTGCCTCAAGCTGAGAATCTGAGTGGACTGTCTAAGGGGATAGCAGCCAGAGGAAGCTGACACCCACATTTGGGCGCCATTCCACCTCCACGTGTCAATGACACAGGGAGCAGTCCCACAGGAGCCCAGGTTGCATACTCCCATGAGGTCACAGCTGCGTCAGGATTCAAGGAGAATAAGCCCCCACTCTTTGAATACTGGGTAACATTAAGTCTTTTCCAAAAGCATGGTGTTTTAAAGCTACCAAAAAATGCACTCTTCTATCTTCCAGAAACTCTTCATAAACTTGAAGACTATCATCCAACCAATCTGAGAGAAACAAAGCAGACCCTGTGAATATATTAAAAAACACTGAATTGTACACTTTAAATGGTGACTTGTATAGCATGTTAAATTACATGTCAATAACACTCAAAAAAGTGGGAATAAAAGGAAACTACCTTAACACAACAAAGGTCATATATGAAAAACCTGGCCAGGCACTGTGGCTCACACCTGTAATCCCAGGACTGTGGGAAGCCGAGGCAGGTGGATCACTTGAGGTCAGGAGTTTGAGACCAGCCTGGCCAACATGGTGAAACTCCATCTCTACTAAAAATACAAAAATTAGCAGGGTGTGGTGGCACACGCCTGTAATCCCCCAGCTACCAGGGAGGCTAAGGCAGAAGAATCGCTTGAACCCAGGAGGCAGAGGTTTCAGTAAGCCAAGATCAGGTCACTGCACTCCAGCTGGGTGAGAAGCGAGACTCTGCCTCAAAAAATAAATTTAAAAAAACCCACAGCTAACATCATACTCAATGGTGGAAGACTGAAAGCCTTTCATCTAAGATGCCTGCTTTCACCACTTCTATTCAAGACAGTATTGGGAGTTCTAGTGAAGCAATTAGACAAGAAAAAGGAATGAAAGACATCCAAATTGGAAAGTAAAACTATCTCTGTTCACAGATGACATGTTCCCATATGTAGAAAACCTCGCAGGGTGCGGTAGCTCATGCCTGTAGTCCTAGAACTTTAGGAGGTCGAAGCAGGAGGATCGCTTGAGCCCAGGAGTTCGAGACCAGCCTGGGCAACATGGCGATATCCTGTCTATACAAAAAATTCGGTGCGCATGGTGAAGTGCACCTGTAATCCCAGTTGCTTAGAAGACTGAGGTGGGAAGATCACCTGAGCCCAGGAGATCAAGACTGCAGTAAGCAAGACTGTGCCACTGCACTCCAGCCTGGGTGACAGAGTAAGACCCTGTCTCCAAAAAAAAAAAACAGGAAAGAAAAGAAAGGGAAACCCTAAAGATTGCACAAACCAAAAAACTTGCCAGGCACAGTGGCTCATGCCTGTAATCCCAGCACTTTGGGAGGCCGAGGTGGGCAGCTCACGAGGTCAGGAGATCGAGACCATCCTGGCTAACATGGCGAAACCCCGTCTCTACTAAAAATACAAAAAAATGAGCCGGGCACGGTGGCGGGCACCTGTAGTCCCAGCTACTCAGGAGGCTGAGGCAGGAGACGGCGCAAACCCGGGAGGCGGAGTTTGCAGTGAGCCCAGATCGCGCCACTGCACTCCAACCTGGGCGACAGAACGAGGCTCTGTCTCAAAAAAAAAAAAAAATGAGAGGGGCAAAGTCCTTGAGTAGATGTTTCCCTAAAGAAGGTGTACACGTGGCCAACAAGCACCTGAAAAGATGCTCACCATCACTATCATTACAGACATACAAATCAAAACTACAATGAGGCCGGGCACAGTGGCTCATGCCTGTAATCCTAGCACTTTGGGAGACAGAGGCAGGTGGATTGCTTGAGCTCAGGAGTTCAAGACCAGCCTGGGCAACATGGCAAAACCCCATCTCTACAAAAAAATATAAAAATCAGCTGGGCATGGTGGTACTT
>NW_012123265.1:2168390-2171917 GCF_000951035.1 Colobus angolensis palliatus | reverse complement strand
CAGCTACTCGGGAGGCTGAGGCAGGAGAATCACTTGAACCCGGGAGGCGGAGGTTGCAGTGAGCCGAGATCGCACCACTGCACTCCAGCCTGGAAGCAAAGCGAGACTCCATCTCAAAAAACAAACAAATAAAAAAACACAGCAGAATGTGAAAAGACATAGAGGCAAGAAAGCAGCCACATGGTCAGGGAACTAAGAGAAGTTCAGCGTGACAGGGTTACAGTCTGGGCAGACCTAGCTGGATCAGGAAATGGGCTGTGCATGCACAGCCTGCATGCTAGCTTAAGGAATCTGAACTTCATGAGAGGTAAATGGCAAGCCACAGAAGGGGCTAAGCTGGGGATGCTGGCTTCAGCCTACAATCCCAGCTACTTGGGAGGCCAAGGCCGGAAGATCACTGGATGCCAGGAGTGCAAGACCAGCCTAGGCAACATAACAAGACCACCTATGTCTCTAAAAAAAGAAAGGGCACAGCTCATCAAACAGTTGATATTTGAAAAATGGATTGAAGAACCAAAACTGGACATTTCCAGAGTCATTCCCATGGAAGATGACAAGGGCAGGACAGGAGCAGTGGAATGATGTGGAGACAGGCAAGTGCTCTCTAGAACACAGTGAATTTATTGGGTGGGGGAGGGGCTAGAGAAGCCCAAGACACTGCCCAGCACAACCAGGCACCAAGGAAAGGTCAATTCTCTGAGACCCACTTGGAAATACTAGAGCCAAAGTGCTCAGCCAGAGTTAGCAGCAGCCATTCTCCAGCTGTGCTCTCTAGCCCTGGCATTGACGCCATGTATTTGCTCCATGGAGCAAATACAGTTGACAATCCCAGACTCCAATCTCACCTCCACCACTGAGCTCACCACGTGCCCACTGGCATGTCTCATGTGCTCTCAGAGCCTACTTTATCAGCTATTACCATGAGGCTGGAGAGCCCCCAGTGCAGCCATTCAACAGGATCAGACAAAGGAGCACCTGGGTGCAGTGCCGGGGGCTGAAGGTAGATGAAGGGATAACCCCACTTTGTCCATTCATTCATACACTGGAGGATCTTCCAGCATCAGGATCTGGTAAGGAAAGGAGGCCATTCTGGAAGGCCTAGATCTCAGGACATCTAAAACAAACGCCTGTTTACTTGAGATTACCAAGGAGAAAGGAGGTGAGTATTTGCTTCCTAGTTGGTAATGGGCCAGGCTATGCTAGGAACACTCACCGATACAGCCTGGGAGGGAGGACGGCAACAAGGGCTCTTACTCCCGGAGCAGGTGACTGGAATAGATAGAGCAACTTAGCTCCCAACACTTCTCTACCAGGGCCTCCTTTTCTAACTGCAGAATACATTTAAGGAGCTGGAGAGAGGGAATTATTTACGCTATGACACAAGTGAAAGTAAGGTAAAGCCATCTGACTTACTCCTTTCTTCTATATGGCAGCAAAGTGGAGAAGAGACATGATGCCAGAGAGGTGAGACAGGAAGTAAGCACAGAGAGACAATAGACAAGCTCTTCGCGGCAGTGAGGCCACGAGTGGGCCTATAACTTCTCAGTTCCTACCCTTGCCTGCCAAAACCACAATGCTAGCTGAAGATACAAGAACGGCTACTCTGCCCCATCTAGTTCAAGAGAGAAGAGGGCAGCAAACAGGCGCTGCTTGGGCCAAGTGGAGTTGAGATCCACCAGAACACAAGATAGAGAAGCAACCGCACCTAGAAGCAGGCAGCAAAGGCCCACAGCTGTCCACACTCACGAGTCCACCCAGAAGCTCCCACCATCCACTACAGGTGGCAGGGAGTCCATGCTGCCACCCAAGCAAGGGGGTCTACCCAGCCCTGCCACCTGAGCAAGTCTGCTGAAACCCTGCAGTCACATGGACAGCTGCAAGTACAGTCCAGTCCTCTTGGATTCCTTTTTCTCGTTTTCCAGATTTTCTACAACTACACAAATTACTTTTTACGATTTTTAAATTTTAATTTATAATTTTTTTTATTTGAGACAGGGTCTCACTCTGTCTCCCAAGCTGGAGTGCAGTGGTGAGATCTTGCTCACCTCAACCTCTGCCTCCCAGGCTCAAGCCATCCTCCCATCTCAGCCCCCTGAATAGCTGGGACCACAGGTGAGTGCCACCACACCTGGGTAGTTTAGAGATGGGGATTTGCCCTGTTGCCTAGGCTAGTCTTGAACCCCTGAGCTCAAGCAATCAGCCTGCCTCAGCCTCCCAAAATGCTTGGACAACAAGCGTGAGCTACCGCACCCAGCCAAATATTTTATTTTCTATTTTATTTTATTTATTATTTTTTTAGAGATGAAGTCTTGTTCTGTCACCCAGGCTGGAGTGCAGTGCCGCAATCTTGGCTCACTGCAACCTCTGCCTCCCAGGTTCAGGCAATTCTCCTGCCTCAGCTTCCCAAGTAGCTGGGACTACAAGGTGTACGCTACCATGCCCAGTTAATTTTTATATTTTTTCAGTAGAGATGGGGTTTCACTATATGTTGGCCAGGCTGATCTCAAACTCTCGACCTCATGTAATCCGCCCAGTTCAGCTTCCCAAAGTGCTGGGATTACAGGCATAAACCACTGTGCTGGGCCAAAAATCACTTTAAGAGCCATCTCTTAAAAACCACTTTAAAAAAAAAAAAAAAACACTTTTAAGAGCAATGGCTACAAACTGCGGAGTTTGTTGGCTCTCACTCATCAGACTCTCTCTGGATCACCCCAGGACAATATTTCAGTGATGGGGGACACATTAGGGAACATGGTTTCCATGATCAGCTCCCTGGTCCACCTAGCACTGCAAGTCTTAACAGAAGGGCAGAGGCTGCATCACAACAGTACAGCTTCAGAAACAGTCAAAATCCTTGCTGAGCAGAGGCACTGGGGCTCCGGCTCACATGGCACCTAGTATGTCCCAAGCTGGGCACAGAGCACACACGCAGGAGACCCTGCTGCAGTGAGATGGACTTAGCACAGCTCCAACTGACTAGAGTTTCTTCTGCGACCCAGGCAGGCCTGGTGGTGGACAGAGGACAGAACCTTAGAAACCAGGGCCACCTGACTCTCACCCTGGAACTTCCAGATATGTACAAGGCCACAGGAAGGAGATAACCCCTTTACTGTACTCTACCACCCTCTCTTGACAGCAAATTTGAGAACCCTGCACAGAGAACCCTTTTGGCAACAAGTCTGACTTCCCTTCCTGCCTCCTGAAGAGTTCTGAGGTGACAGGAACACTTCGCAGCAAGGCTCCAAACACAACACCCTTGACTCTGAAAGACTGATCTCAGACACTCCAGCCTAATTCAGGACTATGGGTCTTAGATTTCAACCCACATATCAGGTTCCTTATTAGAAGAGGAAAGGTTAAACCAAAGGCTCTTAAGTTCCTTCCCAGCTCTGACCTAGAGACTTCAGTTCTTCACAGAAAAGTGTCTGTGTATATTGTAAATGTGCAGTGCCCAGATGCAAACCCAAGATGAGGAAGACCCTGGAACAGCAATCAAAAAGTCACTAAGAAGACATCACGCTGGGTGC
>NW_012123265.1:2165455-2167240 GCF_000951035.1 Colobus angolensis palliatus | reverse complement strand
TCCGGGCGCATTGGCTCACGCCTGTAATCCCAGCACTTTGAGAGGCAGAGGCAGGCGGATCACGAGGTCAGGAGATTGAGACCATCCTGGTTAACACAGTGAAACCCCATCTTGACTAAAAATACAAAAAATCAGCCAGCATGTTGGCGGGCGCCTGTAGTCCCAGCTACTCAGGAGGCTGAGGCAGGAGAATGGCGTGAACCCGGCAGGCAGAAGTTGCAGTGAGCCGAGATCGCGCCACTGTACTCCACCCTGGGCAACAGAGCGAGACTCGTCTCATAAATAAATACATAAATAAATAAATAAATAAAGGCTGGGCACAGTGGCTCACGCTTGTAATCCCAGCACTTTGGGAGGCCAAGGCGGGCAGATAACCTGAGGTCAGAAGTCTGAGACCAACCTAGCCAATACGGTGAAACCCTATCTCTACTAAAAATACAAAAAAAGTAGCCAGGCGTGGTGGCAGGTGCCTGTAATCCCAGATACTCGGGAGGCTGAGGCAGGAGAATCACTGGAACCTGGGAGGCGGAAGTTGCAGTGAGCCGAGATTGTGCCACTGCATTCCATCCTGGGTGACAGAGTGAGACTCAGTCTCATAAATAAATAAATAAATAAGGAAAGAGCTAAAACCATAAAATTCTTAGAAGAAAGCGTAAGGGTAAATCTTCATGACCTCAGATTTCACAATGGATTTAGAGATGATACAAAAAGGATGAACAAAAAGAAAAATACATGAATTGGACTTAATTAATATTAAAACTTCTGTGCATCAAAAGACATCACTGGGGCTCAGGCCTATAATCCCAGTACTTTGAGAGGCTGATACGGGCAGATCACTTGAGGTCAGGTATTCAAGACCAGCCTGATCAACGTGGCAAAACCCTGTCTCAACTAAAAATACAAAAATTAGCCGGGTGTGGTGGTCCATGCCTATAATTCCAACTACTCAGGGGGCTGAGGCAGGAGAATCGCTTGAACCCGGGAGGTGGAGGTTGCACTGAGCTGAGATCATACCACTGCACTCCTGCCTCGGAAACAGAGTGAGACTCCATCTCAAAAAAAAAAAAGAGACATCATCAAGAGGCCAGGCATGGTAGCTCACACCTGTAATACCAGTGCTTTGGGAGGCTGTGGAGGTAGGAGGACTGCTTGACTCCAGGAGTTCAAGACCAGCCTAGGCAACATGGCAAGACCCCCATCTCTACAAAAAATTTAAAAATTAGCCAATCATGGTGGCATGCACCTGTAGTCCCAGCTACTTGGGATGCTGAGGTGGAATGATCGCTTGAGCACAGGAGGTTAAGTCTGCAGTGAGCCAAGATTGCACCACTGTACTCCAGCCTACGCAACAGAGCAAAAACCTATCTCAAAAAAAAAAAGAGAAGAATCAAGACAGTGAAAAGACAACCTACGGAATAGGAAAAAGTATTTGCAAAGCATAGATCTGATAAGGGTTTAATATTGAAAATAAATAAAGAATTCCTATAACTCAACAACAAAAAGACAAACAACCCAAATAGGCAAAGGACTTGAACAGACATTTCTCCAAAGGAGATATACAGATAGCCACATACAATAAGTACATAACAAGATCCTCAACATCACTAGTCATTAGGAAATGTAAATCAAAACCACAAGGAGTTACCACTTCATACCTAGAATAGCTATAATTTAAAAGTTCCATGGCTGGGAGGCCGAGACGGGAGGATCACGAGGTCAGGAGATCGAGACCATCCTGGCTAACACAGTGAAACCCCGTCTCTACTAAAAAATACAAAAAAAACT
>NW_012123265.1:2163966-2165284 GCF_000951035.1 Colobus angolensis palliatus | reverse complement strand
TGCCAAGCGCAGTGGCTCATGCCTGAAATTCCAGCACTTTGGGAGGCCGAGGCGGGCAGATCAATTAAGGTCAGGAGTTCGAGGACGGCCTGACCAACATGGTGAAACCTGTCTCCACTAAAAATACAAAAATCAGCCAGGCAAAGTGGTACACACCTGTAATTTCAGCTACTCAGGAGGCTGAGACATGAGAATCACTTGAACCAGGGAGGTGGTGGTTGAAGTGAGCCCAGATCAAGCCACTGCATTTCAGCCTGGGGGATAGAGCTAGACTCCATCTCAAAAAAAAAAAAGAATACACAGGCCAGGCATGGTGGCTCACACCTGTAATTCCAGCACTTTGGGAGACCAAGGCAGGCAGCTCACTTGAGGACAGGAGTTCGAGAGCAGCCTGGCCAACATGGTGAAACTCTGTCTCTACCAAAAATACAAAAACTAGCCAGGCGTGGTGGCACATGCCTGTGATCCCAGCTACTTGGGAGGCTGAGGTGGGAGAATCGCTTGAACCTGGGAGACAGAAGTTCCAATAAGCTGAGATAGAGCCAGTGCACTCTAGCCTGGGTGACAGAGTGAGACTCCATATTCAATCAATCAATAAAAGTTCCAGCTACTTCAGAGGCTGAAGCAAGAGGATTGCTTGAGCTCAGGAGTTCAAGACCAGACTAGGCAAGATAGCAAGGCTTTAAAAAATAAAATAAATGTTGGCAAGGATGTAGAGAAATTGGAGCCTTCACACACTGCTGGTGGGGATGTAAAATGGTACAGCCACTATGGAAAAGTTTGGTAGTTCCCCAAAAAAGTTAAACAAAAATTATCATATGACCAGCAATACCATTCTTAGGTGAACACCCAAAAGAACTAAAAACAGGAACTCAAACACTATGTACACCAATGTTCACTGCAGCATTATTCACAATAACCAAAAGGTGGAAGCAACCTAAGCGTCCATCAATAGATGAAGGGATAAACAAAATGTGATGTATATATAAGTACAACAAAATATTATTCAGCCATAAAAAGGAAAGAAGTTCTAGGCTGGGTATGGTGGCACATGCCTGTAATCCCAGCACATTGGGAGGCTGAGGCAAGAGGATCACTTGAGGCCGGGTATCAAGGACCAGCCTGGGTAACATAGCAAGATTCCATCTCCACAAAAAAAGGGCCAGGAACGGTGGCTCACGCCTGTAATCCCAGCACTTTGGGAATCCGAGCCAGGCTGGTCTTGAACTCCTGACCTCAGGTGATCCACCTGCCTTGGCCTCCCAAAGTGCTAGGATTACAGACATGAGCCACTGCGGTTGGCCCCCAAGATTTTCTT
>NW_012123265.1:2161451-2162941 GCF_000951035.1 Colobus angolensis palliatus | reverse complement strand
TTTTTTGAGACGGAGTCTCGCTCTGTCGCCCAGGCTGGAGTTCAATGGCGCTATCTCTACTCACTGCAAGCTCTGCCTCCTGGGTTCATGCCATTCACCTGCCTCAGCCTCTCGAGTAGCTAGGATTACAGGCAACCGCCACCATGTCTGGCTAATTTTTTTTTTGGTATTTTTAGTAAAGACAGTGTTTCACCATGTTAACCAGGATGGTCTTGATCTCTTGACCTCGTGATCTGCCTGCCTTGGCCTCCCAAAGTGCTGGGATTACAGGCGTGAAACACCGCACCGGCCCCAAAAATGTTTTTTAAGTTAGCCAGGGAGGCCGGGCACAGTGGCTCACACTTATAATTCCAGCACTCTGGGAGGCCGACGCAGGCAGATCACTTGACGTCAGGAGTTTGAGACCAGCCTGGCCAACATGGTAAAACTCCATCTCTACCCAAAATACAAAAATTAGCCAGGTGTGGTGGCACACACCTGTAGTCCCAGCTACTTGCGAGGCTGAGGCAGAGGAATAGCTTGAATCCGGGAGGTGGGGGTTGCAGTGAGCCAAAATTGCACCACTGTACTCCAGCCTGGGCAACAGAGTGAGACTCTGTCTCAAAGGAGAAAAAAAAAATTATCCAGACAGGCCAGGCACAGTGGCTCACGCCTATAATTCCAGCACTTTGGGAGGCCAAGGTGGGCAGATCACTTGAGGTCAAGAATTCAAGACCAGCCTGGCCAACATGGTGAACCACCATCTCTACTAAAAATACAAAAATTAGCCAGGTGTGGTGGTGCATGCCTGTAGTCTCAGCTAATCGGGAAGCTGAGGCAGGGGAATAGCTCGAACCTGGAAGGCAGAGATTGCAGTGAGCCAAGATCACGCCACTGTACTCCAGCCTGGGCACCAGAATGAGACTCCATCTCAAAAAAAAAAAAAGTTACCCAGGCATGTTGACATATGCCTGCAGTCCCAGCTACTCAGGAGGCTGAGGCTAGAGAATTTCTTGAGCCTAGGAGTTCAAGGATACAGTGAACCATGATTGTGCCACTGCACTCCAGCCTGGGCAACAGAACAAGACCATATCTCTCCTTTTTTTTTTTTGAGACGGAGTCTCACTCTGTTGCCTAGGCTGGAGTCAATGGCACAATCTCGGCTCACTGCAACCTCCACCTCCTGGATTCAAGTGATTCTCCTGCCTCAGCCTCCTGAGTAGCTGGGATTACAGGCACATGCCACCACATCTGGCTAATTTTTTGTATTTTTAGTAGAGATGGGGTTTCACCATATTGGTCAGGATGGTCTCAAACTCATGACCTCAGGTGATCCACCTGCCTCGGTCTCCCAAAGTGCTGGGATTACAGGAGTGAGCCAACATGCCTGGCTAACCATATCTCTTAAAAATAACCAACTAGGCCCGGCGCGGTGGCTCAAGCCTGTAATCCCAGCACTTTGGGAGGTCGAGACGGGCGGATCACGAGGTCAGGAGATCGAGACCATCCTG
>NW_012123265.1:2155333-2156336 GCF_000951035.1 Colobus angolensis palliatus | reverse complement strand
ATCCTGGCTAACACGGTGAAACCCCATCTCTACTAAAAAATACAAAAAACTAGCTGGGCGAGGTGGCAGGCGCCTGTAGTCCCAGGTACTCGGGAGGCTGAGGCAGGAGAATGGCGTAAACCCGGGAGGCGGAGCTTGCAGTCAGCTGAGATTCGGCCACTGCACTCCAGCCTGGGCGACAGAGCGAGAATCCCTCTCAAAAAAATAAAATAAAATAAAAATAAATAACTAAATAAATAAATAAGAAGAAATGGGCCAGGCGCAGTGGCTGTAATCCCAGCTACTCGGGAGGCTGAGGCAGCAGAATCACTGAACCCAGGAGGTGGAGGTTGCAGTGAGCCGAGATCGCACCACTGCACTCCAGCCTGGGTGTCAGAATGAGACTCCGTCTCAAAAAAAAAAGAAGAAATGAAGTTATGAAACATGCCACAACACAGATAAACCTTGAAAACATAATGCTATGTGAAATGGGTCAGACACAAAAGGGCCAATATTGTAGGATTCCCCTTACGTGAACTATCAAGAATAAGCAAACTCATAGAAACAGAAAGTACATCAGAAGTTAACAGGGAATAGGAGGAGGGAGAAATGGAGAGTTACTGCTTAATGGGTACAGAGTTTCTGTTTGGGGTGATGGAAAAGTTCTAGAAATAGACAGTGATGTGGTGATGGTTGCACAACATTGTGGATGCAATTAATACCACTGAATTATACACTGAAAATTGATAAAATGGCATATTTTAAGTTACATATATTTTACCACACACACACACACACACACACACACACACCAAGAACACCCCTATGGCCCTGCAAACCAGCACGGACCGTATATGGCTTTTCCCGATATGACAAGGGAGGCCCTGGCACAGAGCACAATGGACAGCATAAGAGTATTCTGGCCTCACGTTGGGGCCAGAAGTCCCACACTTAGCCCACAGCAAATGACAAGAGTGAAGAAAGACCCAGCTGTTTTTACTTTTACCATTTTTTTTTTTTTTTT
>NW_012123265.1:2148427-2148838 GCF_000951035.1 Colobus angolensis palliatus | reverse complement strand
GAAAAAAAAAAAAAAAAAGAAGAAATCGAAACAATCCTGGCCAATATGGTGAAGCCCCATAAAATACAAAAATACAAAAATTACCCAGCATGGTGGTGCATGCCTATAGTCCCAGCTACTCAGGAGGCTGAGGTAAGAGAATCACTTAAAACTGGGAGTCAGAGGTTGCAGTGAGCTGAGATCACACCACTGCACTCCAGCCTAGCAACGGAGCGAGACTCCATCTCGAAAAAAAAAAAAACAACAGGCCAGAAAGCAAAGAGGCCTCAAGTTAGGGTGCTCATATGGAGAAAAGTGGTTCTGTGTATGGGTCAGAAGACCCTCATGTGCCCAAAGTCACCAGCACTATCAAAGCACCTGAGACAAAAGGGGCAGAACAGCCCCTATCGGTGGCCCTAGGCAGGTTACACA
>NW_012123265.1:2140604-2146647 GCF_000951035.1 Colobus angolensis palliatus | reverse complement strand
GGAGGTGGAGTTTGCAGTGAGCCAAGATTGCACCACTGCACTCCAGCCTGGGCGTGCAGTGCAAGACTCTGTCTCCAGAAAAAAAAGAAAAGGTTTTTTATAGGTAAAATAAAAATATTTTTATTTATTTATTTATTTTTTGAGATGGAGTCTCACTGTGTTGCCCAGGCTGGAGTGCAGTGGTACAGTCTCAGCTCACTGCAAACTCCACCTCCCGGGTTCAGGTGATTCTCCTGCCTCAACCTCCCGAGTAGCTGAGATTACAGGCGCCTGCCACCACACCCAGCTACTATTTTTTTACTTCTAATAGAGATGAGGTTTCGCCATGTTGGCCAGGCTGGTTTCAAACTCCTGACCTTGTGATCCGCCCACCTCGGCCTCCCAAACCACTGGGATTACAGGCGTGAGCCACCGCACCTGACCTATTTTGATTTTTATAAAAGTAAATATAACTACTGACAAACTCCTGGTGCAAGTTGTTATTAAAACAGAGCATTCCATTTTTTAAAAAAGTCCATGCCAATTTCAGATACATGGCTTTATAAACTGGGTTAGAATCAGTTCTACTCAGCAATCCAACCCCTCTGTTTCTTTCCTCTTGGTTCAGCTCTGCCTTGGGACTCTCCTTTAGAAGAAATAAGCTGAGGCCTCAGACCATCTGGGCCTCTATCCACTTCTTATCTTCCAACTGCCTCCATGCTGAGGGCTGGTAGATTTCATCTCATGATGAAATTCTGACCAGTAAATTACAGCTGCCTGGTGTGCTGTGCATTGAGAAAAAACTCTGGACAAGAACAAGCACTACTGTCAATCAGTAATATTGGTCATAGAAGCTGAGGGTATTGTGGGGTATTGGGGCCTTCACACTTGCCATCACTGACCTAAACTCCCCTGAAACCCCAAGCATCTCTAAGTCCAGAAGTTAAGAGAGAAGAAATGGCATAAGAGGGGTGCCAAGGGCTTCCCCAGTCCCTGCCCAACTTTCCTACATAGTACAGAGCATCTTGTTCTGGCCCCTTCACGACAGAAGGGCTAGGCTCTGTTCCACCACCAAGTCACAACACCAACGATCCCAGAATTACAAAGACATTTTATACGGATTTTGAACAGAATTTCTGGAGAGGCAGAGGAACATCTTTGCATTTAGACATAATTATCCATCCCTCTTCCACTGATGAGTCCCTTCTTTCCAACTTGCCCGACCACACAGACCCACTCTGGGGCCCTTTATTCCTTCCCAATGGTCCCATAATAGGAATGGCACACGGTGCCTGCCACATGGGGCTGCTAGGTTCATCCTCCTGTGCTCTGGCCTGATGAGCTCCTGCTTCTCTTCTAACAAGGAATCTCCCTTACATGGTGACCCATACAGGGAAAAGACCAGAAGTTCCAGAGAACAAAAACATCAGAGGCAGAAAGGAAGGAGGTGAAGTGAATTCTAGGAATTTCTCTAAAAGCTAATCCTTGACCAAGGAAGGCCCCAGCTATAAAGAAGGCAACGATGCTCCCCAGCTCGCAGTTGGAGCCTGGGTAGCAACACACAGTGAGGAGGGAGGTCCTACCAGAAAAGTGGCCACAAGCCAGGCGTGGTGGTGACTCATGCCTGTAATCCCAGTACTTTAGGAGGCTGAGGCAGGAGGACTGATTGAGCCCAGGAGTTCCAGACCAGCCTAGGAAATACAGCGAGACCCTATCTCTACAAAAAATTTTAAAATTAGCCCGGGCTGGGGATGGTGGCTCACACCTGTAATCCCAGCACTTTGGGAGGCTGAGGTGGGCAGATCACTTGAGGTCAGGAGTTCAAAACCAGCCTGGCCAACATGGCAAAACCTCGTATCTACTAAAAATACCAAAATTAGCCAGGTGTCATGGCACATGCCTGTAATTCCAGCTACTCAGGAGGCTGAGGCATGAGAATCACTTGAACCCTGGGAGACAGAGGTTGCAGTGAGCCAAGATCACTCCACTGAACTCCAGCCTGGGTGACACAGTGACACTCTGTCTCAAAAAATAAATTAAAGAAATAAAATAAAAATTAGCCAGGCACGGTGGCATGCACCTGCAGTCCCAGCTATTCAGGAGGCTGAGGTAGGAAGACTGCTTGAACCCAGGAGGTCAAGGCTGCAGTGAGCCATGATCGTGCCACTGCACTCCAGCCTGAGTGACACAGCGAGACCCTCCCTATCTCAAAAAAAAAAAAAGAGCAAAGAACAGTGGCCACCATCAAGATTCCAGTTTTCTTACCCCGTGTTCCAGTACCCAAACATCTTACCCTGTGTTCCAGAACCCAAACATTTCATGTCTCCACAAATAGCACAATGTGTTACCTGAGTAGAAGAGCAGCCCAAAACTCAGCATCTGCCTGTAAGGCCATCAACTCCAGAGGGGCAGTCAGGGAAAACAGGGAACAACCACGGCCTGTACCTGCCTTGGGCAAGGACAGCACCTTCTTCTCAGGGCGGGCAGGACAAGGCCTTCCCCAGATGACATATGAGCACCAAAGTTCTCAACGGCACTGTACAATGCATGTAGACTGGAACTTGGTGAGGAGACCCAGAGTGAGGAACCAGCCACAGCTGTCTCTCAGCTGGAAGGGCCTAAGCTTAGATGGCCCTCCAGACCAGGAACGTGGCAAGTGAGATCTTCATCAAGGTAACTTAATTAACAGTGGCTCTCTAGGTCTCCATGGAAAATCACTTTGGCTGATTCTGGCTCACAAGAGGAGATGCTTGGGTATAAAACATGCGACATTACTGTCTTTCAGATAGGAGTTGGCAAAACCAAAATACCAGAACTCCAGCACAAGGAGAGTCCTCTCACCTCTGAGAAGCCTCCTGGCTACCAGTCTTTCACACCCCATCCCTGCATCTCTCCATACAGAAGCGCCAGCCAAGAGAAAAAAAAGACAATCACTATGAGAAAACCATGATAGAGCCAAAGACCTAAAGTCACTGGCCCATCCAGGACAGAGCTCTTGGCCAGAGAAGCCTAGCTGAACCAGACTGGCAGAGTCTCTTCTTCTCTTCTTCACTCTCAAAAGCATGGGTAGATCCAAAGCCCCCCACACTGCCGCTGCCCTCAGGATAAAACCCACGCTCCCCAGTCACAGCACACAAGGTATTTTCTTCTTTATCTTTTTGAGACAGAGTCTCACTCTGTCACCCAGGCTGGAGAGCAGTGGTGTGATCGCAGCTCACTGCAACCTCCACCTCCCAGGTTCGAGTGATTCTCCTGCCTCAGCCTCCCAAGTAGCTGGGATTACAGCACACACCACCACTATTATTAGCACCTGGCTAATTTTTGTATTTTTAGTAGAGATGGGGTTTTGCCATGTTGGCCAGGCTGTTCTTGAACTCCTGAACTCAAGTGATCCGCCTACCTCAATCTCCTAAAGTGCTGGGATTACAGGCATGAGCCAGGACACACACAAGGTATTTTCAGTCTGGCCCTGCCGACCTCATGCTCTGCACTCCATGTCATTTTATGCACTTTTTCTTCTGCCTGAAGCATCTGCTTCTCACTTTGTTCACCTAGAACATTCTAACTCATCTTTCCAGAGCCCACATCATCACCTCTTCTATGATTCCATGATGTTTTCCTCAAACTCTGAGGTACAGTCCATCCTCCAGGCCATCCTTGGATATGGCACACACTGTGGACTGACCCTTCAACACCACCTGTGGGGCCTCATGCCTGTGCTCCTGGGGCCCAGGCTGGGACAAAACAATGGGTACGGCCGGGCGCGGTGGCTCATGCCTGTAATCCCAGCACTTTGGGAGGCCGAGGTGGGCGGATCACGAAGTCAGGAGATCGAGACCACGGTGAAACCCCGTCTCTACTAAAAATACAAAAAAATTAGCCGGGCGTGTTGGCGGGCGCCTGTAGTCCCAGCTACTCAGGAGGCTGAGGCAGGAGAATGGCGTGAACCCGGGAGGTGGAGCTTGCAGTGAGCTGAGATCGCGCCACTGCACTCCAGCCTGGGCGACAGAGCAAGACTCCGTCTCAAAAAAAAAATGGGCACAGCCAGGCGTGGTGGCTCACGCCTGTAATCCCAGCACTTTGGGAGGCTGAGGAGGGCAGATCATGAGGTCAAGAGATCGAGACCATCCTGGCCAACATGGTGAAACACCATCTCTACTAAAAATACGAAAATTAGCTGGGTGTGGTGGTGCATGCCTGTAGTCCCACCTATTCGGGAGGCTGAGGCAGGGGAATTGCTTGAACCCAGGAGGCAGAGGTTTGCAGTGAGCCAAGATTGTGCCACTGTACTCCAACCTGGCAACAGAGCGAGACTCCGTCTCAAAACAGCAACAACAACAACAAAAACAATGGGTACTGTGCCCTGGTGTCTGGAATGAATGAATAAGTGCACTGCTGCCTAGCCAAAGGAAGTCAGCTGCAGGAGCAAGGGAAGGCTGGCTGGCTGTGGTCAGAGACCCCCGCTCTGGGCCTGGGCCCGGACACTAGCTACAGAGGAGAATGCCCCCACCCCTCTCCATGACATCCAGTGCTCTAGCCCAGGCCTACTACTCTTGGGTAAAGCAACCATCACATGTCAGGAGGCCTCCGCCACTGGCATGATGTTACAGTCTATTTTGAGGGTCACACTGGAGCATCTGTTGGCCTAGCCAGCCACACCCTCCATGTGTCATCACTAAGAGCCAGGGACACCCACAGGTCCATGAACTCTGTCTGTGGACATTGCTCCTCCCCAGGGACCCTCAGCTTCAGGCCCTCCTTCGCTTCCTAGAAAGACAGACCTGGATGCCCCTTATCTTCTGGCACCACTGGCAGTGCTCTGATGTCTCCTCACTCCACCAGACCCGCTCCCTGAGTTCACAGCTCTGGTGACTCAGCAAAATGCAGCTGAAGCCCATCAGTCTGTGCCAAGCTCTTAGCTCAAACACAGCCCCTCCTGCTCCACAGTGCTCTCTTATACTTGAGGAGTGCCCAGAAAGCCTAGCACCCAGACGTCAAGCTAGTTACCCATTAGACTTATAGGTCTAACAGGTCTCGCCTGCTGGGGAACTCCTACTCATCCCTCGCAACTGTTCCCAGGCTCTGCCTCCTCTTGCAGACTTTCAGTCCACTCTCTACTGAATGGGCCACAGGCTTCCTGAGGACAAAGCTGACCTGTGCTGGCTTTACCTCTGTTCTCCCTACACCTAGTATAGGACCTAGCACGTAGTAGGTATATATAAATATTCTGTGAAACCTTGACATGAAACTTTCCTTATTAGGCTAGCTTAGTGTGTTCTTCTCCAAAAGATATTGTCAAAACAAAGGACGTTCTGGAGAACAATGACACTAACAACTGGGTTTATAAATACCTTTTACAAAGGAAGGGTACTCAAATCTACAGAAAAGCAAGTTTACAGATTAAAAGGAACAGTAAGTTGATCAAGCCTGGCCCACAGCATGTCACAATTCTCTGGCCCCACACAGCACCATGCACCTTTCAGCTCTGTCCCCTAACATTGCAATCTGGTAGGAATCCAACAGAATATTCCTTCACTCTACCCAGGGAAGGAAGGCGATAGCTACAATGGGGAAAGGCCGCAGCAGCATGAACATGTGTGCCTAGGATCAGGCGAGGACATCTGACTCAGGCTACTCTACTGCACACCCTAAGCCCTGCAGCCAGGGTAGGACACCAAACATCCCAGGGACTCAGGGCTCACTCACAAAACAGGAACGTACATGATCATCTGCTCTAGCCACTTGCCAGAGATGCTCTCAGGATCAAACTAGGTAACACAGGAAAGCTAGACAACCAGTTAATGCTTGGGTCATGGACTAAACCAGGATCAAAAACACACCTCCAAAATCCATGGGACGCTGGCCATGGTGGCTCATGCCTGCAATCCCAGTGCTTTGGATCACTTTGAGGCAGGAGGATCACCTGAGGCTAGGAGTTGGAGACCAGCCTGGGCAACACAGCAAGATCCCATCTCTACAAAACAGTTTAAAAAAAAATTTGGCCGGGCGCGGTGGCTCAAGCCTGTAATCCCAGCACTTTGGGAGGCCGAGACGGGCGGATCAC
>NW_012123265.1:2137392-2139154 GCF_000951035.1 Colobus angolensis palliatus | reverse complement strand
ATGGTCTCGATCTCCCGACCTCGTGATCCGCCCGTCTCGGCCTCCCAAAGTGCTGGGATTACAGGCTTGAGCCACCGCGCCCGGCCTAAAACTGAAATGTTAAAAGCCAGTTGAAAGAATCCAGATCTCCAACATAACCAGACCTCATCTCTCAAAAAATACAAAAACAAAAAAAGAATCCAGGTCTCTAAGTATAAACACTTCCCTTCTGAAGTTGGTCTCTGCTCTCTAGCTAGATAACTAATTCAACTGTTATCTATGATAAAGACTAGGAGAAAACAATCCATTTTCTTCTCTACAAGTTTAAGAAGTGCACCTCAGTTTCTCTGGCAGTATGAGACTCTAGCACCACCATTTCAGTCAACATAATTTCTGAGGTGCTTGTTTTAACGGACTATTCTCATTCACACTAGTTCAAGCACGCTAAATACATGTGCTTCTATCAGATGGTGGAAGGGGAAAATAGGAGCTTTAAAGCCCTCCTATAAATTTAACTTTCCTATCTGTAAATGCACTAGATGGGGATAAAAATGAAAGACAGCCGGGTACAGTAGCTCATGCCTATAGTCCCAGCAGTTTGCGACACCAAGGTGGGAGGATCACTCGAGCCCAGGAGTTTGAGACCAGCCTGGGCAACACAGGAAGACCTCATCTCTACAAATAATTTTTAAAGTTAGGCTGGGTGCGGTGGCTCACACCTGTAATCCCAGCACTTTGGGAGGCCGAGGCAGGCGGATCACCTGAGGTCAGGAGTTTGAGACCAGCCTGACCAACAGGGAGAAACTCCGTCTCTACTAAAAATACAAAATTAGTCAGGCGTGGTGGCACATGCCTGTAAGCCCAGCTACTCGGGAGGCTGAGGCAGGAGAATCACTTGTATCCAGGAGGCAAAGGTTGCGGTGAGCTGAGATCGCGCCATTGCCCTCCAGCCTGGGCCAACAGGAGCGAAACTCCGTCTCAAGAAAAAAAAAAAATTAGCTAGGCGTGGTGGCATGCACCTGTATTCCCAGCTACTCAGGAGGCTGAGGTGGGAGGATAACTTGAGCCCAGAAGGTCGAAGCTGCAGTGCGCTGTGATCTTGCCACTGCACTCCAGCCTGGGAGACAGAGCAACACCCCATCTTGTTTAAAAAAAAAAAGAGAGAAAGATGCAGTAGCTTCCCATGATCAGAATTTCAGAGGCACAGAATTCTGGAGTTCAGGCAGCTTAGATGCTGGCCTGGATCCCCACAGTGCAGATCAGGAGACTGAAGCTCCAACATCCACCCAAGACCACAGAGACCTCACAGGCAGAGAAGTTACATCACTGAGGAAGTAGACGAGGCTCTGACTCTGGCAGTGTTGCCCCCAGCCTACTCCCTTGGTCAAGCATTTTGCATGCACCACAAAGGGGACAGTCCCTAGGGGAAAGAAGTTCTCAATGTCTGAGAACACACTCTCAGCATTGGCGTGGTCACCAGAGGGGTTGGCAAACTTCAGACACCAAACCTAAAGTCTGACAAGGAAAACCTTTCCAAGCTATTCCAAGATAGCTGCAGTCATGTTATTTCATAGCTTAAACACCTGCTTCGTCACAATCACTGGGAAAAAAAGGGAGACTGGGAGAAAGAAGAAAAAGAAAAAGAAAAATTGCTGGGCGCGGTGGCTCAAGCCTGTAATCCCAGCACTTTGGGAGGCCGAGACGGGCGGATCACGAGGTCAGGAGATCAAGACCATCCTGGCGAACACGGTGAAACCCCGTCTCTACTAAAAAATACAAAAAA
>NW_012123265.1:2129713-2137255 GCF_000951035.1 Colobus angolensis palliatus | reverse complement strand
CCGGGAGGCGGAGCTTGCAGTGAGCTGAGATCCGGCCACTGCACTCCAGCCTGGGCAACACAGCGAGACTCCATCTCAAAAAAAAAAAATAAGGAAAAGAAAAATTAAGTATCTCCCTTATGATTTCCTGTGTCTGCTTGGATCATCCTAAAATAGGGAGTCTCCCTAATGCTAATGCTGACTTTTTTTGGTTTGGTTTTGGGACGGAGTCTCGCTCTGTTGCCCAGGCTGGAGTGCAGTGGCATAATCTCAGCTCACTACAACCTCCGCCTCCCGTGTTCAAATGATTCTCATGCCTCAGCCTCCAAAGTAGATGGGATTACAGGTGCATGCCACCACACCCAGCTAATTTTTGAATTTTTTTTGTAGAGATGGGATTTTACCATGTTGGCCAGGCTGGTCTTGAACTCCTGATCTCAAGTGATCTGCCCGCCTCGGCCTTCCAAAGTGCTGGGATTACAGGTATGCCAGCTAATTTTTTTGTATTTTTAGTAGAGACAGGGTTTCACCATGCTTTCCAGGCTGGTCTCCAACTCCTGACCTCAGGTGATCTGCCCGTCTTAGCCTCCCAAAGTGCTGTGATTACAGGCGTGAGCCACCGCGCCGGGCTCCTAATGCTGACTTTAATGAGGACCTTCCTAAAGCTGATCCAACTAGTAGTGTTCAAATCCTTGGACTGAAAAACAAGTTTATGAGCAGCAAGGTCACCTGATTCTGACCATGTGTATGCTGTTTACACTGAGATGACAGGTCAGTGGCCACAACAGCTTTCATGAATGCTGCAAAGACTCTACTATCTCTTTGAAGGCTACCAGGGCCTCTACATGACTAAATGCCATAAAAAAGAACCTCATGAATACAGTAAGAATGTGAAAGGAAGTAAGTCACAAAAACACCACATGCTTATGAGGGAAACCCCATTTTGGACACTAAATTTTTAAAGTAAACTTGTTACTTGTTTGCCTAACCTTCTAGGTATCAAATTACATCATCACTAAAAAGAATCCCCTGCTTTACCCCCAACACACCCACTGGCCATCAAGATCTGCTGCTTCGACCAGACCGTGCTCACAGTCAGGAAACAGTGGCAGCCCAGACCCATGCGGCTCACCAGCTCACATCAGCAAGAGCCAGCCAAGGGACCTCAACTCTGACCACAGGGATCAGCTCGTGTTCAGGGAAAGAGGGTGGTCATAAACGGCTTACCCATCTCTTCCTTTGCTGACAATCTTCACTTCAAAGTAATAAATGCCACAGGCAGCAGGTATGGGGTGGGTGGCACGCACCGAGGCCGCATCTTTGTGATTTTTGCCATGACCTAACAGGGGAGGGCAAGGAAGAAATTTCAGCAGAAGGAAATGCAAATGGAAGCCTCATTTTTCTCTGCAACTCCTCCATGGCAACTCCACTCCTCTGTGGCCAAAGGAAGCGCTTACACAGTCCAAGGAATCATTAGACAACTGAGTAAACACTGCAACCTTCCACCTGTGCCTCACCTCCTCCTGAAAACAGCAGTCCTGCCTGAGACACTGCCCATACAAACAAAACAAGGGTACAGGCAATGTAAGAGATACCCAAGTGCTGCTCGCAGCCTCTCTAGAATCCAGGCAGCCCACCTGGGAGGCCAGGGGAAGGAGGAGGCCGACCTGTAAGACACCCCCCAAACTCTAGCACGGATCCCCAGGCCCAGTCTAGGTGCCTGGCAGGTGGGCAAGCCCATGAGTCTCAGGCTAATGGTAGGGATGTGACCACCCCTTTCTTCTAAGCTGTGGCGAAGGGTCCCGCTGGAGTTGGAGCCTGCCTAGGACAAGCAGGGAGGTCCTGGAGTGGAAGGTCCGGCCCAGCACTGGGTTTGGACACCTGTTGCGGTTCTCTTGACGGCAGGTGTCTCAGGACAGAGAACAGTCAACCCTCGGCCTGGTCAGCCTCACCACCATGGACATCCTGAAAGGGCCAAGGCCTAACTTGGAGTACCTAGGTAGGCAAAGGGAGGTGATGGGGCGGGGGCCTGGCCGCAGAGCCACCCCACGGACGCTCTAGCCTTGATTCCCCGCAGCCTGACGGGCCGATACCTTTGTAGTGGACGCGGAGGTTGCCCTGGGAGAGACCAATGTAGTTGTATTTGTCCTTGGGGCTCCAGGAGCGCGGCAGCGGAGTCTCTTGCTGGTTGACCGCGGGATACAGGCGCTGCAAGCGCCGGCTCAGCTCCTGCTCCCCGGGAGACGGCAGCCCGCCCCCAGCGCCCCCGCCGGAGGAGTCCCCAGCCTGCGGGTTCCCAGCTCCCGGGTCTGCCGTCGCTGCCGCCATCTTGGAGGGAGCTGCTATTGTGTCACTGGGGGCGGGGAGGAGCGGGACCAGATCCGCCACGCTCAGCCAATGGCCCGTGAGCCTCCCTGGGCCGCAGGGAAACCGAGTCCGAGTCCGGCAGCTCTCTTTGGACACTGACACGCCTTCGCCACATTTCGAACTCCATACCCCACAATGCAGAGCTCTCGAGAGGCGGAGCAACTCGGGCTGGTAGAGAATTCTGGGAGATGTAGTACAACCCTTCTCAGCCATAAGCCTGTCCCATCGAGACGTCGGGACACCGAAAACTACAATTCCCGCCGGCAAAGCGGCTCCGGCCTCTCAGCCGACTTCCCTCCCCATGGCCTCTGTTCATCCCCCTGTCCCAGTTCTCGTACCTGGGGTCAAATCGGCTGTAGTGATTGACTCTCGGGGCACCCGATGCTGGGTCCCAGTCCACCTTTGCTACTTTGTCCTGCTCTCAGCCTGCGGGCGCTAGGCTCAGGGGCGCCGCGCATCCCTGACTCCGCCCTCACCGCTGGGGCCTCTGGGGCCTGGTTGCCGTGGCGACGGGCTGTACACTACCACAGTTTCCCAGGCCGCGGGTGCTGGTTGCCCGCCTGCCCGTGGGTCATGGCCTGCCAGCAGTCGCGGTACCACAGCTTCTCGTCCGCGTCGAGGTAGGCGCTGGCCGGGATGAGGGCAGAGAGGAGGGCTGGAGTATTTCTAGAGAGGGAAATGGCACTTGATAGGACCTCTGCACCTCCTGCTGGCCTCTGACCATTAATCTAGGGCTCCAGCACCACAGAGTCAGTGGTTGCAGGAACGGTTAAAATCGGGCTGATTTAGCCCAGTGAAGACGGTACGTGCTAGCAAAAGGGCAGGCGTACTTTATCATTGCTAGTGACAACCAGCTTGTATTGAATGTACTATATGCCACATGCTTTATATACCCATGTTAAACATTTTATTTTTGAGACAAGATCTCACTCAGTCGCCCAGGCTGGAGTGCAGTGGCACTACTACGGCTCACTGCAGCCTCGACCTCCCAGGCTCAAGCGATCCTCCTGCCTCAGCCTCCTGAGTAGCTGGGACTACAGGCATGCACCACCACCCTCGGCTAATTTGTGGGTGTTTCTTTGTTAGTTTGTTTTTTGTAGATACGAGGTTTCACCAAGTTGCCCAGGCTTGTTTCGAACTCCTAGAATCAAGCGATCCTCCCACTTTGACCTCTCAAACTGGGATTACACGCGTGAACCCCTGCACGCGGCCTACGTACCATATTTAATCCTCATAACAACTGTATAATGTAGTAATATTACCATGTACAAGTAAAGAAATACTTCAGAAACCTGGTGAGATCATCCTTTGGGTAGCTTCTACTTGCACGCAGATGTGTAGCCACTGGATACTGCAAAATATGACCAGCTCCATCAGCCTGGAAAGCCATATATATGGATTAAAACAAAAATTTTGGCTAAATCATTTTCTAGTTTTGGGACTTCAGAGAAGGCCCTTCAAGTTCCGGGCTTCAGCTTATATATCTCAAACATGGGAATGATACAGTCCACCCCACAAACATTGTTGGGAACATTTAGGCAGAATATGTGAAGCTCTTACCACAGCTCTTGTATGTAAATAGGCACCCAGTAAGTATTGAATGAAAGTAGTGTCCCCCCTTCTACTCATTCCCAGTGGGAAAAAAAAAAAAAAAAACACCACCCAATCCCAACTAAACTCTCATCCTTCAGGGTCTGCTGCCTTGACAGTGAAAAGCCTACAAAAGTCGCTAAGAGGCCGGGCGCGGTGGCTAACACCTATAATCCCAGCACTTTGGGAAGCCACGGCAGGCGGATCATGAGGTCAGGAGATCGAGACCATCCTGGCTAACACGGTGAAACTCCGTCTCTACTAAAAATACAAAAAATTAGTCGGGCATGGTGGCGGGCGCCTGTAGTCCCAGCTACTCGGGAGGCTGAGGCAGGAGAATGGTGTGAACCCGGGAGGCAGAGCTTGCAGTGAGCTGAGATTATGCCATTGCACTCCAGCCTGGGCAACAGAGTGAGACTCCATATCAAAAAAAAAAAGTCCCTAAGAACAGGAAATGCCAATTTGATGATTTTTATTCAGAGTTAAAATTAGTCTACAAGAACCAGGTAGCAGGCTTGAGAAAGATAATTGTTGGGGCCAGGCACGGTGGCTCACGCCTAAAATCCCAGCACTTTGGGAGGCCGAGACGGGCGGATCACGAGGTCAGGAGATCGAGACCATCCTGGCTAACACGGTGAAACCCCGTCTCTACTAAAAAAAAAAAAAAAAAACTAGCCGGGCGTGGTGGAGGGCGCCTGTAGTCCCAGCTACTCGGGAGGCTGAGGCAGGAGAATGGCGTAAACGCGGAAGGCGGAGCTTGCAGTGAGCTGAGATCCGGCCCCTGCACTCCAGCCTGGGCGATAAAGCGAGACTCTGTCTCAAAAACAAAAAAAAAATAAAATAAAATAAATAGGCCGGGCATGGTGGCTCACACCCGTAATCCCAGCACTTTGGAAGGCCGAGGCGGGTCAGATCGAGACCATCCTGGGCAACATGGTGAAGCCCCGTCTCTAATAAAAATACAAAAATTAGCCAGGTGTGGTGGTGTGCACCTTTAGTCCCAGCTACTCAGGAGGCTGAGGCAGGAGTTAGAGGCTGAACCTGGGAGTTAGAGGCTGCAGTGAGCCGAGATCACACCATTGCACTCCAGCCTGGGTGACAGAGTAAGACTCTGTCTCAAAAAAAAAAAGAAAAAAAAAATTGACTGGGTGCAGTGGCTCATGCCTGTGATCCCAGCACTTTGGGAGGCCGAGGCAGGCGGATCACCTGAGGTCAGGAGTTTGAAACCAGAAATAAATAAATAAACAAATAAATAAATAAATAGAGGCAAAGTCTCACTATGTTGCTCAGGCTCATCTCAAACTCTTGGGCTCAAGCAATCTGTCTGTCTTGGCTTCCCAAAGTGCTGGGATTACAGGCATGAGCTACCATGCCCAGATACACATCTAATTTTTTTTGTTTTGTTTTCAGACAGAGTTTTACTCTGTCACTGAGGCTGGAGTGCAGTGGTGTGATCTCGGCTCACTGCAACCTCTGCCTCCCAGATTCAAGTGATTCTTCTGCCTCAGTCTCCCAAGTAGCTAGAATTAGAGGCACCCGCCACCACACCCAGCTAATTCGTGTTTAAACTTCAGACCAGTCGCGGTGGTGGCTCACGCCTGTAATCCCAGCACTTTGGGAAGCGGAGGTGGGTGGATCATTTGAGGTCAGGTATTCAAGACAGCCTAGCCAACATGGTGAAACCCCAATCTCTACTAAAAATACAAAACTTAGCTGGGCATGATGGCAGGGGACTGTAGTCCCAGCTACTCAGGAGGCTGAGGAAGGAGAATCGCTTGAACCCGGGAGGTGGAGATTGCAGTGAGCTGAGATGGCGCCACTGCACTCTACCCTGAGTGACAGAGCAAGACTCTGTCTTAAAATAAATAAATAAATAAAATAAACTTCACAACTGTGTAAGATATGCAAAGCAAGAGTTGTCTCTGGTCGGGCACAGTGGCTGACGCCTGTAATCCCAGCACTTTGGGAGGCCAAGGCAGGTTTATCACGAGGTCAGGAGTTCAAGACCAGCCTGGCCAACATGGTGAAACCCCATCTCTACTAAAAATACAAAAATTATCCAGACGTGGTGGCAGATGCCTGTAATCCCAGCTACTCAGGAGGCTGAGGCAGAGAACTGCTTGAACCCGCAAGATGGAGGTTGCAGTGGGCTGAGATCGCACCACCGCACTCCAGCCTGGGTGACAGAGCGAGACTCCGTCTCAAAAAAAAAAACAGTTGTCTCCACTTCTTTGTGAAGAAACCAGGCTGAGAGATGTTAAATGACTTGCTCAAGGGTGGCCCTATTGGAACCCCAGATGTCAGCCCTTAGACCCTATCAGCCAGTAAGTGCAGGATTCAGACTTACACCCCAGATCCTGGACCCCAGACCCTGTGCTTCTTGTCCTACAGCACCTGCCCTTTGTATCACAGCCCCAGAGTGTGCCAGAGTTGTGTACGTGAAACCAACATCACAGCCACAGTTGAACACTGAACAGAAGTATAGGCCCATGGGGTTCTCTGGGTTCATGGGGAGGATATCTTGCTGCTGCAGTAGTTGTTGAAATTTTGGTGATGAAAAGAATGTTTCTGGGAATGTAGGGCAAATGGTTTGGACCCAAGGCCAGGGACTTGCTTGGCAGTTTCTCTGGGAATCTGGAGCAGCACTGGGAAGACTCAGAGCCTAGCTCGGGGAGATGGCTATGCCTTGTGGATCTAGGAAGGATGGAGGTTCTCTCCCAACTCTGGACTCTGTCACCCACCATCAGCTTTCCCTTCTCTGTGCAGATTACAGCCACAACCTTCAGGAGTGACCATAGATGAATCCTTTCTCATAGAAAACAAGAGTACCCAGAAACGCAAGCTTCTTCAGAAACGAAGGACGCTGGTTAGTGACAGTGTTGTTTTGGAACCCCAAATGTCAGTCCCCAGACCCTATCCGTCTCCCTTCCTGCAACCCAAGAATACCACCTACGTGAAATATACCCACCTGAAACATGTCCACCAAGTGGCTTCTTCTCAGTCACAGAGTATGGCTCAGAGAGGCCAGGCCCACCAGGCTTTGGGAAGAAAGGTGTACACTGGCTGCCTGCTCCTAATCTGAAAAGCCTTCCCGGATCTCCCCAGGCAGAGAGAGAACTCACCTCTGCCCACAGACACCCCTTGCCTGCAGCTCAGCATTCTGCAGTGGACCTCACTTCACATCCCTCCCGCCAACACGCAAGGCACTGTGCTACCTGCTGGGATGGTCACACCAGATCTGCCAAGGTCCTTCAAGGCTGTGACTATATCTTTCTGTCTTTATGGCCCTAGTATCTAACAGGCTACCTGAATGGCTGCCAAATGTTGATAGCTCCATCACTGCTGAGTAGGTGTGTGGAGGCAGTAGGAAAGAGATGCGTCTCTACCAAGTTCACTCCAGATCTCTCCGCCATTCCTTTGTTTTAAAGGTTTTATATAAAAATGAATGCTGTACCAAAGGTATCAGAAGAGAAATGAATTTTTTTTTTTTTTTTTTTTTTTTTTGAGACAGAGTCTCGCTCTTTCGCCCAGGCTGGAGTGCAATGGCCGAATCTCAGCTCACTGCAAGCTCCACCTGCCGGGTTTACGCCATTCTCCTGCCTCAGC
>NW_012123265.1:2126687-2128666 GCF_000951035.1 Colobus angolensis palliatus | reverse complement strand
ACAGAGTTTTGCTCTGACACAGGCTGGAATGCAGTGGCACAAACACAGCTCACTGCAGACTCCACCTCCCATGCTCAACCAATCCTCCCACTCAGCCTCCTGAGTAGCTGAGACTACAGGAGTGCACCACCACACCTGGCTATTTTTTGTATTTTTTGTAGTGGATCTAACTACGTTGCCTAGGCTGGTCTTGAACTCCTGGGCTCAAGCTGTCCTTCTTCCTTGGCCTCCCAAAGCACTGGGATTACAGGTGTGAGCCACCACACCAAGCCCAATGCTGTTTTTTTTTTTTTTTTGAGAGTCATGCTCTGTTGCCCAAGAAGGAGTACAGTGGCGCCATCTCGGCTCACTGCAACCTCCGCCTCCTGGGTTCAAGTGATTATCCTACTACCTCAGCCTCCTGAGTAGCTGGGATTACAGGCGTGCACAACCATGCCTGCATAATTTTTTTTTTTTGAGATGGAATCTCGCTGTTGCCCAGGCTGTAGTGCAGTGGTGTTATCTCGGCTCACTGCAAGCTCTGCCTCCCAGGTTCATGCCATTCTCCTGCCTCAGCCTCCCAAGTAGCTGGGACTACAGGCGCCCGCCACCATGCCCGGCTAAGTTTTTTTGTATTTTTAGTAGAGACGGGGTTTCACCATGTTAGCCAGGATGGTCTTGATCTCCTAACCTCATGATCCGCCTGCCTCGGCCTCCCAAAGTGCTGGGATTACAAGCGTGAACCACCACGCCCAGTCACGCCTGGTGAATTTTTGTATTTTTAGTAGAGACAGGGTTTCATCATGTTGGTCAGGCTGGTTTTAAACTCCTGACCTCGTGATCCGCCCGCCTCAGTCTCCCAAAGTGCTGGGATTACAGGCATGAGCCACTGTGCCCAGCCCCAATGCTGTCTTATTAAGTACTTTTGGGCTCTTGTTGATATGATCATAGGATTGTTATTAATCAGCAAATAGCCATTGTCCAAATCTCATAAGGGAAAAAACACATTTGAGTAAACTTACAACTCTGGCTCACAGTGGAACAGCATGGGTTTTCCTTGTGTGACCATGACCCTCGAGAGGAATTAGGAAACACATGGGCCACACACTTTGTGGGGCTGGCCCAACACTCCTGTGGGAGTGACTCCAGGGAGGAGAAAGCTGGGATCAATATGGATTATTTGCAGAGACCAAGCGCAACCCAAAGACCTGATGACTAGGGGAGAACCCTGAGGCTCCCAGGCAGCCTTCTCAGCTGCCACCTTCTGTGGGCCAGGCTTTTTCATTTCAACTTTCTTTAGAGCGACATCAACCACCAGTGGGCAGTGTTCCCTCCCGCCGTACCTCCAGGGGCGCCTTCCCGTTTTTACCTACCGGGGGAAGTAGAGAGCACGGAGCGCCCGGGGAGCACTGCGTTCCAGCCTACCGGGCGGAAATCCCTCAGCTGTTAATAACCTCGCCAAGAATCGGCTGTGGCAGCTGGTTCTCCAGCTTCCACTCGCCTCTGCAAGCAAAGGAGGGTAGCCCCATTTTCTCCCGGTAGAAACAGTAGACAGAACACGAGGACTGTTTTTTTGGGGGGGGTGTGTGTGTTTTTGTTTTTTGGTTTTTGTTTTTTGAGACGGAGCCTCGCTCTGTCGCCCAGGCTGGAGCGCAGTGGCACAATCTTCTCTCACTGCAACCTCCGCTTCCCAGGTTCAAGCGATTCTTCTGCCTCAGCCTCCCGAGTAGCTGGGATTACAGGCACGTGTCACCGCACCTGGCTAATTTTTTGCATTTTTAGTAGAGACGAAGTTTCACCGTGTTACCCAGGATGGTCTTGTTCTCCTGACCTCGTGATTTGCTCGCCTTGGCCTCCCAAAGTGCTGGGATTACAGGCGTGAGCCACCGCGTCCGGCCAAGGACTGTTCTTTCGCAAGTCTGAAAAACGGCGGGGCGCGGTGGCTCATGCCTGTAATCCCAGCACTTTGGAAGGCCGAAGTGGGTGGATCACCTGAGGTC
>NW_012123265.1:2125280-2125961 GCF_000951035.1 Colobus angolensis palliatus | reverse complement strand
TGAGACAGAGTCTCTCTCTGTCGCCCAGACTGGAGTGCAGTCGTGCAGTCTCTGCTCACTGTAGCCTCTGCCTCCAGGGTTCAAGTAATTCTTCTGCGTTGGCCTCCAGAGTAGCTGGGATTACAGGCGTGCACCACCAGTCCCGACTAATTTTTGTATTTTTAGAAGAGATGGGGTTTCAACATGTTGGCCAGACTGGTCTCAAATTCCTGGCCTCAGGTTATCCGCCTGCCTGGGCCTCCCGAAGTGCTGGGAATCAGGCGTGAGCTGGGTGCAGTGGCTCACACCTGTAATCTCTACTAAAAATACAAAAGAACCAGGCATGGTGGCAGGCACTGGTAATCTCAGCTACTCAGGAGGCTGAGGCAGGAGAATCACTTGAACTCAAGAGGCAGAGGCTGCAGTGAGCAGAGTTTGCACTACTGCACTCCAGCCTGGGCAACAGAGTGTGATTCCATCTCAAATAAATAAATACATACATACGTATAAACATACATACATAAATAATTACATCCATTTTGATAGTCTTTTTTTTTTTTTGAGACGGAGTTACACTCTTGTCCCCCCCCCGCTGGAGTACAATGGCTCAATCTCAGCTCACTGCAACCTCTGCCTCCCGAGTTCAAGCGATTCTCCTGCCTCAGCCTCCCAAGTAGCTGGGATTACAGGCATGCGCCACCA
>NW_012123265.1:2104848-2120385 GCF_000951035.1 Colobus angolensis palliatus | reverse complement strand
TACCACTGCACTCCAGCCTGGGGGACAGAGCAAGACTGTCTCAAAAAGAAAAAAAAAAAAAAAAAAGTCAGGACTGGGGGAGGAGGGATGGAGAGAAACATTAGAAAGGGGAGCAATGTTGCCATGGTAGCCCCACCTGTCCCTCCCTGCAGACTGGTCAGTTCTCCATGGGTGGGCACCTGTCCCCATGGCCCACATACACCAGTGGCCAGACCATTTTGCAAAATCGAAAACCCTGTTCAGATGACTACCGGAAGCAAGTAGGGTAAGCCAGGGTCAGTCCCATGGTGAGTGGGCTGGCATGGGCCAGGCTTTGGGCCAGGAGACGGCAGGGGCGTGTGTTGCCCCAGACTGAGGGCTCAAGGGCCCCGTGGGGGTGCTGGCCACATTATCAGCCACCATCCCCTGCAGGAGCTGCCAGCAGCATCCCTTTCGCACTGCCAAGCCCCGGTACTTAGAGGAGCTGGAAAACTACTTACGCAAGGAGCTCCTCCTGCTGGACCTAGGCACAGATTCCACCCAGGAACTAAGGCTGCAGGTCAGAGCCACAGAAGAAACTTGGGGAAGGTGGGGAAAGGGTGGGAAGAAGCTTCACCTACCAGCCAGGCACAGTGGCTCACGCCTATAATCCCAGCACTTTGGGAGGCCGAGGCGGGTGGATCACCTGAGGTCAGGAGTTCAAGACCAGCCTGGCCAACATGGCAAAACCCCGTCTCTACTAAAAGTACAAAAATTAGCCAGGCATGGTGGTGGGCACCGGTAGTCCCAGCTACTCAGGAGGCTGAGGCAGAAGAATCACTTGAGCCCGGGAGGGAGCAGTTGCAGTGAGACGAGATCACACCACTGCACTCCAACCTGGGCAACAAGAGTGAGTCTCCGTCTCAAAAACAAAAAAAGCCTCACCTACAAGGTGAGCACCTCAGACCTTCAGGGGATACCCACCTCTCCCAGCTCTCCTGGGTCTCCTTCCCTGAACGGAAGCATGAAACATCCTATGAAAATGCCAGTGAGGCCGGGCACAGTGGCTCAGGCTCACGCCTGTAATCCCAGCACTTTGGGAGGCTGAGGCAGGAGGATTGCTTGAGGTCAGGAGCTCAAGACCAGCCTGGCCAACATGGTGAAACCCTGCCTCTACTAAAAATACAAAACCTGGAGTGGTGGTGCACACCTGTAGTCCCAACTACTCAGAGGCTTGAACCCAGGAGGTGGAGGTTGCAGTGAGCTGAGATCGTACCACTGCACTCCAGCCTGGGGGGCAGAGCAAGACTGTCTCAAAAAGGAAAAAAAAAAAAAAAAAGTCAGGACTGGGGGAGGAGGGATGGAGAGAAACATTAGAAAGGGAAGCAATGTTGCCATGGTAACCCCACCTGTCCCTCCCTGCAGACTGGTCAGTTCTCCAAGGGTGGGCACCTGTCCCCATGGCCCACATACACCAGTGGCCAGACCATTTTGCAAAATCGAAAACCCTGTTCAGGCAGGAGAATCACTTGAACCCAGGAGGCAGAGGTTGC
The DNA here is from genome assembly GCF_000951035.1 of Colobus angolensis palliatus. Lineage (NCBI taxonomy): Eukaryota > Metazoa > Chordata > Mammalia > Primates > Cercopithecidae > Colobus > Colobus angolensis. The sequence continues at coordinate 2,118,874 of NW_012123265.1, read as the reverse complement.
AGTGAGCCAAGATCGTGCCACAGCACTACAGCCTGGGCAACAGAGTGAGACTCTGTCAAAAAAAAAAAAGAAAAAAGAAAAAAGAAGGCCGGGCACGGTGGCCCACACCTGTAATCCCAGCACTTTGGGAGGCCAAGGCGGGCAGATCACCAGGTCAGGAGATCGAGACCATCCTGGGTAACACAGTGAAACCCTATCTTTACTAAAAATACAAAAAATTAGCTGGGCGTGGTGGCGGGCACCTGTAGTCCCAGCTGCTCAGGAGCATGAGGCAGGAGAATGGCATGAACCCAGGAGGCAGAGCTTGCAGTAAGCCAAGTTTGCGCCACTGCACTCCAGCCTGGGCGACACAGTGAGACGCTGTCTCAAAAAAAAAAAAAAGAAAGAAAACGCCAGTGAGCAGGCAAGGCTGCAATGTGGATGTGAAAGTCTCCTGAGGCTAGAGTTTCCTCACCTGAGTCAGGTGGCCTGGATGCTGTGCCCAGTCCCTAGAGCTCTGTGATCCCCAGTGCCCAGGTTAGGTCACAACATCAGTGAATAGAGCCTGATGTTGGCAGTTGGGCAAGCAGGGGTCACGCCGTGTTTACCAGCCCAGTGGCAACAACCCCAAGCTTAAGGAACCAGCCCAGATGCATAAGGAGGGAGGGAGGGAGGGAGAGAGAGAGAGATATATATCAGATCCAACCCAGATTCCAGTGTATATTAGGGAGAGAATCACCAAATCTGCTCAAACAAGGATGATGACAGATAATTCCTGCCTTTTGACTTAGTCACTGACTAAAGCATTTACTGAGCACTGGCTGTGTGCAAGTGCAAGGCCCTGGGCTGGGGCCTTACATCGATCTCCCGAGCAGATAAGGAAGAAGGCATACCACTATGGTATAGTGGGGCTGGGCTTCAAACTCAGGGCTGACTCTGGAGACTGTGCTCATTTCAGTGAGCAATGCTGCCTCCAGAAACCTCTCATGCGTCCAAATGGGACAGGGGACCATACCCCTACTTGCATGTCAGGACGCAAGGGTACAACCTTCAATCTCCTGAATCTACCAGGCTCTAAGATCGGAAGAGGTTACAAGTGAGAGGCCAATGATACTGTGTCCAGAAGGCAAGAGGCTGGCTGCCTGGAGAGCCAGAGAGGGGCTCAGGCACAGAGTGGAGATCTGTCTATGGTCATAGCAGTCCACTAGGCCTCAGACAGCATCAGGACAGGCCTCCAGAGAGCTGCCCCCCAGGCTCCATGGCACTGTGAGGTACCTGGCTGGTGTCTAGGGCATTTACTTGAATATAAGTGACCTGGCAGCCTTACACTGGAATACTACTAAGCCCAGTAAAGAAAAACACAGGACTGGGCACAGTGGCTCACGCCTGTAATCCCTCCACTTTGGAAGGCCGAGGTGGGTGGATCACGACATCAGGAGATTGAGACCATCCTGGCCAACATGGTGAAACCCCGTCTCTACTAAAAATACAAAAATTAGCCCAGCATGGTGGCGGGCACCTGTAATCCCAGCTACTCAGGAGGCTGAGGCAGGAGAATCACTTGAACCTGGGAGGCGGAGGTTGCAGTGAGCCAAGATCGCACCACTGCACTCCAGCCTGGGTGACAGAGCAAGACTCCATTTCAGGAAAAAAGAAAAAGAAAAATAGTTCCCCACTAAGGGTGGCAGCTGTGGGCCAGGAGATGATGGGTTCCCTTTTCTTGCCAGCCTTACAGAGAGATCTTTGAGTTCTTCATAGAGGACTTCAAAACGTACAAGCCATTACTATCCTCCATCAAGAATGCATATGAGGGGATGCTGGGTAAGAATGCACCTCCTGCCAGGCACAGTGGCTCACGCCTGTAATCCCAGCACTTTGGGAGGCCAAAGTGGTGGATCACTTGAGGTCAGGAGTTTGAGACCAGCCTGGCCAATATGGTGAAACCCTGTCTCTACTAAAAACGCAAAAAAATTAGCTGTGCATGGTGGCACACACCTATAATCTCAGCTACTTGGGAGATTGAGGCAGGAGAATTGCTTGAACCTAGGAGGTGGAGGTTGCAGTGAGTTGAGATCACACCACTGCACTCCAGCCTGGGCAAAAGAACAAGACTCCATCGCAAAAAAAAAAAAAGAATGCAGAAATGCAGCTCCCCTCCTTGTCCCAGCCTGGAAGGGGTGGAGAAGATCCTATTCGACCTTCTGGCGCTCCACAGCAGGGCTGCGGCAGCTACCCAACTGGGCCTTGAGGTCACCAAGGCCCCTCAGCCATTCTGCACAGACTGTTCCGTTATAGGGCACCCCAGAGCACCTGACCACACCTGTCGTTGAGAAGCACAGTGGGGCAGTCCCTGTTGAAAATGGAGTGAACCCCAGGAGAGAGTGAGCACCTCTGGGAGTCAGCAGGCTCCCCTGCCAGGCTCAGGAGGTACAGGGCATGGTGCAGCTGCAGGACTTAAGGCTGTAGGGGAAAGGACATGGGAGACACCCCGGTCTTCATCTGAACTCTGCCCTTGGTTTAAAATCAAGTGCAGGAAGGCCTGAAACAGGGACCATGGCTTTGAACAAGGCATGCAGAGATTCTTGGGGTTTGCAAGTGACATAGCCACTCACCCATGACCTTAGGGTCTGTCTTCTGGCTGTTTGTTCTCCATGGCCCCAAAGCAGCTCTCCCACCTGTCTCTGCTTAGCCCACCAAAGGGAGAAGATCCGGGCTCTGGAGCCCCTGAAGGCCAAGCTTGTCACTGTGAATGAGGACTGCAATGAGAGGATCCTGGCCATGAGAGCTGAGGAGAAACATGAAATCTCCCTGCTCAAGAAAGAGAAGATGAATTTACTAAAACTCATCGACAAAAAGAATGAGGAGAAGATTTCACTGCAGAGTGAGGTGAATGGAAGTGGTGTGATGACCAAGTCCCCGAATTCCTGCCAACCCCACCACAAGGGTGACCCCCTATCCTGCTCTGCCTTTCTACAGGGGAGTGACACGCTGAGCCACCACCTTCCCCCCAGAGCCTTGCTAACTCCACCCTCTGCCCTGCTGCTAGGCTCAGCACTTTCCCCAAAGGGGGAAGCAGTGGTACCTTGCCGAATTCTCAGAAATGGCCAATCTCCTTCTTCTTTCACTTTTCCTGTTCGCAGGCCCTGATGGGGCCACCCAGCAACCAGCCCACTCCCTGGGGTGACCAATTGCATACACGGGTTCAAGGGCAGCCCCTGACCACACAGCCACCTTCTCCACAGGTGGCCAAACTGAGGAAGAACTTGGCTGAGGAGTACCTGCACTACCTCAGTGAGCGAGATGCCCGTAAGATACTCATCGCAGACCTGAACGAGCTGCAGTACCAGCGGGAGGACATGTCATTGGCCCAGTCTCCAGGTAAGCCTGAATCAGGTTTCTCTCCTCTCTAAGATGCTGGAGGAGTCTGGTCTCACCCCTAAGCCCCATTCATTCAACATTCCTAAGACCTGCTCATTCCATAACCATTCGGGGGGAGATGTCCCTGCCTCTCCCAGGGCTGTGTATCTTCTGAGTTGAACTGAGAATTGTAGGAACACAGTTGGTAGCTGAGGCAGACTAGGCTCCTGGTGGGCTGGACAGGCCTATTACTCAGTTTCCTGGGCTTCTAGACTTTAGCCTGAAACCCTAGGCTGATAGCGCTGTGGGCAAGACCCAGGGAACCCCAAACGGGAAGGGCAGAAGGCTTCAGGCAACGCCTGAGAAAGCCAGGGTGACACGCGCTGGTGGGCCCCCTCCCCTGGCAGGCATCTGGGGGGAGGACCCTGTGAAGTTAACCCTGGCTCTTAAGATGACCCGGCAAGACCTGACCCGCACACAGATGGAACTCAACACCATGAAGGCCAACTTTGGAGATGTAGTCCCTAGGAGGGACTTTGAAATGCAGGAGAAGACCAACAAGGATCTTCAGGAGCAGGTGCTGAGGCAGGCAGGGCCAGGAGGGTAGGATGGGGTCTCACAGGTGGGGGGCCAGGGCCAATGTCCTTGCCCACAGCTGGACACCCTGAGAGCCAGCTATGAGGAGGTTCGCAAGGAGCATGAGATCCTGATGCAGCTGCACATGAGCACGCTGAAGGAGCGGGACCAGTTCTTCTCTGAGCTACAGGAGATCCAGCGCACTTCCACGCCGAGGCCTGACTGGACCAAATGCGAAGGTGAGGGCGGCCAGCGGGGCCCCAGGTCCTGCTTACATGTGGGCCCGGACTCCAGCTCCCTCTCCCCACATGCAGATGTGGTGGCTGGGGGCCCAGAGCGCTGGCAGATGCTGGCTGAGGGCAAGAACAGCGACCAGCTGGTGGACGTGCTCCTGGAAGAGATTGGCTCGGGGCTGCTGCGGGAGAAAGAATTCTTCCCTGGTCTGGTAGGGGAGGCCCCAGGAGTGGGGCTTAGGCCAGAGTCAGAACAGCCATGCCCTGCTGCTCAGATGAGCTTTCGGGGAACCAACTGGGGCTCTTCCCTGCTTGAGGGTGGGGCCACAGATGGGTCCAGAGATGAGCTGATATCCTCCCTCCTAGGGTTATGGGGAAGCCATCCCTGCTTTTCTTCGGTTTGAAGGCCTCGTGGAGAACAAGAAGCCAAGCAAGAAGGATGTAGTCGACCTCCTCAAGGATGCCTGGAAGGAACGTCTTGCTGAGGAGCAGGTCAGATCTCACCAGCCACTCTGGTCCAGCATGGTCTTCAGATCCAGAGTCTTCTGGAGGTCCAGAGGTGCCAGGGATGAGGGCCAACCAACTGTAAGGCAGGCTGACCAAGCATTTCCTCAATCCTGCAGAAAGAGACATTCCCAGACTTCTTCTTCAATTTCCTGGAGCGTCGCTTTGGGCCCAGTGATGCCATGGCCTGGGCTTACACTATTTTTGAAAATATCAAGATCTTCCACTCCAATGAGGTTATGAGTCAGTTCTATGCAGTCCTGATGGGAAAGGTGAGCTGGGGCCTATTCCCCTTGGGGAGACTGAGAGGGGTCTTTGTCCCTAGCATAGACCAGCTTTGCCCCCACCACTCCCAGGAAGAGCAAGTGAATAATGCTTCTCTCCTTATAGCGGAGTGAGAATGTGTATGTCACCCAGAAGGAGACAGTAGCCCAGCTGCTGAAGGAGATGACAAATGCTGACAGTCAGAACAAGGGGCTACTAACCATGGAGCAGTTCAAGTGAGAGGCTGGTCCAGGCCACCCCCAACTCCTACCCAACTCTTCCTGCATCTGCAGGGAAAAGGGGCACCTGGTGGGAAGGGCCACAGCCTTGGAACTTACTCCCTTTTGAGCACTAGGGAGAGGCACAAGCAGGCCTCAGCAGGTCCCTGTTGGCCCTCATGTCTCCCCTACAGCACTGTCCTTAAGAGTACCTTCCCTCTCAAGACAGAAGAGCAAATCCAGGAGCTGATGGAGGCAGGAGGCTGGCATCCCAGCAGCAGCAATGCAGACTTGCTCAACTACCGCTCACTGTTTATGGAGGTGGGTATGTGGGTCCAGGAACTGGCCTGGCCCCTGCCCCAGCCTTGGTTGGACCCTAGCCAATGTGCCCTCCCCCTGACTTGTGGCCCATCCTAGGATGAGGAGGGCCAGAGTGAGCCCTTTGTGCAAAAGCTCTGGGAACAATACATGGATGAGAAGGATGAGTACTTACAGCAGCTAAAGCAGGAGCTGGGCACAGAACTGTGAGTGACCCTGATCCATAGGCAAGTCCCACAGGCTGGGCCCCTGAAGCCCCTGGGTCTCCCTGTGTACCATGCACCATCCACTGCTCAAGCCCAGCACAGAGGAGGGCACCTGGGAGTCTGGGGCATGGAGAGGAGGGGTCAGGGCCTGTCACTCTTTTCCTGTGGGGCAGCTACGAGGAGGTGACTCTGCCCAAGCTGCGAGGGGCCCTGATGACCATCGACCCCAGCCTGAACAAGCAGACTGTGAACACCTACATGAGCCAGGCCTTCCAGCTCCCTGAGTCAGAACTGCCAGAGGACGGTGACGAGAAGGAAGAAGGCGTGGTGGAAATCCTCCAGACTGCCCTGGAGCGGCTTCAAGTGATTGACATCAGGCGTGTGGGACCTCGAGAGCCAGAGCCTGCAAACTAGGAGCCTGTGGGCAGCCTGCGTGCTCATCCTGCTAACCCCTAGCTTTTAGTATAAAAGCGTTTGTCTAAACCCATGCCATTCTCCAGACTGTGCTGGGGAGTTGTCGGGGGGAATCAGTCCTTGCCTGGCTGGCCCCAGGACATGCACCAAAATGCAGAATATTCTGTTTATGACACTTTATTGATGCTGGGGGGGTGGGGAGGAGACCTGGAGAAATATGTGGGGGCAAGAGGCCCCAGGTGGGGACAGGGAAAGTGTCGAGGCCTGGCCACTACTGGGCAGGGAAGACAGAGTTGCCACTGTACGCACAGGGGATGAGCAGCTGCCGGTACTCCAGGGGCAGGTGCCGCTCCACTAGCACATGCAGTGAGACTTGGTCGGTGACCAGGCCCTGCCTGCAGCGGAGGAAAAGAAAGGACAGGCAGAATCAGTGCCAGAGCTCCCCCAGCCAGCACCCTCACACCTTCCGCCCTCTCACCGCCGCATCAGCAGCTCCAGGTCCTCTGGCTTCACAGTCTTGCGGCCAGCATGAGCAGCAAATACCTCCAGGTCATCACAAAGATGCTGGAAATATTTATCTAGGCTGCCAAGAAGGTGGGGATAGAGTAGGATGAACAGTCTGATCATGACCTAAGGGGTTCCTCTCCCTACCCCACGTGCCCAGGACTCACCACTTCTCCACCATCTCAAGAGCCTTCCTCTCCATGGGCATCTTGGCAAAGAAGCTAAAGAGTTTCACATAGTGGCTCAGTCCAGCCTTGTGGGGATCTTGCCGGGGCCTGGGGCCGGTGGTCCGGGGCCTAGGGGGACACCTGACCAACAGAGGCTCTGCAGGCTCTGAAGATAAGCTGAGGGCAACAGTGTACAGAGGGAGCTGAACTTGCCTCAGGAGGCCCTTATTCAAGGGCAAGTCTTGCTGGCTCCTGCTGAGGCTGGGGACCATGTGGCCCTTGGCCAGCCAGGACCAGCAGCCCTGACCACCGGCTGAGGGGCAGTTGGGTCAGGGGGCCACAAAGAGGCCAGTCTTTCCCTGGGGCTCTGTTCCTCCAGTCGACTTGACATCCTAGTTCAGGCTTATCTATATTGGTATCTGCTTGGGTCCATGACCCCAGGCCTTAGAATGGACAGTCTCTTCCCTTACTCTACTGCTGCCTTTCCCGATTCTGCTAATCATCCCCCAGGAAGACTTTTCTGACTACAAACCGACCACATACTTTCCCCTTTCCCCTTACCCAGGCTCCTCTAAGCTCTGGAGGCAGGCACCAGGACGGCAGGGGTGCTCTTGGTGAGCTCTCCCCAGCCCAGCTCAGGCTGCCCTGCTAGGTAATCATCTGCATACCCGTAGGACGGGGGAGGACCCTATGCACACAGCGTACCCAATGATCCCTTCCCAAGAGGCCCGTGAGGAACGGGGTTGTGGGATCTTACACTGCAGCACCAGGCGGTGGGGCTGGCTCAGGAAACTGATGATGTTGCCTGGCCTGGAGAGACTCAGGGGTGCTGGAGGCCGACTCTGGACTTGCTACAAAGGAAGAAGGGTGGGGTCACAGGAATTCCAGGCCTGACCATCTTACCCAGGCCAGCACAGCCACAGTATTTCTGTCCTGTTTCTGGTGGAACCCATCTAGCTCCAGCCAAGCGGGTGCCCCTCACAGTATCCCTGAACCCCTAACACCACCAGTGCCCGGAAACACAACCCAGGCAAGGCCTGTCTGTGTGCTGGGGCCTGAACACAGCTGTCACCAGTCACCCCCTGCACTGGGCCTCTTACCTGCCTTGCTAGAGGCATCCTCATCCCCTGAAGATGCTCCTGGCCCCTCGGCCTCAGCAGTCCCCTGGGATCCCTCTGCTTCTGTCACCTGTGTGTGTCCCTTGGGCTCTTCTGCCCTGCTGGGTCCTTGTGCTCCTGTTGCCTTCATTTCACTCACACTCACACCTTCTTCTTCCATCTTTTTCTCTGCCTCTTCAACTCCATCGGGTAAGGGCTCTACTTCATCTTCTCCGGAGACACCACTGCTGGTGCTCAGGAAGCCCAGAGCAAAGGCATCGACCTCCTCTGCCTCTCCTGCCAGAAACTGGGCTGGTTTCCCAGGGCCTGAGTGAAGGGAAGAGAATACAGGCTCGGCCGGGCGCGGTGGCTCAAGCCTGTAATCCCAGCACTTTGGGAGGCCGAGACGGGCGGATCACAAGGTCAGGAGATCGAGACCATCCTGGCTAACACTGTGAAACCCCGTCTCTACTAAAAAACACAAAAAAACTAGCCGGGCGACGTGGCGGGCGCCTGTAGTCCCAGCTACTCGGGAGGCTGAGGCAGGAGAATGGCGTAAACCCAGGAGGCGGAGCTTGCAGTGAGCTGAGATCCGGCCACTGCACTCCAGCCCGGGCGACAGAGCAAGACTCCGCCTCAAAAAAAAAAAAAAAAAGAGAATACAGGCTGGAGATGCAGCAGGCCAAGGCTGCATAGCTCAGAGAAGGGTAAAGATGGACTAGCAGACCCAGCGCTGCCCAGTGAGGAAAGACAAAGCCAGAGGCAGCACCGGGACATGGATCTGAAGCCTCCTGGCCCAACATGGACTCTGTTCTTAGATGAAGGAGGCAGCCACAGCCAGGGGGCTCCAGGGGCACAGAGGGGCTTGAAGAAGGAAAACGACCATTGTCAACTCTCACCCAAGCTAAGTTTGGCTCCAGGCCATCGGCGCCACACACTCACTATTGTTCTGCAGCCCAGGCCCACTGCTCTGTGTCCTGCGACCTGCAGCCTGCTCAGCGTCTTCAGCCCCAGTGTGAGGCGTGCAGGGCAGGGAGTGGTACACGGGGGAGCCAACTGTGGGCTGAGAGAAGGGCTGGGTGTCCTCCAACACAATGTCTGTGGGCAGAGTAGTAACAGGTTTTGAGGCTGTCACATGGAGATCAGGGGCCAGATGGCTCTCAGCTTATTCCAGGCCCACTGGCGGCTACTCAGCGTTGCCAGAGCCCGGACAGTGGGCCGCATGAGTTCGCCCTGAGTGGCCTTCAGAGAAAGAAGACAATCTAGCACGTGAGGCCTTATCTCCGACAGCCCTCCTTGCTTACCCTCCTGTTCCTCTGCCTGGCAGTCCCAAGCCCCCACAGCTGCACGCCCACCAGCTGCCCACTTAAAAAACCTCTTCGCTGCTTGTTCTGCTCCTTCTTCCCAAACTCTCATCTCACCCTGGTGAACTTGTTTTCTGCAATCAGGCTCCCAGGTCAGCTCAAATTGGCCAGCTGATCCTGAAACCCGGCCCCTTTCAAAAAGTTTCAGCCACCACACCACACCCCTTTCCAACCTCCAGCCCTATAGTTTAAGGATATGGGGCCCTGGGAGACACCGAGGGACCAAGGTAAAGGGCCCCCTGTGGAAAGAAAGCAGAAATTCCTTGTAGACCCACTGACCAGAGTTGCTCGCTGTCCTTGACCCTACCGAGAGGGGTGCAACCCTGACTCAGCATCACCTCCTATCTGTCATGGCAGGGAGAGCTTTCCCCAAAGGCCAGCAGGGGAAAACCTCAACCTTACTTGGAGGAGCCAAGGAAGTATCTCGCAGATCCCGCAAAAAGGCACCCACATCTACAGCTCGGCGGGCGGGAGGTCTGCGGGCCAAGCCAGGCCTCTGAACTGACTGTGGCTGAAGAGGTGTGGCAAAGGTCAGGTTGAGGGAGCTGGTGAGAGAGGGGAGGCACAGAGGAGTCAGGTACCTCAGACCCAATTTGCCCAGAGATCCCTCCATCTGCCCTGCGGCTCTCATCTCTTAGAACAGAGCCAACATGCTGTGAGGCTAAAACTGGCAGGGAGTAGTGTGGCCAGATTCCATCCCAGGCAGCACCTCCCTCGCCAAGCCTCTCCTCCACCCACCCCCAGAACAGCACCTGGTGAGGGAAGAGGCATCGGCATTCCCTTGAGGCTCTGTCAGCAACCCGCAAGATAATGTAAAAGAAGAAAACCATGGTAAGTGATCCAGGCCCGTGAGGGCCCTCTCTCAGGACTCCTCAGCCTCTCCAGAGGACAGGAGGGAGAGGGTAGCATAAGTGGTGTCCAGGGCCTCACCTCGGGAGAGAGGCAGCCCCTGGTCCACTCCCTGCTGAAACATCGACAGTCGCACCCTCTGTTTCCTCCTTGCAGGGGCCAGCAGACCTGGAGCCAGGGTTGTGGAGGGCTCGAGCTCAGGAAGTTGCAGTTCCAGGCTATAAGAATGGAGCTTATCTCAGACAGACCAGGAAGTCCAATTCTGGCTTTTGCGACCCCCAAGAAACTCCCTGACTAAGCTGCCCATAGCACAGTCCAAGGGGGTGGAGTTCTGTGTACCTGCCACGACTGCTCTCTCTTCTGGAGGGTTGGACCACCTGTGGTGCTGGCACTGGCTTCACTACCGACTCGGGAATCAGGATGGAAGATTCCGGGGCTACAGAAACACCAGGGAGAGGGTGGGGCTGACAGAACAGGTCACCCTGAATGAAAGATACCAGAAGACTGGTATTGGACTGGTACCTAACTCTGACCGGCAGGCCAGCACTCACTTACCAGTTAGTAGGATGTTCTTCAGCAGCGTCCGAGGTGTCTGTTCCTCCACGTGCCCCCTGGCCTGAACATGGGCCGATGTGCCAATAGACTATCGGCAAAAGCACCAAGCAACCAGTCTGTCTGTTTGCCTTGAGATTTCCTCAAGGTGGGCTCCAGAGCAGACTTAGACCTCAACCCTCCTCCGCGAGGCAGCCAGGGCCCTTTGGGGTCAGTGGGCTGGGTACTTACCCTGGCTCCACGGGAACGCCCTTTGGCTATCGTCTTTGTTTGGCCACTCAACCTCCTGGAGGAAGCCCTTTCAAGCAGGGCTCTCTGGGCTCTGCGTAAAGACCAGCAGCGCTGAGAATTACAGTGAGGAGGGATAGAGAACATAGAGACATGCCTTCATCTGGGTCTTGGTCTGAAGGCTTTTTCCCTCAGGGCTAGGGACCCAGAAAACACTTGCCCCTACTGTCGCCCCTGTTCCCAGCCCTATGTCAGCAGTGTGGACGAAGAAGACCCCTGGGGTACGGGAATAGAGACGGCATATGAGTGAACCAACCAGGAGGGGCTGGGAAAGGCTTCACAGAGATGACTTCAGCATAATCACAAAGGATAAGTAGGGGTTAGCCACACAGACAAGAGAAACAATTGGAACAGCATCCATCCCAGACATGAAAGTAACAATCCATGGAGGATATTAAAGTATTTTAAAATCTTTTAAGAACGTGGTACCCCAGACACCTTAGTCTCTGGGTGTTCCCAGGGCGCAGCTCCCACCTCATGGGTGTAAAACCTATAATGAATGGCTTCTCATTCCCTATGAAGAAACTCCATTGTCCCAGTCTGGCAGATGTCAACGTATGCATTCTATGCACCATGAGCTCACCACAGCCCTCACCCACCGCCACTCCCACCAAGTCAGGCCAAATTCCCTGCTCCTTAGCAAAGCATCTTCCGGTTGCTGCCTCCCAACTTCTGCCCAGGCTGTCCTCTAGCTCCTTTCCCATTTCCAAGCCGGGGACAGTAAGACGATGCGCAGGAACAGTGGGAACCCTCGGGCCAAAAAAAAAAAGTTCAGGGCAAATGCTTAGGCAAACCCTGGCTGGTTTGAGGAAAGCAGCCTAGAGAACAGAGCATAAGGTGAGATTCTGAGCGCCTATCCTCCATCTCCAGTGGCCGAGCCCCCAAAGACTCGGGATCAGTCAGGTTCTGTGGTCCCGAGGGCTGGCTGCTGGAGCCCTGGGGGCAGGGGCAAAAACCGCTGGCCCGGGCCCAGCTAGAGCAATAGAGCCAGTTCTCAGAGTCCCAGGCCCTGCTCCTCTCTGAGACTTAGTTTCCCTCTCGAACAGAGTCGGCCCTGGGTCCCACCCAGACCCCACTCCCCAGTCCCTCTAGTTGCTCAAGTACTCGGGGAGCCCCTCACATACCCAGCCCGAGCACTCCGGGGTCGCCGCGGGGTGCGCGAGTCCGCTGTATCCAGCACGCGTCGCAGCAGAGTGCGCGGCGTAGGGTCGCCGTCAGGATTGTCGTCAGCCATCGTCTCGGCCCCGGGCCCTCCTAACCGCCCAGCAAGCAGCGGGGTCCGCCTTCCCGCCGCCACAGTTAAGGTAACTCTCGCGATGCTCCCGCACAGCCCCGCGGGAATTGTAGTTCTCGCCCTATCACAGCTCGCGGGATGTACGGTGATGGTTGCAAACTCGGTCTGCTTTGGAGGCAGCCTCGCTGCGGTTAAACCTCGGTTAATGTAATGCAAGCAGCCCAAGTCTTGGCTTCTTCATCTGTAAATTGAGGTTGATACCCACCTAATAAGGAGCTTGCAATGATTCAAGGAGTTAATGTTTAACTCATAGAGTCTAAAACACGGTAAGCCAGGGCATTGGTAACTAGCAATTGCTATTATTAGAAGGCTCTCTCATTCCCATCTCTCTCTCCGAAGATGAGGAGAGACGCTTGAGCCAGGAAAAAGAATTTTTTTTTTTTTTTTTTTTTTTTTTTTGAGACGGAGTCTCGCTCTGTCACCCAGGCTGGAGTGCTGTGGCCGGATCTCAGCTCACTGCAAGCTCCGCCTCCCGGGTTCACGCCATTCTCCTGCCTCAGCCTCCCGAGTAGCTGGGGCTACAGGCGCCCCCACGTCGCCCGGCTAGTTTTTTGTAGTTTTTAGTAGAGACGGGGTTTCACCGTGTTAGCCAGGATGGTCTCGATCTCCTGACCTTGTGATCCGCCCGTCTCGGCCTCCCAAAGTGCTGGGATTACAGGCTTGAGCCACCGCGCCCGGCCTAGGAAAAAGAATTTTATCCTACATACGACCTGGTTGGATTTGCATTTGCAGGCTAGGCGGTGGCTCACGCCTGTAATTCCAATACTTTAGGACACGGAGGCAGGAGGATAGCTTGAGCTCAGGAGTTCGAGAGCAGCCTGGGCAACATAGTGAGACCCCCCCCCACCCCCTGGTCTCTACAAAAAATAAAAATAAATTAGTCAGGCATGGTGGTGCGCGCCTGTAGTCCCAGCTAATTGGGAGGCTGAGGCAGGAGCATTGCTTGAGCCCAGGAGTTCAAGACTTCAGTGAGTCATGATCACACTCCAGTCTGGGCAAGAGAGAGAGACCCTGTCTCAAAAAATAATAAAAGCATTTTGAAAAGATCTGAATTTGCAAATCTGTCTATAGGGCCTATCTCTATCAGAAGAGACCAGGAAGCTCCAAGGCTAATAGGCTGTTTGTGATCCAGCACTGCTGTTATGATCTACAAACATGAGCAATTTTGAGATGAATTCTGGCTCTCAAAAGTTCTATTAATGTTTTCCCCATTACTACATCTAGGAAAATAAATAAATAAAAAAAAATTGGGTTTTCTTTTGAGACAGAGTTTTGCTCTTGTTGCCCAGGCTGGAGTGCAATGGCCCAATCTCGGCTCGCCGCAACCTCCACCTCCCAGGTTCAAGCAATTCTCTTGCCTCAGCCTCCCGAGTAACTGGGATTACAGGCATGCACCACCACACCCGGTTAATTTTGTATTTTTAGTAGAGATGGGTTTTTCTCCATGTTGGTCAGGCTGGTCTCAAACTCCTGACCTCAGGTGATCTGCCTGCCTCGGCCTCCCAAAGTGTTGGGATTACAGGCATGAGCCACCGCACCCAGCCAATAAAAATTGTTAATGCTAGAGATGCTTACCATATTCTGTTAGTGTTTTCCTCCGTATTTTTCACTGACTGACAATCCCCTCACCTTAAGTTTTCATGGCAACTGAATTAGAACTTGGTTTCTGAGTATCCCGTGGAGTTCGCTTTCCCAAAATCTGCACCAAGATCAAGTGTAAATTACCAGATACCTGACACAGGCATGGGCATATTTGTGCTTGTGTTAAAAAAAACTGAGCCAAGAAGTCCAGGCATGGTGGCTCATGCCTGTAATCCCAGCACTTTGGGAGGGTGAGGCGGG
>NW_012123265.1:2103839-2104188 GCF_000951035.1 Colobus angolensis palliatus | reverse complement strand
AAAAAAAAAAAAAATTAGCCGGGTGTAGTGGCATACACCTGTAATTCCAGCTACTCTGGAAGCTGAGGCAGGAGAATCGCTTGAACCCTGGGAGGCAGAGATTGTTGAGATCCGGCCACAATACTCCAGCCTGGGCAACTAAGCAAGACTGCATCTCGAAAAAAAAAAAACAAAAATAAGCAAAAAAATTAGATTATTGCTTCTCAAAATAAGAGAACTGTAGAGAAAAAGCTATCAATATTCCTTGTCATTTAGATCCAATATCTGTGTTATCTGACTCAATTTGCTATCCTTTGGCAGACATATTTCCATGGTTACTACCTAAATGTAGTTGTTTGTTTGTTTGTTT
>NW_012123265.1:2100614-2102329 GCF_000951035.1 Colobus angolensis palliatus | reverse complement strand
GTTTGAGGGATATATTTTTGTTTTAACCATGAATAGCACACACTGTTTTATTTTATTTATTTATTTATTTTTTGAGACAGAGTCCCGCTCTGTCGCCCATGCTGGAGTGCAGTAGCGCAATCTTGGCTCACTGCAAGCTCCGCCTCCCAGGTTCACACCATTCTCCTGCCTCACCCTCCTGAGTAGCTGGGACTACAGGCACCCACTACCACGCCCGGCTAATCTTTTGTATTTTTAGTACAGACGGAGTTTCACCGTGTTAGCCAGGATGATCTCAATCTCCTGACCTCGTGATCCACCCGCCTCAGCCTACCAAAGTGTTGGGATTACAGGCGTGAACCACTGCGAAATTTTTTGTATTTTTAGTAGAGACGGGATTTCGCTACGTTGGCCAGGCTGGTCTCCAACTCCTAACCTTAGGTGATCCGCCCTCCTTGGCCTCCCAAAGTGCTGGGACTACAGGCGTGAGCCACTGCGCCAGGCCTTTTTTTTTTCTTTTCTTGAGACAGGGTCTCGCTCTGTCACCCATGCTGGAGTGCAATGGTGGGATCACAGCTCACTGCAGATCTCAACCTTCTGAACTCAAGCCACCCTCCCACCTCAGCCTTCTGAGTAGTTGAAATTACCAGAGTAAGCCACCATGCCCAGCTAATTATTGTATTTTATGTACAGGCAGAGTTTCGCCATGTTGTCTAGGCTGGTCAAACATGTTTCAAAAAAAATTAAAACATGAGCTTTGGCTGGGCGTGGTGACTCACGCAGGACAATCACTTGAACTCAGAGGGTGGAGGTTGCGGTGAGCCAAGATCGCACTCCAGCCTGAGCGACAGAGTGAGACTCCGTCTCAAAAATAAATAAACAAACCAACCATGAGCTTCATTCTTTGCATAGCAGTATTCTGTTTGTTCACATAATTAAATATTATAATTACTTGTTTTAAAAAAATTACTGGGATGAAGTGAGGCAGAGAGGAGTAAAAGAGAATGGCAGGGCTAAACTAATGTGGGATCTTGCAAGCTCTGGGAAAGAGTCTGGACATTATTCTTTTTTTTTTTGAGATGGAGTTTCGCTCTTGTTGCCCAGGATGGAGTGCAATGGCACCATCTTGACTCAAGGCAACTTCTGCCTCCTGGGTTCAAGCAATTCTCCTGCCTCAGCCTCCCAAGTAGCTGGGATTACAGGCATGTGCCACCACGCCTGGCTAATTTTGTAATTTTAGTAGAGACAGGGTTTCTCCATGTTGGTCTTGAACTCCTGACCTCAGGTGATTCGCCCACCTCAATCTCCCAAAGTGCTGGGATTACAGGCGTGAGCCACCATGTTCAGTGAGTCTGGACATTATTCTAAATGGAATAGGAAGCCACTGGAGGAATTTAAGCACAGGTATGACATATCAGATTTTATTTGGCAGCCATGTGAAGAAAAGATTGCAGGAGAGGCAAGATTGGAGGCAGGGAGACATGCGACGAGGTTCTTGCCTTTCTCCAGGGGTGATTAAGACAGAGAATGAGCTGGGCAGTGGAGGTGAGGAGAAAGCCATGCATTCCAGATATGCTTTGAGTTAGAAGATTAAGTGTAGGTGACAGGTGATTTTATGTACTGGAAATTAGAGTTTCATTGGGCATAATTTTAATATTCTGTGCATAAAGAAATTACATCGGCCGGGCGCGGTGGCTCAAGCCTGTAATCCCAGCACTTTGGGAGGCCGAGACGGG
>NW_012123265.1:2096808-2099083 GCF_000951035.1 Colobus angolensis palliatus | reverse complement strand
ACTGTCACCTGGGCTGGAGTGCAGTGGCGTGATCTCGGCTCACTGCAACCTCAACCTCCTAGGTTCAAGAGATTCTCCTGCCTCAGCCTCTCGAGTAGCTGGGATTACAGGTGCCCAAGACAACGCCCGGCTAATTTTTTTGTATTTTTAGTAGAGATGGGGTTTCACTATACCAGCTAGGCTGGTCTCGAATTCCTGACCTCGTGATCCGCCCCCCACGGCCTCCTAAAATGCTGGGATTACAGGTGTGAGCCACCGCGTCCGGCCCTATTTTGTTTTTATGTCAAATACTATAATTAGAAATAATGTATACTAGGTTTTCATTTTATGTCTGTCACCTGCTACCAGGAGAGAAAAAATGATGAGTGAGAGGTGAAAGGGAAAAGAAAGACAAGAAAAATTGGGAGGAGACCAAGATCATGTCTTTTGTGGGAATATGGATGGAGCTGGGGGCCTTATCCTTATCAAACTAATGCAGGAACAGAAAACCAAATACCACATATTCTCACAAGTGTGAATTAAATGATGAGAACTCATGAACACAAGGGAACAACAGACACTGGGGTCTACTTGAGGGAGGGGGGTAGGAGGAGAGAGAGGAGCAGAAAAGATAACTATTGGGTACTGGGCTTAATACCTGGGTGATGAAATAATCTGTACAACAAATCGTAGTGACACGACTTCACCTATGCAATAAATCTTCACACGTACCCCCGAACCAAAAATAAAAGTTTTTAAAAAATTGGGAGAAGGAAGAACTCGGCAGAGGAGGGCTAGTTTGCAGGTAATTCCCCTGAAGGACTCCCTGGCCCCTCCCTGGCTTTCCACAACATTTTGTGTTCTTTAAAACATTTTCCCCGGCCAGGCGCTGTGATCCTAGCTCACGCCTGTAATCCTAGCACTTTGGGAGGCCGAGGCTGGCGGATTGCCTGAGCTCAGGAGTTCGGGACCAGCCTGGGAAACATGGTGAAACCCCTTCTCTACTGAAAAAAAAAAAAAAAAATAGCCGGGCATGGCGGCGTGCGCCTGTCGTCCCAGCTACTCGGGAGGCTGAGGCAGGAGAATTGCTTGAACCCAGGAAGCGGACGTTGCTGTGAGCCGGTATCTCACCACTGCACTCCAACCTGGCGACAGAGTGAGACTCCTTTACACACACAAAAAAATTTGCCTCAAATAAGTTGAGGTAGGGGGGACGTGTATTGTTACAATGCAAATCCTTTCGCATTAAATCCTTTAATAGTTCTCAGTGTGGCCTGCAGAATAAAACCCCAAATCCTTAACACGTCCCAGTTTGGTATTTTCCTACGCTTGGTCGACCCCGGCCACCCCCTTCCAGGTTCTTTAAGGGCGGAGCCTAGCTCTTTTCTGCCATGTGGCCTTACAGACTGGTTCCCGGGACAAGAACTGGGTACTTCTCCCTACCCAAGCTTTCGTTCTTTATTCCTGGCCACCCCCCTCCCCCCCTCCCATTTCTCTGCTCTCCTGTTCATTCCTTTAGAGCGATTACTTTCTGTGAGTAGACATCCATTCGCGTGCATTCAGACCTATTATCCAAAAGACAGACGCTCATCCGTCGAGACAGTCAGGCTCCAAGAGAGGAGCCCAGTCGGTCTGACTCCCGGAAACTCTGTGCACTGGGTCAGCCACATAGTAGGCGTCTACTAGAGACTTTGTTTAGGTCAGCGAGTCAACGCAGGCAGCAGCTGAATCAGGAGAGAGTCCCCAGCGCAGACAAAGGGGCTCCTGAGACCGTTCGGGGCGCCGAGGCCCAGGTTTCGTCTCCCTCTGCTGCAGCAATGCCGTCGACTCAAAGGCGCTCAGGGCTGGGGAACTGGTTCTGGCAAACAGCACAATCTCGCCCAAATCCTGGTCCGCAGTAACTCGATCTTTCCCTTAGGCGGCGCTTCTGGTCGCAGGCGCCCAGTTCAGCGCGAGGCATCACGGGATTTGTAGTCTCCATGGGCATATACCCACCGCGCTTGCGCACCGGTGAGGCGCGCACCGCCCCGCTCCACGCCCCTATCAGGATTCGGGTCCTCGTAAGGAGCAGTCCAGGCGACAGCCTTCCAACCTAATAAGCCTCTCTCGCCCGCCGGGGACAAGCCGGGCTGGAGAAAGAATCTGGTCTTCGGAGGCTGGCGCAGTGCCTTGGAAGGCGGCCGGAATCCGCACACACCCGCCCCGGAAGTGAGCGGCTCCTGGCGCAGGGCATTGTGGGGGGCGTAGTCTCTTTCTCAGGCGGTCCTTCGCGGCGTCCCCGGGGCCGACTCCCGAG
>NW_012123265.1:2092249-2096612 GCF_000951035.1 Colobus angolensis palliatus | reverse complement strand
GGGCGCAGGAGGCCGGTGGGCCGGGCCGCGAGGCGCAGCCATGCCTGGCTTTACGTGCTGCGTGCCAGGCTGCTACAACAACTCGCACCGGGACAAGGCGCTGCACTTCTACACGTTTCCAAAGGACGCTGAGTTGCGGCGCCTCTGGCTCAAGAACGTGTCGCGTGCCGGCGTCAGTGGGTGCTTCTCCACCTTCCAGCCCACCACAGGCCACCGTCTCTGCAGCGTTCACTTCCAGGGCGGCCGCAAGACCTACACGGTACGCGTCCCCACCATCTTCCCGCTGCGCGGCGTCAATGAGCGCAAAGTAGCGCGCAGACCCGCTGGGGCCGCGGCCGCCCGCCGCAGGCAGCAGCAGCAGCAGCAGCAGCAGCAACAACAGCAACAGCAACAGCAGCAGCAGCAGCAGGCGTCACCCTCTGCCTCCACTGCCCAGACTGCCCAGCTGCAGCCGAACCTGGTGTCTGCTTCCGCCGCCGTGCTTCTTACGCTTCAGGCCGCTGTAGACAGCAGTCAGGCTCCGGGATCCGTGCCGCCGGCGCCCATCACTCCCACTGGAGAAGACGTGAAGCCCATCGATCTTACAGTGCAAGTTGAGTTTGCAGCCACAGAGGGCGCAGCCGCTGCGGCCGCCGCGTCGGAGTTACAGGCTGCTACCGCAGGGCTGGAGGCTGCCGAGTGCCCTATGGGCCCCCAGTTGGTGGTGGTAGGAGAAGAGGGTTTCCCTGATACTGGCTCCGACCATTCGTACTCCTTGTCGTCAGGCACCACGGAGGAGGAGCTCCTGCGCAAGCTGAATGAGCAGCGGGACATCCTGGCGCTGATGGAAGTGAAGATGAAAGAGATGAAAGGCAGCATTCGCCACCTGCGTCTCACCGAGGCCAAGCTGCGCGAAGAACTGCGCGAGAAGGATCGGCTGCTTGCCATGGCTGTCATCCGCAAGAAGCATGGAATGTGAACTGGTGCCCCAGCGGCCTGCTGGACTCCCAGACCCCATCCAGCCAGGGGACTGCAGGCCATTGTTGAACTCCTCTATACTCCTGGGGCACTGGTTGACAGTACTGAGGCTTAAGGCAGCTGGACTCTCTTGCTGGTGACCTGGCATCCTCAACTGTTTCCTTCTGAAGTGGAAGCTGGGGCCTTAGACTCTGCCCTGGTGACACCAGCAATTATGACTTTGTCTACCCTTCCTCCCCAGTTACTGTTGCAGATTCTGGTTAAGCAGAGGCTTCAGAACCACTGAACTTGAAACTTACCCTCTAGGGATGCAGGTGGTATGTCCAGGGACTATGGGTTTGGGATAAACCATACCTTAAGGTTGGTCAGCAGTCAGACAACTCTAATACGTGTAGTGATAAGAGATTCAAGTAACATCAGTTCTCCTTTTCATGCTTTTCCTTCCCAGGTGTAGCCTGTGATTCTGATGGGGACTTGTAAATCTGTGCCTCTGCTTCCTAGGATTTATTTTCCCAGGAGACCATTTACAAGGGGATCTGGATGACCTGCTGATGGAGATCCAGCTTGCCAGGGACTTAGGTTTATCCTGTTTTGTTTGCTACTGGTTACAAATTCTATTTTCTGTACAATTAGTCAGACTAAAGTTTTCACTGTGTTTGTTTGGCAAAACAAATTAAACAAAAAGTAAGGTTTTTATTTGGATCTCGCCATTTTATTTTTACAAAAACATAGTTAAATGTCCTTGAAACATGGGGAAATAGGCCTCAGCCTATTTGAAAGACCAGGCTGACCCTGAAAGTAGAGATGCTTCAGTGACCAGGTTTTTCCAAAAATGGACCCTAAGCACATGGATCCTCAGGTCACCCTAAAGAGTTTGGAAACTGCACCAAATGGGCCCAGTTTGTCCGTGGGTTATCTCCCTGTATCCTTTCAACAAGAAGGACCAAACTGGTAACTAAACTATATTGTGATGGTTCGCCTCTGAGGGTTTTGAATTCTCAGCTGGGATTGAATTTTGCTCACCATGACATCCCTTAGGCTTAGCAAGCCTCTGGTATGCATGTGCATGGAGTTACTCTACGAGCCAGTAAGACCACAGCTGGAGCTAGCCAGAGCTTCTTTAGGCACAAGGACTCTTGTATAGATACCTTGGCCTTGGTACACCTTTGGTGTGACAGATCTGTATTCACAGAGGGCATTAAGAAGTTGGGAGGTGTGATCCCTTGACTCATTTTCTTGGTTGCCTCTATTTTTTTTTTTTTTTTTTGAGATGGAGCTTTGCTCATGTCGCCCAGGCTGGAGTGCAATGGTATGATCTCAGCTCACTGCAACCTCTGCCTCCTGGGTTCACGCAATTCTCCTGCCTCACCCTCTCGAGTAGCTGGGATTACAGGCGCCGGCCACCACATCTGGCTGATTTTTGTATTTTCAGTAGAGACAGGATTTCACCATGTTGGCCAGGCTGGTCTCGAACTCCTGACCTCAGGTGATCCACCTGCCTCTGCCTCCCAAAGTGCTGAGATTATAGGTGTGAGCCACCCGCCCAGCTTCTATCTTTTCTTAGATTGGATATTGAAGGGGCAAGGATGACATTGCTTTTGTCTGTAGCTCCAAGTAATTTAGCTCAAAGCCAGTGTCTCATAGTGAATGCCTTTAAAGCTGTGGGTTTGCTGTGGGTGGTGGGGTACAAATAGAGACTTTCAGACCCCATAAAATATGACTCCCTTCTGTTACTTATGGACAAAGCCATCTGCCTGGGGACTTCTTGCCTGTGGCAACATGCTGGAATGGTCCTAAAACTCAAGTCTCTGTTTCCCTTCTAGTCCCTTAGCACTGAGTTGGGAAAGAAGTCTGGTGGGGAAGAAGGGGTGAGACATAGGTTGTGTGGGTGCCTGGTTGGGGGATGGACTGGAACTCTGCCTTCCTAGGGTTAGATCTGGCTGGCAATCAGGTGGTGGAAGCACAGCAGTGCCCTTTGTTGCTCCTATTGGGCCAGTCTCTTACCTTCCGGGTTTCCTTTCTTGGAGTGAGGCCTTTTCCAGGCTGTAGCCATGCTCTTCAGTGCATCCTTGAGCTCCTGTTTATTGAAGGGACTTCTGCTGTTTCTGCCTTGGCTCCCTTGAGGCTGTCAACAGTACTCCCTGGACCCTCTCTGGTGTTTGGAGGTTATGGGCAGTGTTTTGGCTTCTTAGGGGGAAGAAGACAGTTCACAGAGCAATGGAGATCCCAGATGCAGATATACAAGCGGGGCAATGCAGAGTTCTCACTAGCTGAGTAGTAAGCATCTAGTCTGGCAAAGTGTAATGTTGACAGACCTGAGATTTAAAAAACAAGCGTGGTCCGGTCTTACCAGTCATCTCTTGGAGGGGTAGCCTAGGGGTGGGTAAAGGTGCAAAACTCTTCTGGAAGAACATGAGTACTGAGAGATCTCCGGCCAGGAGGGAAGGCTAGGAGTTGCCTGGAGAGGCCTTGCAGCCATTTCCCTAACCTGTGGTACCCCAGGTTGGCTGCAGATGTCTTTGCCAAGCACAGGTCTGACCTAGAAACTGGCCTTACCACAAATGTTTGTGTTACCAAGGAAACAATGAAATGGGCGTTGAAAGGAAAGGGCAATGGGTAGGAAGAGAACTATTTACAATCTGGTCACTTAAATCACAGGGAAATTTTGGGTGAGTCAGTTATTTCTTTCCTCATTAATAAAAATGAAACACTTAGCTGCTCTGTCTGCTGCAAAAAAACCTTACAGAATGTTTTGGGGACCCCTGACTGTAGAAGTTTGAGGGTAACCTCTCCAGCCAAGCCCCACCTGAGGGACATCTGAGTCTCCTGCTCGAAACCAGCTTTGGGCCCAGCTCGCCTAGGGGCAGGCGAACGAATGTTACAATTGCAAGAGCTTTGCGTTCCGCCCGGGATGGTTAAGGCCACACAGCTCGGAAGAGCAGCAGCGGCAGCCATAGCCCCAAGGGGAAGGGGTTTCGTGAGCGGAAACGGCCCAGGGGCCCAGGGAGGGGCAGCTGGGCCAGCTTGGGGCCGGGCTGGGCTCCCACGGAGGCGGGGCCAACCCCCACCCCAGTGCACAGACCGGGCGGGGCCGAGCCAGCTGAGACCAGGCTGAGCCCTGACCCTAGCCTGGCGCCAACCTCCAGTGTTCCAGAGGCTTCCACTAGACCACAATTCTCAGGGGCTTGCCCCGGCAGCCTCCCTCCCTGGTTTAGCCTCACCTCCCGCGCTGCGGGCCGTGTCTGGGCCTCCGCGCATAGCACACCGGGAATTGTAGTTTTCTCTCGGCGTGCTCATGCCGGAAAGGGGGGGCGGTGGGACTGCGTCTCCCAGAGTGCAGCGGGGCGGGCGAAGGAAGGCAGGGGGGAAGGGACAGTCGGTCGCAGACCGCGCTGGGTTGCCGCCG
>NW_012123265.1:2087765-2092090 GCF_000951035.1 Colobus angolensis palliatus | reverse complement strand
GGCTCCGCCTCCCGCCGGTCCTGTGAGGCGGCGGCCGGGGGGAACGCAGAGAGAGCCAGCCAGGCGCCTATCTGGGCCCTACCGTGCTGGTGGCTGGTGCACTGGCCTGCGCCATGGCCGGGCCTTTTTCTCTAGTCGGGACCATCCGGATGGGGCCTTAGGGCCCCGCCCCGTCTAGCCTGGCCCGGCCTGCGCGAGCCCCGCAAGCTCTGCAGGCTGGCTAGCGGGCAGACCCCAGTCCCACGTCCTGCTACCCACCTACGAAGGATCCGGGGATGGGCAGCGCCACCCGGCCCGCTCCAGAGTCAGCATGGGTAAGGGCGCCCGCCTGCCGCAGCCGGGGCTTGGGCCCCTCACCCTGTTTCCGACCATAGCCCGGCCGGGGTGTAGGTGAACGCCCCCTGCTTGTCTGCCCCTCGGGAGTGTACGTTTCTTACCGCTCCCTCTGTGGAGCTCGTACTAGAGTTCTCGCAGGAGGGCAGGGTCAGGGAATATGAGGCGGGAGGGGATTCCACGGGAGACTTGACCCCTGCCTGGGCCTGATGGGGTGAGGCGGCTCCTGGCGGGTAGGCCCAGCCCACGCCCTTCTCTATCAGTGACCAGGCCCCAGCAGCAACATGGAATTGCCCCGCAGGAGAGGATGACTTCGTAATAATGGGATGTTAAGGTGGGACTTAATGCACGGGAAAGTAGAATTCAGGCCTGAGGTTCTTGAGCCTAGTGCTAAACCAAAACCTGGGCTGGAAGGGGCCTTGGTGTGGAGCATGTAGATTTCAGACTTTGTGGGGCCCTTCCGAAGCCTGGGCGGCAGAACTAGGACTGGAAGCTGCAGAAAGTCTGGTTTCCCTCACTTGCTTGCTCACTTCCCAACAACTGGAGCCGCCTATAAACAGGCAGGAACGTGGTTGCTTTATGAAATTGCCCTTACTGCTGCCATCAGAGACCCTACTGAGTTCTGGGAGAAGGGTTATCTTTGACCAGAGAATACTATCCTGATAGCCTTTGTCAAGGCGCTTCTGATTGAGAGATGGTAAATTTAGGAACCAATCCAGAGAAGATCTTGGAACTAGGGGAGAGATGGCATGTAAAGCCTTGATTTCTCTGAGCCACAGTCTTTCCAGAGACTAAAGAAGCAGCTCAGGCCTGGCGCGGTGGCTCACGCCTGCAATCCCAGCACTTTGGGAGGCCAAGGCCAGCGGATCACATGAGGTCAAGAGTTCCAGACCAGCATGGCCAACATGGCGAAAGTGCATCTCTACTAAAAATACAAAAATTAGCTGGACGTGGTGGTGCACGTCTGTAATGATAGCTACTCAGGAGACTGAGGCAGGAGAATTGCTTGAACCCGGGAAGTGGAGATCGCAGTGAGCTGAGATAACGCCACTGCACTCCAGCCTGGGTGACAGGGCAAGACTCTGTCTTAAAAAAAAAAAAAAAAAGCTGGGTATGGTGGTGCGCACCTGTAATCCCAGCTAGCTACTTGGGAGGTTGAGGCAGGAGAATCGCTTGAATCCGGGAGGCAGAAGTTGCAGTGAGCAGAGAGCATGCCACTGCACTCCAGCCTGGGCGACAGAGCAAGACTCCGTCTCAAAAAAAAAAAAAAAAGCAGCAGCTCAGTCTCTGCAGCCCTGGCCTCAGCAGCAAGCAGAATATCAGAGCTCTTAGAAGGGCTGATTGAGACCCAAGGTGAAGAAAGCAACTGCCCCTACATTTTTTTTTCTTCCCCCTTGAGTATTTTCCCAGGTAATGTTTTTCTGGTCACTTCTGGTCACTTCTTCCAAGTACTCTTGACTTAGATGTTTTCTTGCATATGAATTGCTCTGCCTAGTTATTTTCCCTGGTCGGGAAGAACAGGCAAGGATGCTGCTCAGATCTTACCAAACCCTGCCTTCTCTCTGGATTTAACTTTCCTAGTCCATATTCTGGCCCATGAGGACATGGAAATCAGGTTCATCCAAGAGGGACTACCCACAGGACAATGAGGTGAAATCTAGAACTAGAAGCAGTTATTTCAAGACTCTCCGTAGATTGTCTGGATTGGTACTTTCTAGGACACAGATTTCAGGTGAGCTGGCTTGTGGCTCTGGCTTAGTTTGCGTATTTCGTGGCCCTGGGTGGCTTGACCAAGAGAGTTTTTTGTTTGTTTGTTTGTTTCTTTAGAGACAGTCTCGCTCTGTCACCCATACTGGAGTGCTGTGGTGCAATCTCAGCCCACTGCAACCTCTGCCTCCTGGGTTCAAACAATTCTCCTGCCTCAGCCTCCCGAGTAGCTGGAACTACAGGTGCATACCACCATACCTGGCTAATTTCTGTATTTTTATTAGAGATGGGGTTTCACCATATTTGTCAGGCTGGTCGAACTCCTGGCCTCAGGTGATCTACCTGCCTTGGCCTCCAAAAGTGTTGAGATTACAGGCGTGAGCCACCACGCCTCCAGGTTGGAGTACAGTGGCTCAGCTGTGGCCAACTGTAGCCTCGACCTCCTGGGCTCAAGTAATCCTCCCTTTCAGTCTCCCAAGTAGCTGGGACTGCAGGCATGTATTACTACAATAAAAAATTACAAATTTGTTATTTTTTATTTTATTTATTTATTTATTAGACAGAGTCTTGGTCTTTCGCCCAGGCTGGAGTGCAATGGCACAATCTCAGCTCACTGCAACCTCCACCTCCGGGGTTCAAGCGACTCTCCTGCCTCAGCCTCCCGAGTAGCTGGGACTACAGGGGCACGCCACCACGCCTGGCTATTTTTGTAATTTTAATAGAGACGGGGTTTCACCATGTTGGTCAGGCTGGTCTTGAACTCCTGACCTCAGGTGATCCACCTGCCTTGGCCTCCCCAAAGTGCTGGAATTACAGGCGTGAGCCACTGATCCCAGCCTAATTTTATTTTTATTTTTTGTAGTGATGTGATCTCCATATATTGCCCAGGCTGGTCTCAAACTCCTGAGTTCAAGTGATACTCCCACCTCAGCCTCCCAAAGTGCTGGGATTACAGATGTGAACAGTTGCCCAGTGATCACAAGGGTTTTCTTCAGGGTGAAAAAGATACTTTTCCTTCTCCAAGGTTACTCAAGAGTAGGAGGAATTCAAGTGCCTCCCTCTCATTCCAACCTCTAGAAGTTCCCTGTAACTTCTTTGTCTGAGGTCAGCTAGCCATCGCTAGGCATCCTGATCCTGATAATTTGTTAACGTTTCTGGAACTTGGGAGGCCATCTAGGTCTCAGATATAAGAGAAGTACCCTGAGGTTCTCCAGGATCTATCTGCATCCTCTGTTCATGTAAGGCTGACTTGGAAGTGGGACCTGGCATGCGGTGGTTGGGATTTGGCTGCACAAGGATGAGGCGGGATATCAAGATGCTTCAGTTCTCAATTAGCTCAGAATTATGTCCTTTCATGTATAGAGGCCTATCTGCCTATCACTTTTTTTTTGAGCCAGAGTCTTGCTCTGTTGCCCAGGCTGGAGTGCAGTGGCGCCATCTTGGCTCACTGCAATCTCCGCCTCCTGGGTTCAAGCGATTCTCCTGCCTCAGCCTCCCGAGTAGCTGGGATTACAGGCTTGAGCCACCGCGCCCGGCAGGTATATCTCTTAATGCTATCCCTCCCCGCTCCCCCAACCCCACGACAGGCCCGGTGTTTGATGTTCCCCACCCTGGAGACACAGAATTTTCAAATTTCAGAACTAGGCCGGGCGCAGTGGCTCAAAACTCCTGTAATCCAACACTTTGGGAGGCTGAGGAGGGTGGACCACTTGAGGTCAGGAGTTTGAAATCAGCCTGACCAACATGGAGAAACCCTGTGTCTACTAAATATACAAAAATTAGCTGGGCGTGGTGGTAGATGCCTATAATCCCAGCTACTCTGGAGACTGAGGCAGGAGAATTTCTTGAACCTGGGAGGTGGAGTTTGCAGTGAGCTGAGATGGTGCCATTGTACTCCAGCCTGGGCAACAACAGCAAAACTCCGTCTCGGAAAAAAAAAAAAAATTCATAACTAGAAGCCACCTTATATCAAAAATTCTAGGATTCAGCACCAGCTCCGAAGCTGGAGCATCGCTTGAGGCCAGGAGTTCAAAACCAGCCTTGTCAACATTGCAATACCCATTTCTGCAAAAGAAAAATAAAAAAATAGCTAGTGTGGTTATGGTGTTGTATACCTGTAGTTCCAGCTGCTCAAGAGGCTGCAGGAGGTCAAGTTTCCGTGAGCTATGATCATGCCACTGCACTGTAGACTGGGGACACTCTAGCAAGACCCTATCTCTAAAAAAAAAAAAAAAGCTAGGATTCCCTTAATGAAGCACTGGTATCTTTTTTCTTTTCTTTTTTTT
>NW_012123265.1:2083455-2086430 GCF_000951035.1 Colobus angolensis palliatus | reverse complement strand
TAGCCAGGATGGTCTCGATCTCCTGACCTCGTGATCCGCCCGTCTCGGCCTCCCAAAGTGCTGGGATTACAGGCTTGAGCCACCGCGCCCGGCCTATTTTTTATTTTTTATTTTTTGAGATGGAGTCTCCCTCTGTTGCCCAGGCTGGAGTGCAATGGCGTGATCTCAGCTCACTGCAAGCTCCGCCTCCCGGGTTCATGCCATTCTCTTGCCTCAGCCTCCCAAGTAGCTGGGACTCCAGGTGCCCGTCACCATGCCTAATTTTTTGTATTTTTAGTAGAGACGGGGTTTCACCGTGTTAGCCAAGATGGTCTCAATCTTCTGACCTCGTGATCTGCCCGCCTCAGCCTCCCAAAGTGCTGGGATTACAGGCGTGAGCCACTGCACCCGGCGCTAGATGCTATCTTTAAAATAAATTAAATAAATAAAAACTAGCCAGATACGGTGGTGGGTGCCTATAGTCCCAGCTACTTGGGAGGTGAGGCAAAAGGATCACTTCAGCCCGGAAGTTCAAGTCTGCAGTGAGCTGTGATTGTGTCACTGCTCAAGCAGTCCTCCCACCTCAGCCTCCTGAGTAGCTGGGATTACAGGTGCTCACCATCACGCCCGGCTAATTATTATTATTATTTTTGAGACGGAGTCTCACTCTTGCCCAGGCTGGAGTTCAGTGGCACAATCTCGCTCACAGCAATCTCTGCCTTCCAGGTTCAAATGATTCTCCTGCCTCAGCTTCCTGAGTAGTTGGGACTACAGGCTCCCGCCACCATGCTCGGCTAATTTTTGTATTTTTAGTATAGACAGGGTTTCACCATATTGGCCAGGCTGGTCTCGAACTCCTGACCTTGTGGTCCGCCTGCTCAGCCTCCCAAAGTTCTGGGATTACAGGCGTGAGCCATTGCGCCTGGCCACACCTGCTAATCTTTATATTTTATTTTTTAGTTTTTGTGGAGACAAAAGTCTCACTGTCTTGCCCAGGCTGGTGTTGAACTCTGGGCTCAAGTAATCCTCCCACCTCAGCCTCCCAAAGTCCTGGGATTACAGACGTGAGCCACCGTGCCTGGCCAAGTTATACAACTTTTTGTAGAGATGGGATCTCACTGTGTTGCCCAGGCTGGTCTCAGAACTCTTGAGCTCAGGTGATCCTCCTTTCTCAACCTCCCAAGTACTGGGATTATAGGGAACAGCCACCACGCCTTGTCTGTTGTGCGTGGCCTTCTTTTTGAGATGGAGTCTCACTCTGTCACCCAGGCTAGAGTGCAGTGGCACGATCTCAGCTCACTGCAACCTCTGCCTCCCGGGTTCAAGCGATTCTCCTGCCTCAGCCTCTCGAGTAGCTGGGACTACAGGCATGCGCCACCATGCCCAGTTAATTTTTGTATTTTTAGTAGAGATGGGGTTTCACCATGTTGGCTATGATGATCTCAATCTCTTCAACTCTTGGTCTGCCCACCTCGGCCTCCCACAATGCTGGGATTACAGGCATGAGCCACCGCGTGCCTGGCCTGTGTGAGACCTTCTAATCCCCTTCCTGGAGCATGGGTTTGTGGCTTCTGCTCCTTTCACTGAGACTCTCTTATGGTCACTTTAAGTGCCCAATAATTGTTCCTGGGGTAGTACCCATCAGGGGATCTTCCCAGGTGCCAGACAGGAATTCTCCACAGAGGTGGGAGGTTCAGCAGACCTGGTCAGGGAGACTCCTTGGATGTACCTTCAACAGATGGCCGTTGCCTGGTGGCTTACAGAGGGAAGCTGGAGATAGCAGGGACTTTGCAAATACCAATAGTGCTTGCTTTAGAATGCAATTCAGACCATTTTCCTTGAGGCCTCCGGGACAGAGGAATAGTCCTTTTGGGGTAAGCGGAGTGAATCCAAAAAGTTTTCCACAGAATGGACATTGAAAGTTGGGCATGATTTCTTGGCCGGGCACGAGGCTCACACCTGTAATCCTAGCACTTTGGGAGGCCAAGGTGGGTGGATCATCTGAGGTCAGGAGTTTGAGACCAACCTGGCCAACGTGGAAAAACCCCATCTCTACTAAGATTCCAAAAACTTAGCCGGGCATGGTGGCGGGTACCTGTAATCCCAGCTACTCGGGACGCAAGAGAATCGCTCGAACCTGGGAGACTGAAGTTGCGGTGAGCCAAGATCGCGCCACTGCACTCCAGCGTGGGTGACAAAAGGAGATCTCTGTCTTAAAAAAAAAAAAAGTTTGAGCTGAACCTTGTGCTGGGTGCTGGGTTTTTTTTTTTTTTTAATGTGTAATTAATGTTTTGATAGGGCATTTGAGAATGATGTTTGTGTGTTTGCAATTCAGTTTGAGTTGGCTACCCCTTTTCTAGCTTTGAGATTCTGTGATTCTCTCTTCCTTTGATCATGTATGACAGGAATTCTTAAGTCCCTCTCTCTGGGAGCCAGCAGTGTTTGGGTTATCCTTGGAGTGATTTAGGCCATGTAATAATATTCACCCTCTTTTTCCTCACCCTATCAGCTGGAGTGTGCCCTCCTGGGCAGAATGCTTTGCTTGGGTCTGGGTTTGGATGGGAACGTGTCTTAGTGGCCAAGGGAGAGGGACACGAGGCCCAGGGTGGCCTGCCTAGGGACCCCAGGGCTCCTACTGCAGGGTGACCAGTGGCCAAGAACTTATTTTCACTGCCTTGGGCGTTACTCATTTGTTGCTGTACCTGCTGTGTGCCAGCTCCCTAAGCCCCCAGGCTGGAGACAGGGCCGCTATGGAGATGGGGAACTTTCCTCATGAGAGAGGGGTTTCTGGGGTACCTGGGAACTGAGGGCTGTTTGCCCCAGTGTCCTCAGTAAACTGGAGGAATTGGCCGGGCGCGGTGGCTCAAGCCTGTAATCCCAGCACTTTGGGAGGCCGAGATGGGCGGATCACAAGGTCAGGAGATCGAGACCATCCTGGCTAACACGGTGAAACCCCGTCTCTACTAAAAACTACAAAAAAACTAGCCGGGCGAGGT
>NW_012123265.1:2082464-2083344 GCF_000951035.1 Colobus angolensis palliatus | reverse complement strand
GCCCGGCTAATTTTTTTGTATTTTTAGTAGAGACGGGGTTTCACCGTGTTAGCCAGGAAGATCTCGATCTCCTGACCTCGTGATCCGCCCGTCTCGGCCTCCCAAAGTGCTGGGATTACAGGCTTGAGCCACCGCGCCCGGCCTTGGAATGTTTGTTTCTTAAAACCTCGAATGATTCCACCAGAGCCAGTGGGTCTCCCCAGGCAGAAACTGGAAAGCTTGTTGCCCCAGGAAGGAACTCTGTGTGGAGATACTGGTTCCACTTGCAGGTGGTTTCAGGACTAGGAGAATGCAAATTCTGATGTCTCTAAGGTGTAAAGGTGCTTTGACCTGCTGAGTAGGTGCTCAGGTTCTTCCATTCTAAGGCTCATGGAGCTTGCTGATTTCGTAGGGGAAGACAAGGCCTGGGCTGCATTCCTTGCCACCCGATTTTTTTTTTCAGGGGGGTGGGGGAAATGAGAATAACTTTATTTCATTGCGGGGAGCGGGCAGACGTCCAGCCTTAGAACTTCTGAAACTGCTTCTTGGTGCCAACGGCCTTGGTGACCTTGAACACGATGAAGCGCACTGTCTTGCTCAGGGGCTGGCACTCACCCACTGTTATGATGTGGCCAATGTGGACGTCCCTGAAGCAGGTGGAAAGGTGTATGGACATGTTCTTGTGCTACCTGATTTTGTCACTTAGGTGCTTTTTGCTACTCCACATTGGCTCTCAGCTGTTCACATCTTGGCCAGTTTTTTTTTTTTTTTTTTTTGAAGACAGTTTCGCTCTGTCTCCCAGGCTGAAGTGCTGTGGTGTGATTTCGGCTCACTGCAACCTCCACCTCCCAGGTTCAAGCAATTACTTGCCTCAGCCTCCTGAGTAGCTGGGATTACAGGC
>NW_012123265.1:2079473-2082050 GCF_000951035.1 Colobus angolensis palliatus | reverse complement strand
TCGGTTTCCCAAAGTGCTGGGATTACAGGCGTGGGACACCGCGCCCGGCCCAGTTGTGTTTTGTTTTGTTTTGTTTCTTTTTGAGATGGAGTTTCGCTTTCATTGCCCAGGCTGGAGTGCAGTGACACGATTCTGGCTCACTGCAACCTCTGCTTCCCGGGTTCAAGCAATTCTCCTGCCTCAGCATCCGCAGTAGCTGAGATTACAGGTGCCTGCCACCACACATGGCCAATTTTTTGTATTTTTAGTAGGGACAGGGTTTCATCATGTTGGCCAGGCTGGTCTTGAACTCTTGACCTTAGGTGATCCACTTGCCTTGGCCTCCCAAAGTGCTGGGTTTACAAGTGTGAGCCACTGTGCTGGCCCCATCTCGGCCAGTTTTGTGGACATTCTAATGCTAGCTATGCCAGTGGCTTTTTGTGGTCTTAAATTCTTTCTTAACCTCTTGGAGTCTTTGTTTCCTTGTCTATAAAGTGAAGATAATCATACCAGCTTCACAGGGCTTGTTGTGAGACTCAAATGAGAGAACACAGAAGTGTTTGACTCACAGGAGGTGTTCCCTCCACCACCCTGTGGACGCCATGGTCATCCCTTTATTCCCTGCTCTTCTCAATCTCAGCGTGTCACAACAGTGTTGGCCAGGCCACAGGAGTGGTCCCTTAGGGGTCTCAAGCCCCATTCGGGGAGCCAAGTCCATGTTTACCTGACCATCAAGTTCATAGCCTGAGGCTAAGTTCACGGATGGGAGCTGGGTAGAAGGAATGGGGCCCCAGAGGTCTTCTGAGTCACTGGGGAAAGGGAGGTTACATATGGAGTAAGTGCAGAGCAGAGACCAGAATGCAGGTCTTGGGATTCAACTGGGCCAGTCAGGGAAGCCCAGTGGCTATAGAACCCTCCCTGCAGGTAAAAGAGGAGGAAGGAGCCCTTAGGGTGCTGTGGGCACCTAGACCTCAGGTGACAGTCCCAGGAAAGGATTCTGTCCTGGTCAGCCATCTGGGCTGATTTCACTCCATCCTTCAGGCAGGGGAGTGGCAGGCCACGCAGGTTCCATTCCTGGTTCTAGGCCTACTCCATGGTGTGGGTGAGATACCTACCTTCTTCCTAGCTGTTGACCTAGTATTCACCTAGGAACCCGTACTAACTCATAACAGCTGGGTCCTGCTCCATACCCCATCATTTCCTCCTAACATCCTACAATTACTAATGATGGGACAGAGTCAAAGGGTCACCTAACAAGGGAGAGGTGGAGCAGGCTAGAGGCCAGGTCTTTGAGGGTGTGGCTGTGCCTGCTGTTCAGCCACAGTTGTCTGTCACATCACTAGGACCTTGGGAATGAGAGTATTGGGGCCAAGCCCCACTTGCCACATGCTACAGACAGATAGCTGGGTGGACAAGAAATAATTGTTTCCTCACAGCTTGGACAGAAGGTGTGGGTGGAGGGGAAGTGGGTCAGTAGGCCACTTGAGTAAAGTTTGCACAGAACTCACTCCTCCTCCAGAGAAGAAGGACTGGCTTCTCAGCCCAGGCTCTGACACACTCATGCACTTAGTCGACAAATAGTTATTGAGGGCTGGGCCAGGTACCATGGGAACAGGGATGACTGGGGTGCTTTGTCAAGGAGATAGACTGTAAACAAATACCAAAATGTGACAATGTCATGCAGTGATAAGTGCTAAGAAAACAATACAGGAGACAAAATGGGTAACTAGACAGCTACTTTATTATTTATTTATTTATTTTTTAATTGAGACTGACTCTTTCTCTGTCGCTCAGGCTGGAGTGTGGGGCGGCATGATCTTGGCTCACTACAACCTCTGCCTCCCGGGTTCAAGTCATTCTACCACCTCAGCCTCCCGAGTAGCTGGGACTATAGGCGCATGCCACCATTTCTGGCTGATTTTTGTATTTTTAGTAGAGACAGGGTTTCGCCATGTTGGCCAGGCTGGTCTCGAACTCCTGACCTCAAGTGATCTGCCTGCTCAGCCTCCCAAAGTGCTGGGATTACAGGCGTGAGCCACTGTACCTGGCCACTAGACAGCTACTTTAGACCGAGTGGTCAGGGAAGGTGTGAATGAGGAGGTGACATTCGAGCTGGCACATATGTGACACAGGAAGGTCTAGGAAGTAGAG
This sequence comes from Colobus angolensis palliatus, assembly GCF_000951035.1. Taxonomy (NCBI): domain Eukaryota; kingdom Metazoa; phylum Chordata; class Mammalia; order Primates; family Cercopithecidae; genus Colobus; species Colobus angolensis. Next base: position 2,079,920 of record NW_012123265.1, on the reverse strand, counting down.
TGGTCCAGATAGAAGGAGCAACAGTTGCAGCGCCCTGCAGTGAGAACAGACTCAGCATGTTCCAGATGGAGGAAAGTGCCTGGTGTGACTGTAGAGGAGGGGAGGGAGTGGTAAGAGATGAGGTTGGACAGCCAGGAGGGCCAGGTCACCTAGGACAGGATAAGTGGTTGATACTTGAAGACAGGATAAGTGGTTGAGACTGTTCCAGGTGCCATGGGACAGAATGCATAGTAGCACCCCTTGTCAGACCATCAAATCAGTGGGGGACAGTTTTTCCTGAAAGACTAACACCCAGCAGTGTCTTCCTGTCTAGTTGCTGCTGCCCTGCCTTCAGGATTTTTTTTTTTGAGGCAAGGTCTCGCTGTGTTGCCCAGTCTGGACCTCCCTGGGTCGAGCTATCCTCCCACCTCAGCCTTCCGAGTGACTGGGGCTACAGGCATATTCCAC
>NW_012123265.1:2071959-2078248 GCF_000951035.1 Colobus angolensis palliatus | reverse complement strand
CTCACTGCAAGCTCCGCCTCCTGGGTTCACACCATTCTCCTGCCTCGGCCTCCCGAGTAGCTGGGACTACAGGCGCCCGCCACCACGCCCAGCTAATTTTTTGTATTTTTAGTTGTTTTACCGTGTTAGCCAGGATGGTCTCAATCTCCTGACCTCGTGATCCGCCCACCTCGGCCTTCCAAAGTGCTGGAATTACAGGCATGAGCTACCATGCCTAGCCTGTTTGTTTGTTCTGAGGCAGAGTCTTGCCCTGTCACTCAGGGTGGATTGCAGTGGTAAGTTCACAGCTCACTGTAGCTTTTACCTCCTGGACTCAGGTGATCCTCCCACCTCAGCCTCCTGAGTAGCTGAGACTACAGAAGTAAACCACCATGCCTGGCTGACTTTTAGAATTTTTTGTAGATATGAGGCTTTGTTGCTAAGGTGCTTCTAGAACTCCTAGACTCAAGTGATCCTCCTGCTTGGGCCTCCCAAAGTGCTGAGATTACAGATGTGAGCTACTGTGCCCTGCTTTGGGCCTGAGGGTTTTAAGCCAGGTTGGCTATCAGTCTCCCCGTTGGAAGAGTCCTCTCTGGGCTGTGCTTCAGGGCTGTGTTTTTGGCCTCCATGATAGCATGTGTGGGGGATAGCCACGACCGGTACCGATTTCAGGGCCCTCACTGCAGGCCATGCAGATCTACTGGCATTCCCTGTGGGCTTCAGACACATGAGAATCTTTCTGTGTGCAGTCTGGAAGGAGTGACATGGTCTTCCCAATCACTCTCCTGCCTCGGGCTAGGATCTTTGTCTGCTCTGTCTGCTTTGCTGAGATGGTAGAACAGGGTTGTGACTTTGAAGGTTTGAGAAAACTGACATCATCCTCCATGAAAACTCCTGTGGTTTGGACTTTGGGTTTGATGTGGAACTCTCTGCCTGAGGCCTTTGGAGGTGGAAGCCCTGGTTCATGACTGCCTTGCCCCTTTCTGAGAGAGCCAGGCTCAGAGGAGTGCTCTCACTGATGTGGTCTGTTTGTTTTTGTCTCCAGGCCCAAGTTGTCACTAGGAGTCCTGACTCTGGAGAGGCCTCCAAATCTGGTCAGTACAATTCCACCACCTATCAGCTGCTGACCTAGAGTGAGTTGGAGTTGGCTAACCTCGCTGAATCTCCTTTTGGTCATCTGTAACATGGGGGTTGACTCACAGGGTGTGGTTACAGACAAGTGCACATAAGCTCTTTGCACATTTCTATGCTTAATATGCATTGGTGAAAATGAAGTGTTCATAGCCAGACACTGTTATTTTGAGTTTTATTCTTGGAAACACTTAAAATTGGAGGATAAAAATGGGGTTTTTTTGTTGTCTAACGGGATCTCTTGGGTCAGAGGATTTAACCTGGGATCTGTGGCTAAACAGTTGAAAATTATTCACAAGGCTGGGACATCTCTGCCTCTGAGCAAATGTGTTGGGAGAGGGCCACAGTTGCCGAGACATTCTTAGAGGGTCTTTGTGCTCACAGAGACCTAAGGGTCAGCGAAGGCTGGTGTTCAGTGGGTGAGAGGTCATCAGAGTCTTTTCTGCTTCTCAAGGAGCCGAGCCTCAGCCTACGGACTGTTGGGGTAAAGCAGGAGATGGTGTGGTCAGTGGCCCTCTCACAAGAGCTGTAGGAGAAACTGTCGTGATGGTCAGTTCCCAATCTAATGTGAGGCTGCCTTTGAGCCCGGGCTTTTTTTGTTTCTTTCCAGCCTATTACTTGTACAGTAAATGTGTTAGAAACAAGATCAGAGCTTGCTGGCTATTTTGGGGAACATCTTCCAACTTGGCCTGGAGGATGTAAGAAGGGTGGGGATCGCAGGAGGGGACTTGCCTGTGTACAAAACACAGTGAACAGGCTTTCAGTAGGTTCTGTTGTGTCTGTGTATGTAGCTGGATTGACGTAGGAGGGAATGGCTAGAGAGATGGGGATGAGGGTGGATAGCCACCTGTGGAACTTAGGGGGTTTGGCCTTTAAGCAAAAGCAAGGGTGTTGTAGGGGAGGAGCATGGTCACCTTTGTGGTTTAGAGCTCAGGGATGCAGAGTTAGCAGAGAAAGAGACGGGCCTTGACCAGAGGACCCAGTGTCAGCACTGATGTACCAGATGAGCTTAGGGCAAGACCCAGCGACATGACTGGATGATGGTGGATTCTGACAATGTGGCTGTTGTGATCACTACGTGGAAATAAACACAAGACGGTGAAGCAGGCCTCAATCCACCTAGTTTTGAAGGTTCCTTCTCATTTTCTGGGAGCCCCTGATCTGTCCTGTTCCTCAGAGAGCTTACTCTTCCCCATTCTGCCCTGCCCTACCAGGCCAAAGGGTCCTTTTCTTCCTTTATTCCTCCACCCCATTTCCTTCTACCACTACTTCAGTCAAGGAGTTTTTGTATCAGAAAGTTATCACAGGCTGGGTGTGGTAGCGCACTCCTGCAATCCCAGCACTTTGTGAGGCCAAGCTGGGCAGATCACTTGAGCGCAGGAGTTTGAGACCAGTCTGAGCAATATGGCGAAGCCCGGTCTCTGTAGAAAACACAAAAAGGAGCCAGGCGTGGTGGTGCTTGCCTGGAGTCTCATCTCCCTGGGAGGCTGAAGTGGGAGGATTGCTTGAGTCCTGGAGGTTGAGGCTGTACAGGGAGCTGAGATGGCACCACTGTACCCTGACCTGGGGGACAGAGCGAGACCCTTTTCATGCCCCGAGACATTTGCTGATGCCGTTTCTTCTGGTTAGCATATCCTTTCTGAGGACTGCCCAACTTTGCTGTGAGCCAAGGGTAGAAGGAGACATGGCCCTTATCCATTCCTCCAGCTTTTCCCCTACCCTCAGAGCTCTTAGGCACTGGGTATGGCACCTTGGAAGCTGCAGCAGGGTCAGGGCATGTTGAGTGACTAAGCATAGCAAATACTAGGGTGGAAGGGGCAGAAATGCCAGGGGCGGGAGCTGTGCTCTGCTTTAGGTCCTCTGAGTTTGTGTGTAGGTACAGCCAGAGTCTGACCCCTTGGAAATGTGACCAAGACCACAGTGAAGACTAGATGATGGTCTTGTGCTTTCCCCACTTGTTGATTTGTTTCTTGGCAGAGTGAACTAGGATACACCTTGTGTTACTGTGTGGCAGGCATGACTGGATCTAAGCTTTCTCCCCTGCTTGCTTTAGATTTTCCTGGACATTTCTTAGTCATCCCAGCACTGAGCTTCTATTTTTAGTGCCACTACCTCCTAGGGGACCTAAAATAAAGCTGGCTTAGCTTCCTGGTCCCTCATTGGCTTGAGTGTTGGTCACAGAGTGGAGGATTGGCTGTGTTGTCACTCTTCCCCTACATGATTCCTCTCCATTGGCTCCTCTGGCTTTGGGTGAGGTCACAAGGACTGGAGTGAGCTAGCACTTACCATGTTGAGCTGAGGGCTTTATCATGTTCCCTTAGAGAAGCTTCACAACCACTGGCACTGTCAGGTTGCCATCCCCATCTTACATTGGTGGAGGCTGAGGCCCTAAGAAGGGCAGTGACTTGCATCAGATCCCACCACTGCGAATGCTTGTCTGCTGGGATAGAACCCACCTCCTCACTGCTTTGGTTCAGAGTCCTATTATCAGGACAGAGCGGGTGGGCTCCTCTACAGTCAGGGCCAACCACAGAACAACACGTGGGTCTGCAGTCAGGGGATCTGCAGCGAGATGTGGGCTTCCCTACTTGGAAGAAGCCTAGCAAAGCCCAAGCGACTCTCCTATCTGGGGCTTGGGTTTTCCATCCAGTATCCTTACAGCCATGGTCTCTAGTTGGGAGGGGGCCTCCCCTCCCTCTCAGAGACCCAAGAGAGACAGCTCCTTAGGGTGAAGGCAATGCTGGGATGAGGGGATATGAAGTGATGACACGTTTCCCCTCACAGCCTTCATCCCCGCTTCCCACAACCCTCAGCTTTCCCTCTGATCCTTGAACTTATGTCCCCAGCTCTGAAGTGGGTAGGAGTTACTCCAATCAATGAAGAAATATCCTAGAAAGGGCCAGGTCAGGTATCACCTGGCCTCAGGGAAGTAAACTGCCCCCATGAGACTAAGGGGTCACTTGCTATTTTTGTCAGAAGAGGGGCCTTGACTGGGTGCAGTGGCTCATGCCTGTAATCCCAGCACTTTGGGAGGCCAAGGTGGGTGGATCATCTGAGGTCTGGAGTTTGAGACCAGCCTGGCCAACATGGTGAAATCCAATTTCTACTAAAAATACAAATTAGCTGGGTGTGTTGGAGGGTGCCTGTAATCCCAGCTACTCGGGAGGCTGAGGCAGGAAAATCCCTTGAACCCGGGGAGCGGAGGTTGCAGTGAGCCAAGATCATGCCATTGCACTCCAGCCTGGGCAACAAGAGTGAAAGTCCATCTCAAAAAAAAAAAAGAAGAAGAAGAGGCACCTTGAGAATCTGCCCCCATCCTCACTGGGTCTTCTTCCATCTGTCAGCATAGCCCTGGGACAGTGTTGGGGGCCTGAGTGCTGTAACACAAAATAGTACAGACACACAGATATCAGTTGTTCTGGGCTGTAAAGTGGGAAGAACAGCAATAACTCTGACCTTGCAGTTTGTTGAGAGGATTACATGGAAAGATATTGGAAGAGTGCTTAACTCCTCCCATAAGGACCCTCCCCTTACTGGGCTTTCAAGGGCCTGCTCTGACCTTTCTTTGTTGTAGATCCACCCTCAGCATCCCTCCTGTGTGCTCCACGACCCTGTCATCTATGTGTCTCATCAACTAAGAACTCAAAGGAAAAGCTGGGTCTGGTCCACCTCTGGGCTCCCAGCACTGGTCTGACTTGGGAGGGGTCTCCTACCGGTTCCCCAGGGTCTCTCCGTGTACTCTGAGAGAACAGATCTCAGCAAAGGACTCTGGGAAGGCCAGTGAGGGGTGGGGGTCAGTGGCTAGTCACCTACTTTTGTGGTACCAATGCTTCCCTCCTGGTCTCATTGGTCTTGCAGGTCTCCGTGAGGCCGGGTGACACTCCAGAATGGGAGACAAGCCAATTTGGGAGCAGATTGGATCCAGCTTCATTCAACATTACTACCAGTTATTTGATAATGATAGAACCCAACTAGGCGCAATTTACGTAAGTTTCCAGCTCTAGGGCCAGAATAGGACCTAAGGGAATCAGTCTGGATGTTGGGCGAGTATGTCCAGTTCACAAGTTTTGGCAGCCCTATCTGGACTGGCTATACCTCTGTATCTGAGCTTTTGTCCATGGGACAGGTCTGAGGCCTGGCCCAACTAACCTGGTCTATACTTTTCCTTTTGTCAACTTCCACAAGAGTGGGAATCCTGCTATTCTGGGCAGGGTATTCTGGACTTGCCATTCCATGTGGCCAGCACTTGTCATGGCACGTGGTTTTGGGTTGGGCAGCAATAGGCAGAGGTTAGGGCTCATGGTGCCCTCTGGAGGCAGCAGCCATGAGCATCCTCAGTGCAAAGCTGAGCTCTCCTGGAGGCCTGGGGTCCAGCTTCCTTTTGAATCCAAAGCTCCTGAATGCTCATGGGAAACAAATGGGGTTAGCCCAAGGGAGGCTGATATGTCATTTGACAAACCCTTCTATGCAGGCCTTGTTCACTGCTCCTTTTTTGAGATGGAGTCTTGCTCTTTCACCGGGCTGCAGTGTAATGGCTCGATCTCAGCTCACTGCAACCTCTGCCTCCTGGGTTCAAGTGATTCTTCTGCCTCAGTCTCCTGAGTAGCTGGGATTACAGGTACCTGCCACCATGGCCAGTTAATTTTTTGTATTTTTAGTAGAGACGGGGTTTCACCAGGCCAGGCTGGTTTTGAACTCCTGACCTCATGATCCACCCACCTTGGCCTCCCAAAGTGCTGGGATTATAGGCGTGAGCCACCGCTCCCGGCGTTTGCTGTTCTTATAGTGGTGTTCATATACACCAAGAACTAATTGTATTTGACTCTGCCTGAGATTCAGTCACAAAAGTGTGATTGATCAGGCAGGTGAGCCTGATGGGGGTGATAGGAGTAATCCAGGCACAGTCTCAGAGCCTGACTGGGCTGAGTGTCCATAGTCTTCTGTATCTGTCTCCAGAAAGTCAGGGTCCATTCAGAAATTTTGGAAAAAATAAGGAAATCTTATTAGTGGAAGACCAATTCCAGCACAGATATTATTTGATTGTCATTATCATAGTAGAGTTTTTTTTGTTGTTGTTGTTGTTTTGTTTTGTTTTGTTTTGTTTTGAGACGGAGTCTCTCTCTGTCGCCCAGGCTGGAGTGCAGTGGCCGGATCTCAGCTCACTGCAAGCTCCACCTCC
>NW_012123265.1:2047393-2069034 GCF_000951035.1 Colobus angolensis palliatus | reverse complement strand
TCCGTTCCAGAAAATCCAGCACAGCATCACCGCGCAGGACCATCAGCCCACTCCAGATAGCTGCATCATCAGCATGGTTGTGGGCCAGCTTAAGGTAATGGTTCTGTCGCAGTGGTAGGGAGGGGTGGGCAGGCAGAGGAGAGTCTTGTGTCCCTGCTTTCCCTGTGGATGTGGCCGGCTTATCTAGGGACACCCAGACAAAGTGACTGTCTAGAGCTGCGTAGTTCAGTATGCTAGCCGTTATCCACGTATAGGTGGCAATTTTTAAGTTACATTAATTAAGATTAAATGAAACATACTTCTTTGGCTATACTAGCCATATAGAACATTTTTGTGACTGGAGAAAGTCCTATTGGCAGACACTGGTCTAGAGCCTTTATCTGGAAAAGGGAGAAGTATTGGAGCAGGATGGGACTGGGGTGCCAAGCCACTAGGCTCCCACCTGCCCCAAGGTCAAGGTGGACAGGCCAGCTGGGTGTTGAGAGGCAGTCCACTACTGCAGCCCTTGCTACCACTCCTCAGGCTGGCTGCTGGCTCCTCACCTGCTGAGCAAAGCAGATTCCTGGAACTCCCTCCCTCTCTCCCTCCCTCCCTTCCTTCCTTCCTCTTTCTTGCTTTCTTTCTTTCTTTTTCTTTTTCTTTTCTTTTTTGGAGACAGAGTCTCACTCTTGTTGCTCAGGCTGGAGTGCAGCGGCACAATCTCAGCTCACTGCACCTCTACCTCCCGGGTTCAAGTGATTCTCCAGCCTCAGCTTCCTGAGTAGCTGGGATTACAGCCGCCTGCCACCATGCCCAGCTAATTTTTTGTATTTTTAGTAGAGACAGGGTTTCACCATGTTGGCCAGGCTAGTCTTCAACTCCTTGACCTCAGGTGATTCACCCGCCTTGGCCTCCCAAACTGCTGGGATTATAGGCATGAGCCACCGCCTGGTCTGGAACTCTTATTTCTCTTTGCATTTTCCTTTCTCCTTCTCAAGACCTGTTATTCTCAGAGACTTCCTGTGGTCCCGCAGACCTGCCAGGAACTCTCCAAGGACCTGCTGTGCTTCAGCCTATTAAAGCCAGATTCTGGGCCAGGTGTGGTGGTTCATGCCTGTATTCCCAGCACTTTGGGACTCTGAGGCAGGCAGATCACCTGAGGTCAGGAGTTCGGGACCAGCCTGACCAACATGGAGAAACCCTGTCTCTACTAAAAATACAAAATTAGCCAGCTGTGGTGGCACATGCCTGTAATCCCAGCTACTCGGGAGGCTGTGGCAGGAGAATTGCTTGAACCCAGGAGGCGGAGGTTGCGGTGAGCCGAGATTGCACCATTGCACTCTAGCCTGGGCAACGAGAGCGAAACTCTGTCTCTAAGTAAATAAATAAATAAATAAATAAAGCAAGCCAGATTCTGTTTCCAAAAACACCCTTCTTCCCAAAAATATCAGGACAAATTGGCTGCCCCTTGGTCTGGGCTTGTGTCTCACAATAACATGGTCACATGCTCGTTCTCTCTAGCCTAGCTGGGACAGGGCTTCCTGAGTCCAGAGTGGGTGTGTAGGTGGTCCTGTGGGCCTCTGCAGTGGACGCAGAGGCACCTGCTTTCTGGCCTGGACTTTCCTGTGTCAGTTTATCCTGCCTGTCCAAGATGTCTTGCTCAGTGCCTGCGCCTGAAGAGGGACAGAATTCAGGAGGTCTCTGTAGGGAGTTCATTGCTCACTTTCTCAGGCAAGGGTAGTAAACACTGCTCCTTCCTACCTGGCTTCACGTTCTTCCTGGTGATTCTGTCCAGTTTGGAGTTCCCAAACAACTGATTTGCCTCCTTGATGACGATAATTCCCAGAAAACAGGTGATGTTAGAGACAGTGCTGGTTAGCTAGGCTCCTGTTTCAACTAGGCCTCATCCTAGTTTTCTGCAGTTTGGCTGCAGGTTTCTTGCCTTTTTTTTCATCTCAAATACTGTTTATTACATGACAGGAAACATCATCAGATGGTGAACATATGTTTTCAATATCGTTTGCAGTTTTTTTGATACTCTAAGTACTTGGTAAATACTGTGGGATTCATTTCAAAATTGTGATCACTTGTGCCTGGAGGTATGTGCTTGGAGGCAGGTACATCCTCTGTCTTTGCTATAGCTAAGGGTGAATTATTGTGCAGTTTAAGCACACATAGCAGTAGGCGTGGCTGATTGTTGGCCTCCATGTGCCCAGGGCATTGTTTCATACATTACATCAATTCACATTCACAAGTACCCCTTGGCTATACTGGGATTTGAGTTCAGGACAGTAGGGCCTGATCCCAAAGTCCACATTTCCCTATTCTCCTACCACTGAATTCTCCTCCTGTTTCTTGATCCCCTTACTGAATCCTCTTCTCTCTCCTCACAGGCGGATGAAGACCCCATCATGGGGTTCCACCAGATGTTCCTATTAAAGAACATCAACGATGCTTGGGTTTGCACCAATGACATGTTCAGGCTCGCCCTGCACAACTTCGGCTGACCTCCTCTCAACTAGGCACTCACGCTGTTTCCTCCTCCCTCCTCTTCCCAATACTATTCCCACTCCTCCAGATGCTCCAAATATCATGCACAAATGAGCAGGGCCGCGGCGGGAGTGGGCGCAGTGCGCTGCTGCCACCGAGGTGTTGTGCATGATGTTTGGACGCTAGACTAGTTGCATCTGATGGGAGAAATTTGTGTTGTACCAGCGCATGCCTTGGAAAGACTTAAGTAATGCAAAAGGTTGTCCTTTTTTTTTTTTAATCTACTGACAAGTTGCTCTAGTAACCCAAAGAAGTGAAGGAGAAAGCAGCTGCCTCACCGCCCAGACATTGATTTGTTCAGATGTTTCAATGCCTCATGATACAATAAAACCACAAAAATTTTCTTAACAGTTTAAATTGTTTTAATTAGTTTACTAGTTGGCTGGGCATCGAAAGCCACCCGGACCCATTGTCTGTCTCATGTCTCACCCTCCCACTTCTGCCCCAACTCTGAATACCTGTTTCAGGGAGAAACTGCTGAAGCAGCACTCCCAGCTAGCCTCTCAGAAGCCCTGTAGGGCAGTTCTCTCCCACTCCGCAGGGCGACTGGTCTGGGAAAGCAGGCAGGAAGAGCTCAGGTCCGACCTGAAGCTTCTCGCACTGAAGCCTGTGCAATCAGTTCTGATACCTCCTGTGACTTCTGCTCTGGCGAGGGTCAGGACTCTAGTAGCAGGAGAGATGATCCTGAATCCTGTTGAAGCTGGAGAGGCCTTGGCAAAATGGCCCATCACGTTCAGACCACACCCACAGGGCTGAGGTCTCAGCAGTATCAAGGGAGGGGTCTGCTGTATCCCCAGAAGGATCAGGATCATACCCAGGGTGCCCCACATACACCAAACCAGGCAGAGGGCAGCTCAGCTCCTGTCCCATCTGCTTTGGATATCATTACCCAAAGGCAGGTAATCCGAAGAGCCAGCCTCCACTGCCCACAGAGCCAGGCCCAGTTGGGTTGGAGTATAGGCCAAGAGCTGTGGAAGGAGGCAGTCTGTGAGGGACTCATAATTTAGGAGTCCTCACCCCTTAGACCGCTGCAGGACATTGCCAGGCCTCTCTCTATTCCCTTCCTCAGCATACAGACTTCATGCTGTCTTCAAATCCCAGGGAGTCTTAGCTATTAGGGCAGTTTCTGCTTCTCCATTTTGGGGACAAAGGCCTTGCCCAGTACAAATGTAGCCCCTCATCCCACAGACTTCTGGATGGCATAAACCTAGTGGCAACGTAGCAACGATAGGCTAGAACCAAACCCAAGATTTGGGTCAGTGCCCTGTTAAGGGTTTTAGGATTGGTAAGGACACCACAGCTAAAACTGACGTGTAAAAGGATACCCTTCCCCCGTCCCACTATGGGTGGAGGCTAAGGACCTCAGATCCCATAGATTGCCGGGTGACATTGGGCACAGGGCTGGATGGTGTGCTGTTTGAGAAGACAGCATGCTCAGGAGATTTCAGTGGGAATGATCTCTAGACTGATGTGTATTTGGGGAAGAAGGGGTGGGGAAGAGGTAGGTGTCTGCTGCCTCAAACCACCTTGTGTAAAATCTGCAATACAGCTTCTTCCATGTACCTGTGCCTGAACTGTCTGCAATAAAGAAGAATTTGTAAACTGTGGTTTCTTTCTTCCAACCTGAGGGTGCCAGGTGGGACAAGGGGATGCTCGGAGACAGTGGGGAACAATGACTGATCATTGTGGTGGGACCATCTCTGCTCTTGCAATTCCTGAGTTTTATGACCTCGAGGGTCGCCTCAGGCCTTGGGTTATTCACACCCATTCTCCAAAGGGAACCTGAGGCATCTGCCAATTCAGCATACTGGGGGTCTGAAGGACCTTAGCATGGGCGGCTGAGTTGACCCCGTCCTGGGACCATCGGAGTCCATGCTCTGGGAGTGGGCAGGGACCTGGCGGCTTCTGAGTCGAGTAGGGTTCTGGGTGGTCCAGTGCGTGGACGTTTACCTCATCCCTGTGGAACTTCCCTGACCTCGCGGGCACAGGGGCGGGGCCGCCGAGGGGGACGGGCTGCGGGAGGGGTTTAGGCTTCCTCCCCCAGCCCGGAACCTTTCTTCTCCGTCCCTGGCAGGTTCCGGGAGCCTCGGCTAGTGGGGGCCGGAAGTGGAGGCGGTTGGTGGGGTTGGCGGGGCTAAGGGACGCTGCGCGGGTGGTGGTTTGCGAACTGCGGGTGGACTGAGTGTAGTGACCGGCGTCCTGCTGTCTCGCCCCGTCGCGGGTGGGCGAGGGTGGGTGGTGCGCGGCGGCGGCGGAACGAACGCGGTGCGGGCGGGGCGCCCGCCGCTGGGCTCATGGCCTCCTGCGCGAGCATCGACATCGAGGACGCCACGCAGCACCTGCGGGACATCCTCAAGCTGGACCGACCCGCGGGCGGTGAGCGGGGGTTGCGGGGGTGGGCCCCAGGCGAGCTGACAAAAGGGCGGCGCTCGTCTGAACCGCCCTTGGGGCCCGCAGCTCCCTTAGGACCAGCTCTGGATCCTCCCGGCGGGTAAGGGTGGACGGGGATTGACTGTGCCCCTCGAAGGGCGCAGACCCCTGGGTGTGACCCCTCCCTATCTTGTCCTCAGGCTGTTCTGCTTCGTCCTTCAACGTCTGGGTTGAAGGTGAGGTCCCTTCTCTGAATCCGCTGGGTCCTCTGGTTTCCTGGCCCCGAGGTCTCTAGTGTTCCTGGGACTGGCCTAGCTCCTCTTCCCTTTCGCCATGGTTCAGAGGCCTGGTCTGGGCTCCGTATATGGAATTCTGGGCCTAGGCTTAAGCGCGATGCTGAAGAGCCGCCGGTCCCCCCCATAACTTGCCCTTCTCTCTGGAATAAAGACTCCAGGCCTCCCGTTCTGAAACTGATTTCCAGGAGGAAGGTGTCCAGCCTCAATTCCGTGTTTTTTCTGGGATGAAGGCAAACCACAGACCTCACCACCCTGACTGAATTAGGCTACAAATATCTGCAAGCCCTAATTGGTTCCCATTCATTCATATTTCGTTTTGGCTCTTAATGATACCTCAGAACTAGTCTTGCCTCCAAAGATTCCCCAAGACACAGCTAACAGGGTTGTAATATACTGTTGTCATTGAAAGAGAGGAGTGTCTGGATACTGTGATGGGCATAGGAAGGGTGGAGGCTGGTGAGTGCAGAGTGCTGGTCTGAGAGGGGAGAGTGGGCTAGGTCTGGTAATGTGAACAGGGTCTTGGGTGTCAGGAACGGCGCCCAAAGCATGTATGTAGAAGCCACCTATTAGGAAAAGGAAATAGCACGTGTGGAGGCACTAGTTTACTGACAGGTTTAGGGATCTCTGAAGTGGCCGGTGATGATGGTGTGGGTGTACAGTGGAGAACTGATGTTTCCTCAGATCTTGTTCATACACCTGCTGGGAGGCCCAGACTGGCTGCTTCTGGAAGCAGGCACTGGTGCTCACTAGGGGTGGATTCAACTAACCCCTACTTTCAGAAAATCCATCTGCTGCCTGAGACCACTGGGTCCTTTGTGCCAGGCCTGGAATTAGGTGCCCTCTTCACTCATGAGTTGGGCGTGGACCTCTCCTGCTGCTCAGCTGCTTTGCAGACTAGACTCTGCAGAGATTTGGTAGAGCCTGACATAGCCAACCATGTACAGCCTGGGCCTGCTTTTTGGTTGTCCTCATGGTACCCTTCATGGAAGGGAGAGTGGTCAGCTTGTCACTGAACAGCTAAAGTGGCTCTGATCCGAATGAAGTGGCCTAGAAGCTTTCCTTATAACTCCTTTGTTTATTGATTGGCACTTGATTCCCTTGTTTGCCAAGCAGCTCTTTCTTATCTCCTCTCACTGGAGGACCAGGTCAGAACTCAGACTGTTGAGGGCTGGGCGCGGTGTCTCCCGCCTATCATCCCAGCACTTTGGGAGGCCGAAGTGGGTAGATTGCTTGAGGCCAGAAGTTCGAGACCAGCCTGGCCAGCATGGTTTCCCAACATGGTGAAACCTCGTCTCTACTAAAAATATAAAAATTGGCCGGGCACAGTGGCTCACGCCTGTAATCTCAGCACTTTGGGAGGCCGAGGCGAGCGGATCACAAGGTCATGAGATCGAGACCATCCTGGCTAACTCGGTGAAACCCCGTCTCTACTAAAAATACAAAAAATTAGCCGGGCGTGGTGGCGGGCACCTGTAGTCCCAGCTGCTCGGGAGGCTAAGGCAGGAGAATGGTATGAACCTGGGAGGCAAAGCTTGCAGTGAGCCGAGATTGGGCCACTGCATTCCAGCCTGGGCGACAGAGCAAAACTCCGTCTCAAAAGAAAAAAAAACTAAGCTGGGTATGGTGGCTCACGCCTGTAATCCCAGCACTTTGGGAGGCCGAGGCACGTGGATCACAAGGTCAGGAGTTCGAGACCAGCCTGGCCAAGATGGTGAAACCCCGCCTACTAAAAATAAAAAAAAAGTAGGCCGGGCGCTGTGGCTCAAGCCTGTAATCTCAGCACTTTGGGAGGCCGAGACGGGTGGATCACGAGGTCAGGAGATGGAGACCATCCTGGTCTACATGGTGAAACCCCATCTCTACTAAAAAATACAAAAAACTAGCCGGGCGAGATGGCGGGCGCCTGTAGTCCCAGCTACTCGGGAGGCTGAGGCAGGAGAATGGCGTAAACCCGGGAGGCGGAGCTTGCAGTGAGCCAAGATCGCGCCACTGCACTCCAGCCTGGGCAACAGAGCGAGACTCTGTCTCAAAAAAAAAAAAAAAAAAGTAGCCGGGCATGGTGGCATGTGCCTGTAGTCCCAGCTACTCGGGAGGCTGAGGCAGGAGAATCCCTTGAACCTGGGAGGCGGAGGTTGCTGTGAGCCGAGATCGTGCCACTGCACTCTAGCCTGGGCAACAGAGCAAGACTCCATCTAAAAAAAAAAAAAAAAACTTAGCTGAGCTGTAATCCCAGCTACTTGGGAGATTGATGCAGGAGAACTGCTTGAACCCAGAGGGTGGAGGTTGCAATGAGCCAGGATCGCGCCAAAAGAACTGAAAGACTGTTGTGACTGGAAACTTGCTATGTTCCTGAACGTGGAGCCATAGGTTCCTTGCCATTTGGGGATTTTGGAAATGGTGTCTGAGCCTATGACAGTGTTTGAAACCCAGCCAGTTGCAAAGAACTGAAATGCTGTCTTTCCTTACTCCACACTCTGTCCCATAGTTTCTCTCCTTTTGGTCCAGCTCCTTTATGTCCCTGAATTCTGTGTTTACTTGCCCAAGATAGCTTCTTCTGAGCCATTTCTGTGTGGGGCAGCCCCTTCCACATCTTACCGGTGCCCTTCCATGCCTTAGGAGCCCATCTTCTCTCCAGACTCTTGACACTACATTGATCTAGGCCTTGATCTCTCTCACCCAGATTCTCAACCATTCTGCCTGCTATCTTAATCATCCCACTGGCCAGAACTGACCGCGTCCCCTTCCCCTTTGAAACTATGGTTCTCATGGCCCACAGGGAAGAGTCTAAGTGCCACAGCATCATACCTGATGCCTCTGCAGCTTTGTTTTCCCTCCATCCTTCCTGTGTTTGTGTGTTCTGGCCACATTAACTGCTGTATAAAGTCTTTCCTGACCCTTCCTATGCCCTCACTCAGAGTCCACAGAGTTCTGTAGTAACCCAGACCTGAGTATTAACTGGCCTCAAAGGGTCCTTGATGTCTTGTACCCCTCCCCCCAGGCAGAAGAGCCTCATGCTCATCCTTGGTCCTGCATACATCAATGTTTATGGAACGAGAGATGAACACAGGGCCCTCCTCCTCATGGACATGCTTTGCTCAGTTGAGTGTTCCTAGAACACCTCATAGTTCTTGAAGGAAATTCTGCAAGGGGAGAAGCTTGTGGGCAGGTCGAGCAACCTTATCAGAGTGACCCTGTCTGTCCCCAGGCCCCAGTGCAGAGAGCCCACGGCCATCCAGTGCCTACAATGGGGACCTCAATGGGCTTCTGGTCCCAGACCCGCTCTGCTCAGGTGATGGTACCTCAACAAACAAGACTGGTCTTCGGACCATGCCACCCATTAACCTTCAAGAGAAGCAGGTCATGTGAGTACCTAGGAGACGACAATGGTGGTGATGGTGTGTTTGGGGTGTCTGCCTAGCTGAAGCCATGAGATGGGGAGTGAGCAGGGCCAGCAGCCTCTGCTGCTTCCTCTCTAGATGACCTGGGGTGGAGCTTGAGCTTGCACTAGGATGAGAGGCAAGGACAAGTTCAAGGGTTTGGCCTGGATACCTGGTTTAAAATGAAAGTAGACTCATTCCCAAGGAAGGAGGTGAGCAAGCGGAGCTGTGGGTCTGGGGCCAGTGGACCAGGCAAAGCTGACATTGGACTAGATACCTTCACCAGGCTGGCTATGTCCTCACTTCCTCCCATCCCTGCCCATTGAGCCTTTAGGTGAGTAAGAGACAAAGTTTTTGCACTCTTCCCCACAGCTGTCTCTCAGGAGATGATAGCTCCACCTGCATTGGGATTTTGGCCAAGGAGGTAGAGATTGTGGCCAGCAGTGACTCTAGCATTTCAAGCAAGGCCCGGGGAAGCAACAAGGTAGGTACTAGGATGCTGTGGCATATGTAATGTATAGGGGCACACCCAGCCTTTCCGGTCTCCCTCATGCTGCCAGTTCCTGTGGGGCCACCTTGACATTTTCCCAGTTTCAGGAAGCCAGGGCTGGGTGCCAAGCCTCTGTGGGAGTCTGGCTCCAGGAGGTAACAGTGGGTAGCTGGACTTGCATCTGTATCCTCTCCCATCCCCAGGGATGTTGGGGGCCACCTAGGCTCTGGGGAAGTTCCGTGACTTTTCTCACCCTGGGTTCTCAGGTGAAAATTCAGCCTGTCGCCAAGTATGACTGGGAGCAGAAGTACTACTATGGCAACCTGATTGCTGTGTCTAACTCCTTCTTGGCCTATGCCATTCGAGGTGAGTAAAGACAGTGGGGAGGAAGGAATGTTATGCTGGATGTCCAACAGAGCCAGTTCCAACATCAGGCCACTCAGGCCGTAGGGGTACAATGGAAGGTTTGTCCACGCTGCCTCTTGGGGAGCTGGGTGGGAAAACCAAGCTTGAGACTATAGTGGTGGCAGGGAGACAGGCAGGGGCAGCGCTTCTCTGCTGCTGCCTGAGCCTGGATATGTACTCATGGTCCACTGCTTTCCTGATTCCAGCTGCCAACAATGGCTCCGCCATGGTGCGGGTGATCAGTGTCAGCACTTCGGAGCGGACCTTGCTCAAGGGCTTCACAGGCAGTGTGGCTGATCTGGCTTTTGCACACCTCAACTCTCCACAGCTGGCCTGCCTGGATGAGGCAGGCAACCTGTTCGTGTGGCGCTTGGCTCTGGTTAATGGCAAAATTCAGTATCCATTCCTTCCCGTGGGTGGTGGGACTGAAGAAGGGTGGGCAGAGCTTGGGTGTCACGCCTCTTCATTCACCTATCTAGCCCTTAACACCCTGCTCAGAGAAGAGATCTTGGTCCACATCCGGCAGCCAGAGGGCACGCCACTGAACCACTTTCGCAGGATCATATGGTGCCCCTTCATCCCTGAGGAGAGCGAGGACTGCTGTGAGGAGAGCAGCCCGACGGTGGCCCTGCTGCATGAAGACCGGGTGAGGGGGCTGGCATGGCGAGGAGGCGCCAGAGAAGCCATAGTGTGGGGATGGGCTGCACACTCACCTCTCTGTGCCTTCCAGGCTGAGGTGTGGGACCTGGACATGCTCCGCTCCAGCCACAGCACCTGGCCTGTGGATGTCAGCCAGATCAAGCAGGGCTTCATTGTGGTAAAAGGTCATAGCACGGTAAGCCTGTGACTGCCTGCCTCCCCTGCCCTCCCCTTCCTCATATCCGTCCTCTGTTCCCTATATCCACAGCTGTCCGGGCAGCTTTACTAGTATTCTGCCCATGGGGACTCTGAGCTCAAAGTGGCCCTTGCCTGTGCAGTTTTCTCCTTACCTCGCAGCACCCTGCAGGTCTGGCCTTCTCTAGGGACCCTGTTCATTCAGTCAGTCACACAAGCATGCCAGTCCCACCGTGAGTCAGCCCAGCTCATTACCATTCTCACTTGGAAGGGACTTGTTCTCACCTCTAGTCAGTAAAGCTATTTGGGTTCTTTCTAGTGCCTCAGTGAAGGAGCTCTATCCCCTGATGGGACTGTGCTGGCTACTGCGAGCCATGATGGCTATGTCAAGTTCTGGCAGATCTACATTGAGGGGCAAGATGAGCCAAGGTAAGGCAGGGCCTCAGGGACCAGGATCCTCCTGAGGTAGCCGACCGGACTGCTCACTCAGGCCCCTCATCTGCCTACCTACAGATGTCTGCACGAGTGGAAGCCTCATGATGGGCGGCCCCTCTCCTGCCTCCTGTTCTGTGACAACCATAAAAAACAAGACCCTGAGTGAGTGAGTGGGCAGCCTAGTGGGTGGTGGGCTGGACCATGGCTCCCAGCAGGGGGCCCAGCCAGCCAGTCAGTGCCTTGTTGCCTTGCAGTGTCCCTTTCTGGAGGTTCCTTATTACTGGTGCTGACCAGAACCGAGAGCTAAAGATGTGGTGTACGGTGTCCTGGACCTGCCTGCAGACTATTCGGTAAGGAGTGGTTGGAAGGCTGGGGGACTGGGCAGGGGCAGCAGGGTTGGGAATGTGGCTTCCTTCAGTTCTCAGCCTCATTCACTCTGCTTTGTGGCTCTCTAGCTTCTCCCCAGATATCTTCAGCTCAGTGAGTGTGCCCCCTAGCCTCAAGGTTTGCTTGGACCTCTCAGCAGAATACCTGATTCTCAGCGATGTGCAACGGAAGGTAGGCTGCCATGGGGTACCCTGGGCAGAGCTGGGATTATAGAGGAAGGCCGGGGGGCAGGTGGCGCATTGCAGCCCTTAGCCTCTGAGCTCAGCTAGGAACGTCCTGCCTGTGCAGGTCCTCTATGTGATGGAGCTGCTGCAGAACCAGGAGGAGGGCCATGCCTGCTTCAGCTCCATCTCAGAGTTCCTGCTCACCCACCCTGTGCTGAGCTTCGGTATCCAGGTTGTGAGTCGCTGCCGGCTGCGGCACACTGAGGTGCTGCCTGCCGAAGAGGAAAATGACAGCCTGGGTGCTGGTGAGCTGCCCCAGGGTCAGAGCTATGTGTCCATATATCTAGGGGGTTGTGGAGGCACAGAGAGGGCCAGGGGCTTCATCATCCACACTATCCTTTCAGATGGTACCCACGGAGCTGGTGCCATGGAGTCTGCGGCCGGTGTGCTCATCAAGCTCTTTTGTGTGCATACTAAGTGAGTGTTTGGGGAGGCCCATCAGTGCCCTGTCTGTGTCTGTCTCCACTCTACTGATCCTTGCCCTTGGAGCACTTTATTCTCCCCCTTCTTTTCCTGCAGGGCACTGCAAGATGTGCAGATCCGCTTCCAGCCACAGCTGAACCCTGATGTGGTGGCCCCACTCCCCACCCACACTGCCCACGAGGACTTCAGTGAGTAGGGCGTGAGAGGGAGGTAGGGTAAGTTGGACTGACCAGGGTCTGAGATCTGACTCAAGTGGCAACTTGCCCTGCAGCATTTGGAGAGTCTCGGCCTGAACTGGGCTCTGAGGGCCTGGGGTCAGCTGCACACGGCTCCCAACCTGACCTCCGACGAATCGTGGAGCTGCCTGCACCCGCCAACTTCCTCAGTCTGAGCAGTGAGACCAAGCCCAAGTTGATGACACCTGACGCCTTCATGACACCTAGCGCCTCCTTGCAGCAGGTACTCTCCCAAGGTAGGGGGACCTGGGAATGCCTCAGCCATAGGCCACAGGTCTTATTCCCTGCATCTCCCCAGATCACTGCCTCTCCCAGCAGCAGCAGCAGCAGTGGTAGCAGCAGCAGCAGCAGCAGCAGCAGCTCCCTTACAGCTGTGTCTGCCATGAGCAGCACCTCAGCTGTGGACCCCTCCTTGACCAGGTGAGGCAAGGGTCAGAGATGGAGGATGGCAGGGGCTGGTACCAGATGATGCCAAGCTCTGGCTGCTGACATCTCAACCTTCCCCCACCAGGCCACCTGAGGAGCTGACTTTGAGCACCAAGCTGCAGCTGGATGGCAGCCTGACAATGAGCAGCAGCGGCAGCCTGCAGGCAAGCCCACGCAGCCTCCTGCCCGGCCTGCTCCCAGCCCCAGCCGACAAACTGACTCCCAAGGGGCCGGGCCAGGTGTGTGAATGGGTGTGTGTGTAAAGTGTGGGGAGCAGGTGGGCGGCAGCAGGGAAGGTAGGTGGTGGGCTCCTCCCGACCCCCCTGCTGCTGATCCTGCTCTACCCGACATGGTCCATGTTTCCCTGAGGTCATTTCACCCTCTTGTGTTTCTTGGTGGGTGTCTTCTCAGCCTCCCTGTCCCCACCTCCTCTTCTGGGCTGTGGCCTCGTTTTTGACCTGTATCCCCACTTGACCTTTTGACCCTGCTGCCCCGTCTCTCATTACTACTAATACTAATGCCTCGTGTCTGTGCCCCCATCCCTGCCTCACCTTCTGTCACTTAAGCCCCCATCTTTGGCCCACCTCAGGTGCCTACTGCCGCCTCTGCACTGTCCCTGGAGCTGCAGGAAGTGGAGCCCCTGGGGCTACCCCAAGCCTCCCCTAGCCGCACCCGTTCCCCTGATGTCATCTCCTCAGCTTCCACTGCCCTGTCCCAGGACATCCCTGAGATTGCATCTGAGGCCCTATCCCGTGGTTTTGGCTCCTCTGCACCAGAGGGCCTTGAGCCAGACAGTATGGCTTCAGCCGCCTCAGCAC
Source organism: Colobus angolensis palliatus (assembly GCF_000951035.1). Classification (NCBI taxonomy): domain Eukaryota; kingdom Metazoa; phylum Chordata; class Mammalia; order Primates; family Cercopithecidae; genus Colobus; species Colobus angolensis. The sequence continues at coordinate 2,055,784 of NW_012123265.1, read as the reverse complement.
TGCACCTACTGTCCCCACGGCCCCGGCCAGGGCCCGAGCTCAGCCCCCAGCTTGGCCTTGATGGAGGCCCTGGGGACGGAGATCGGCATAGTACCCCCTCCCTCCTGGAGGCAGCCTTGACCCAGGAGTCCTCGACTCCTGACAGTCAGGTTTGGCCCACAGCACCTGACATTACTCGTGAGACCTGCAGCACACTGGCAGAAAGGTGAGGAGCTTGGGAGGGGAAAAGTGTGTTAGCAGGAGGGACTTCAGATAGATTCATCCTCTGCTGAGTTGGCCTGTCCTTCCAGCCCCAGGAATGGCCTTCAGGAAAAGCACAAGAGCCTGGCCTTCCACCGACCACCATATCACCTGCTGCAGCAACGTGACAGTCAGGATGCCAGTGCTGAGCAAAGGTGGGTGCCACTCTATACCATTGTCCTCATGGGGGGATGGGCAGCAAGTGGGCAGAGGCTTACTCCTCCTTCCCCTTCCCACAGTGACCATGATGATGAGGTGGCCAGCCTTGCCTCTGCTTCAGGAGGCTTTGGCACCAAAGTTCCTGCTCCACGGCTGCCTGCCAAGGACTGGAAGACCAAGGGATCCCCTCGAACCTCACCCAAGCTCAAAAGGAAAAGCAAGAAGGATGATGGGTAGGGAGGAATCCTAGGGAGGGAGTGGGTGGTCTCCAGGCTGTCTGACGTAGCCTGAGGTGCTTCTCACCTATGGCAGGGATGCAGCCATGGGATCCCGGCTCACAGAGCACCAGGTAAGCGAACGAGCCCACTTTGTACTTGTGGAACTTCACTCTGCGGGGGTGGAGAAGGGCTCTGGGGCCATTCCCTGGTCTGGTGTGTGGGGATGGGTGGGGCAGGCATCATGTGACTGTCAGTGCTATTGACAGGTGGCAGAGCCCCCTGAGGACTGGCCAGCGCTAATTTGGCAACAGCAGAGAGAGCTGGCAGAGCTGCGGCACAGCCAAGAAGAGCTGCTGCAGCGTCTGTGTACCCAACTCGAAGGCCTGCAGAGCACAGTCACAGGCCATGTAGAACGTGCCCTTGAGACCCGGCACGAGCAGGAGCGTATCCTTGAGACTGGTAGCACAACATGGCATAGGGATGGGGGCAGCATTCTTGGCCTGGGAAGGAGTACACAACCTGCTCCAGGCCTGTTCCTTAGCTACGGCGCAGAGCGGCGGCTGGAGCGAGCACTGGCTGAGGGGCAGCAGCGGGGAGGGCAGCTGCAAGAGCAGCTGACACAGCAGTTGTCCCAAGCACTGTCTTCAGCTGTAGCTGGGCGGCTAGAGCGCAGCATACGGGATGAGATCAAGAAGACAGTCCCTCCATGTGAGTTTTGCATGCAGACTCCTTTTGGGTGGTTCAGGTGGGAGTGGAGGTACCTGTCAAGCTTCTTCTCATGGCTCCACCTCCCCCTCTTCCCCTCTGCCAGGTGTCTCAAGGAGTCTGGAGCCTATGGCAGGCCAACTGAGCAACTCAGTGGCTACCAAGCTCACAGCTGTGGAGGGCAGCATCAAAGAGAACATCTCTAAGCTGCTCAAGTCCAAGGTGCTATAGGGCCCAAGATGTGGGTGGAGGTGGTGGTTCCTGGGCCTAGTCAGGCCAGGTTGGGCTCAGGTTTTCAGGTTTTCTTTTTTTTTGTTTTGTTTTTGTTTTTTTTTTGAGATGGCGTCTCACCCTGCCTCCCAGGCTGGAGTACAATGGTGCGATCTCAGCTCACTGCAACCTCCGCCTTCCGGGTTCAAGTGATTCTCCTGCCTCAGCCTGCCAAGTAGCTGGGACTACAGGCGCGCGCCACCACACCCAGCTAATTTTTGTATTTTTAGTGGAGACAGGGTTTCACCATGTTGGCCAGGGTGGTCTCGATCTCCTGATCTCGTTATCCGCCCACCTCGGCCTCCCAGAGTGCTGGGATTACAGGTGTGAGCCACTGCGCCCAGCAGGCTCAGGTTTTCAACTTGGCTCCCCCTTCTAACCCCAGAACTTGACTGATGCCATCGCCCGAGCAGCTGCAGACACATTACAGGGGCCGATGCAGGCGGCCTACCGGGAAGCCTTCCAGAGTGTGGTGCTGCCGGCCTTTGAGAAGAGCTGCCAGGCCATGTTCCAGCAGATCAATGATAGCTTCCGACTGGGGACACAGGAATGTGAGTGGGGTCATATGGCCCAAGGTGGGAAGGGTTATCCTCTTTCCTACTGTTCCTCTTATAGTCCCTGTGGTCACCCCTCAGACTTGCAGCAGCTAGAAAGCCACATGAAGAGCCGGAAGGCACGGGAACAGGAGGCCAGGGAGCCTGTGCTGGCCCAGCTGCGGGGCCTGGTCAGCACACTGCAGAGTGCCACTGAGCAGATGGCAGCCACCGTGGCCACCAGTGTTCGGGCTGAGGTGCAGCACCAGCTGCATGTGGCTGTGGGCAGGTGTGTGGGCAGAGTACTGGGCAAGGTGGTGGGCTTGAGAAAGGCCAGACTGGGCTCCCTGTCCACTTCACCTCACTCACTTCCCTTTGCAGCCTTCAGGAGTCCATTTTAGCACAGGTACAGCGCATCGTCAAGGGTGAGGTGAGTGTGGCGCTCAAGGAGCAGCAGGCTGCCGTCACCTCCAGCATCATGCAGGCCATGCGCTCAGCTGCTGGCACACCTGTCCCCTCTGCCCATCTTGACTGCCAGGCCCAGCAAGCCCATATCCTGCAGCTGCTGCAGCAGGGCCACCTCAATCAGGCCTTCCAGCAGGTACGATAGGCGTTAGGCCCTGGTAAGGGTCACGTGTCTCTTGACAAGGCCCACACACCATACATTCCACCCACCAGCTTTGCACCTTCTGGCCCCAGCAGACTGTTCTTGGTTCCCTTTGGCCTCCAGGCCATTGTCCCTGCTGCTTCCTCTTCCTGGACCCCCTTCTTCCCACCTAGCCCACCTTGCTTTACAACTACCCTTCTCAGGAACCATTTCCCAACCGCCTAGGGTAACTATACAACCCTCTGGGGCTCTCTCTGAGCCCCTCTGGAGCCCTGACTAGCGCACCCTGTGGTCATCCTCCCTCCAGGCCACACAGTTCAGATAAGCAGACATTCCATCCTGATATTTGCTATAAACACTGCTGCTTTTTTCTCCTCCAGGCACTGACAGCTGCTGACCTGAACCTGGTGCTGTATGTGTGTGAAACTGTGGACCCAGCCCAGGTTTTTGGGCAGCCACCCTGCCCACTCTCTCAGCCTGTGCTCCTTTCCCTCATCCAGCAGCTGGCATCTGACCTTGGCACTCGAACTGACCTCAAGCTCAGGTAAGTGGGGGCAGCCAGGAATGGGAGATGAGCTGGGGAGTGGGGGAGTGGGAGCGAGCAGTTTGAAGCTGACACCCACTTCTGCCTGAATCCTCTCCCTAATTTTCTCCACCAATCCTCTCTGCCCTCACCCAGAGGGTTCCCTCTGGGCTTCAGTGCCACCAGGGGGCGCTCCCGTCTGCTGGTGCCCACCTGTATAACCTGTCCTTTCCCCCATCCCCAGCTACCTGGAAGAGGCCGTGATGCATCTGGACCACAGTGACCCCATCACTCGGGACCACATGGGCTCCGTTATGGCCCAGGTGCGCCAAAAGCTTTTTCAGTTCCTGCAGGCTGAGCCACACAACTCACTTGGCAAAGCGGCCCGGCGTCTCAGCCTCATGCTGCATGGTCTCGTGACCCCCAGCCTCCCTTAGCTGCTAAGCCTGCCTTGCCCAGGGGTGGGATGGCACTGAAGGCCATCAGACAGGCCTAGGCCGAGGCAGGGTCACGGCTGGCCTTTACCTGCTCAGGCCCCCATCTCTGGGGTGTTTGGGGGTCAGGGAGCAGGGAGCACTGGCCGTGGTCTACAGGGTGTGGTAGTCAGAAGGTTTAGGCTGGGCCCAGGGCAGGTATTGTGCCTGCTTGGGTTCTGCCATGCCTGGAGCATGACCCTGAGATCGTGACACCACTTGAGTGGAATTTTCCATGTTCCTTTTTACCTCTAATTTGGATCTTTTTGTTTTTGAAAAATATTGAGAAATTCAATTAAATGCTTTTGGAATAAAATGGAGTATGTGTGTGCTTTTAGTTTGTCTTTGGTGTGACTCTCATAACTGCCCTCTGTTCGTTCCCTGCCCTCTCTTCCCTGTGGAGCTCTGTCTAGGCCAACCCAGCCAAGGGGCGGGGTTACCCACTCATCTGCTCCAACTGCCTTCCCAGATCTCCCTTCTCCCTCCTTTTATGGGGTGAAGGTCCAGGGGCCTGCTCAGCACCAGCTTGTGCTCCTGGGAATTTCTGCTCTCTGAGGTCCCTTCTCGCTCCTTTTCCCATTTGGGTGTTGGAGGCGGAGCCGCCGGCTGGGTTCGGAGCCCCACCCCCGGCTTCCATCCAATCACCGTCCCTCCCTCCGGGGGCTGGGCGGACGGGCTGCACTCCAAGCAGCTAGCTCCCGCACTAGGCTCTCAGCCAGGGATGATGCGCCGCTGCCACTGCCGCTGCTGCCGCTGCAGCTGCTGCTGGCAACCACCCCGTGCCCTGAGGCCGTTGCTGTTGCTGCCCCTCGGTGAGTGCGGGCATCCGGGGCCTGGGCCACACCCCCTTCTCACCCAGCCAGGCCAGACTGGGCATAGGGTGTGTGGGAACACTGGACACCAGGGTGGAGAAGAGTTGCAAGGGCTCCAGGAAGGTGTGCTGGTGACTTCAGGACAGAAAGTGAGAGGCACAAACAGCCCTAGTTATGGGGGAAGGACTCCAAAATTTGCATCTCCTCTTATGATAAAGGGTGACATGCCAATGGCAGGACTTACAGATCAGTCATAGGATCCCTAAGTCCTCTCTGAGGGTCTGGCCTGGATCCCAATACCTCTGCATCCTGCCCTGTCTCTCCAAAAATACCTATCTTTAGAGAGAGTTTGGAGGGCCAAGCAAAGCTTGTCTAAACCGCAGAGAGATGCACCTGTTTCTAGTCCCGGGCCTCTGGACCACCCTCCCCTCCACCCTGTCCTTATTCCTTCACATGAACCCTCCTGATCCCACCTGGGGCCCCAGAAGCTCAGAGGAAGGGCTGACTTGGGGGACACAACATCCCCTCCCCCTGTGCACATCCCAGTCTGGGTCTTACCTTGAAGGGGGCCTGGGTAGGTAATCCCCAGATTTGCCCTTTAGTTCCTTGGGGCACCCTTTTTCCGCTGAATCACATCCCCAGAGTGCTCCCAGGTAAACAAGCCCCTGGGGGCTGGGGGACGGGCCTGGCTCATCCTATCTACCATTCCCCCACCCCCACCCCACTTCTAGTCCTTGTACCTCCCCTGGCAGCAGCTGCAGCGGGCCCAAACCGCTGTGACACCATATACCAGGGCTTCGCTGAGTGTCTCATCCGCTTGGGGGACGGCATGGGCCGCGGAGGCGAGCTGGAGACCATCTGCAGGTACCAGCGGGTGCGAGGCAGGGGCCCAACCTGTGCCACCATTGGGGACTGAACCTTTTATTTCCCAAACCAAAATCTCCTTGCCTCACCTAATCCCCCTAATCCCACTCCCTTAACAGATCTTGGAATGACTTCCATGCCTGTGCCTCTCGGGTCCTGTTGGGCTGTCCGGAGGAGGCAGCTGCAGTGTGGGAATCACTACAGCAAGAAGCTCGCCAGGCCCCCCATCCGAATAACTTGCACACTCTGTGCAGCGCCCCGGTGCATGTTCGGGAGCGCGGTACAGGCTCCGAAACCAACCAGGAGACACTGCCAGCTGCAGCACCTGCACTCCCCATGGTCCCTGCGCCCCCACTGCTGGCAGCTGCTCTGGCTCTGACCTACCTCCTGGGGCCTCTGGCCTAGCCTATCGGGTCAGGTGGCAGTGCCTGTGCCTCCAGCCCTGCCCTGGCGGTGGTTGTCCAGGCTCTGCAGAGCGCAGCAGGGCTTTTCATTAAAGGTATTTATATTTGTACTAAGCTCCTTCCTTTCTCCTGACTGCGGCCTTGCTTGGCTGGGGCCAGGGACTCCCAGAAACTGATCCTTTGCTTGGATGGAATGGGCGGGGCTGAGGGCCACCACAGGGGACTCAATCTTCCTCCTTACAAACACTGGTTTCCCAGTGGCAGCGCAAAGCTTTCCATTTCGTGCAGGTCCCAAGAGCTCCTCCAGTGGAGACCAGAGATCTGCCGGAATGCACAGTCTTCCTCTACCTTCCTGTGCTGGCTGGGGTCGGGAGGGCGGGGTCTCAGCCCTGCACTCCTAGCACTGCCTACCCCTTCCATCCCGGCCCCTGGGGGCCAGGTGAGCTGGTAAAGTGCCCTTGATCTCAGCTCCACCCCCTTCCCAGCCTCTGGGCTCCTGACCATTTCACCTCCTCCTCTCTCTGCCTGTCACCTCAGCCTTCAAGGCACAGCACAGACTGTGTGCTCAGTCCCTTCCTCTGAGTTTCTGGTCTATCTGAAGGAGGCCTGTTCTAGAAGGTGGGGAGCCTCTGTTGAAGTCCACATTCAAGCCCCTGATAGGACCTGAAGTGGCAAAAACTGAGGTCACCGTAAGGGTTCCTCTCGCCTCTGCTCTCCACAACCTTGTTCTTTGAGAAGAGGTAGGCGGTGTGTTGTCAAAACAATTGCAGAAGGCTTTCTGGAAGCCGTGGAATGACAGCATGTGGTGTGCGAGGAGCCCCTCTTCATACCGGTGGAAAGGAAGAGCAAAATCAGCTAGGCAGAATCTGAGGAAGGAGGAAGCCTTCTGGGGGTGGGACCTTCTTCTGATCAGCCTTCTCCCACCACTGTCAGGATCCTATTCCAAGCCATCACACCACGGTTTACAGAGGCACTGCTATAGTCTCCTAATTGACTTATATTATCGCTCCCTTCACTTTATTTTTTTTTTATTTATTTTTTTTGAGATGGAGTCTTGCTCTTGTCACCCAGGCTGGAATGCAGTGGCGCGATCTTGGCTCACTGCAACCTCCACCTCCCGGGTTCAAGCAATTCTCCTGCCTCAGCCTCCCTAGTAGCTGGGATTACAGGTGCCCGCCACCATGCCTAACTAATTTTGTATTTTTAGTAGAGATGGGTTTTGCCATGTTGGCCAGGCTGGTCTCGAACTCCTGACCTCAGGTAATCTGACCCCCTTGGCTTCCCAAAGTGCTGGGATTACAGGCATGAGCCACCATGTTCAGCCTTATTCTTTAATTTCTAAATTGAAAAACTCAGCCGGGCACAGTGGCTCACTCTTGTAGTATCACCTCCTCTAGGAACTATTCCCTAACCCGGACTACAAGCTGAATCAGAAGGCTCCTCTAGGTCCACACAGCTCCTGATAGCACTAGCTTGTTATTGTCTAGGTACAGGTCAGAATTCCCCACTGTGGATTCCCCAAGGGCAGGAAGTCCTTTTTGTCAGAATCCTCATTGTGTCTCTAGCATCCATCCTAGGGCTGGATATAAAGGGTGCACTTGTGGGAGGGTGTGGAATGAAAGATAGAACTCTTAAGTCCAGCATGGGTAGCACAACAGTCAGCAAGAGCTTGGACTGAGAATGACCCCACTGTGGAGGTGTGTCATTTTGGGGTGGCACCTTTACCCTGGGCATACTGCTAGGAAGGATGGTGCTGGCGCTGTGTACCCCAGAAGTCTTCCAGAGATGGTCTTGGATGACCAGGAGCAGGGGCCTGGCTGTTCTGGCCAGCCATCAGGGAGATTACCATCCTCCTGCTGTGACCTACTTTTCCCCTGGTTTTTGCTCTCTAAGTCCCTACTCTTCCATGGAATAGAGTGGGGCTTGGGGAGGGGGGAAAGAATCTGCTCTCTGGCCAGGGGCTTAAGGGCTTTGTGTGTTTTATCCTAGAGCTGGAGGAGAGGGGTGGGCTGATAGCCAAGCTGGCTGGGCCCTGGGCACAGCTGCCCAGGCCAGAGCATCATGGTGATGGTGTTTCTCACATTTGAAGCACTGTGGACAAGGAGTACCTTATTGTTCTGAGAAAGCCTGAGGGATGGATGTCCTGAATCCAGTCCCCTCTGCATTAATGTATCTCTTCACCTAAGGACCTCCCTCCTGCTCTTCTCCAGAGCCCAAACCAGCACATAGTAAGGGTTCGATAAATATTTGTTAATTAATGCACTGAATGTCTGTAAAACAGGCATGTTGTGTAGATTTCTGAGTGCCATCAACCTGGAATTCATATTACTTTTAACCCTCACAACAACTCTGTAAGGTCAGGATTATGACCCCCCCGCTTATATTTTATTTTATTTATTTATTTTATTTTTATGTATTTATTTATGAGACGGAGTCTCGCTCTGTTGGTGCAGTGGCACAATCTCAGCTCACTGCAAGCTCCATCTCCCGGGTTCACGCCATTCTCCTGCCTCAGCCTCCCAAGTAGCTGGGACTACAAGCGCCCATCACCACGCCCGGCTAATTTTTTGTATTTTTAGTAGA
>NW_012123265.1:2045213-2046444 GCF_000951035.1 Colobus angolensis palliatus | reverse complement strand
CTAAAAATACAAAAAATTAGCTGGGTGTGGTGGTGCATGCCTGTAATCCCAGCTACTCAGGAGGCTGAGGCAGGAGAATTGCTTGAACCTGGAAGGCAGAGGTTACGGTGAGGCAAGATCGTGTCACTGCACTCTAGCCTGAACAAGAGTAAAACTCCATTTCAAAAAAAAAAAAAAGAAAAAGAAAAGGAAAAATGAGGCTTATGGCCCAGCGCAGTGGTCCATGCCTGTAATCCCAGCACCTTGGAAGGCTGAGGTGGGAGGATCACTTAAGGCCCTGTCTCAACAAATAGGCCAGGCGTGGTGGCTCAGGCCTGTAATCCCAGCACTTTGGGAGGCTGAGGCTGGCGGATCACCTGAGGTTGAGGAGAATTTGAGAGCAGCCTAACCAACATGAAGAAACCCTCTCTCTACTAAAAATACAAAATTAGGCCAGGCGCGATAGCTCACACCTGTAATCCCAGCACTTTGGGAGGCTGAGGCAGGAGAATCGCTTGAACCCGGGAGGCAGACGTTGCAGTGAGCTGAGATCATGCAATTGTACTCCAGCCTGGAAAACAAGAGCAAAACTCCGTTTCAAAATACATAAATAAATAAGCAAGTCAGGCATGGTGGTGCGTGCGTGTAGACTTAGCTATTTGGGAGGCTGAGGTATAGAGTGATTTTAAGGAATCAGAGAGACCAATGGGGTTCAGGAGGATACTTATTAATTATTTAGGTGCACCGGCCCAGTCGGATTAAAATCCGAAGGACTGAGCCCTGAACAAAGAGTTAAGTTACCTTTTAAGCATTTTGTGGGGCAGGGGGAGATCTTTGCGGGGGGAAGCATATTACAGAAGCAAGAAACAAAGCCCGTTATTAAATTAATTGAGACATGCATTACATCATTTCTTACTTTTCAAGGAGAAGCATGTTTTATGACTTGAGTTTATCTGTCTAGTTGACCTTGCAACTGCACAGCTAGGGAAACGGGGTCTTCATAATGCCTGGGAAGGGAGGAGAGATAAGGCTCACTAGCCGCAGAAAAACAGGCAGTTAATTTTTAAGGACTCCAGCTCTTTCTCTTTCTCAGGGGAAATTGGATTTTCTTTTTTTCTTTTTTTTTTTTTTGAGACAGAGTCTTGCTTTGTCACCCAGGCTGGAGTGCAGTGGTCAGATCTCAGCTCACTGCAAGGACCACCTCCCGGGTTCACGCCATTCTCCTGCCTCAGCCTCCCAAGTAGCTGGGACT
>NW_012123265.1:2043619-2044843 GCF_000951035.1 Colobus angolensis palliatus | reverse complement strand
AGCCAGGATGGTCTCGATCTCCTGACCTCGTGATCCGCCCGTCTCGGCTTCCCAAAGTGCTGGGATTACAGGCTTGAGCCACCGCGCCCGGCCGAGATTATTAATACAAGCGTGAGCCACTGTGCTTGGTCCCCTTGTGCTTTAGATACGCAGTTTTCTCAGTTTGCAATATGCTGCCTTCCACCCCACCGACCACCTACCAGTGTTGGAAACTTACATCTGTCCTATAAAATCCACCTGAGATGTCACTTCCTAGGAAAAAAAATCTCCCTTGCTTGACATATAACCATTAACTCCTCATATCCATGCTGCTACTATTGAGCACATCCTGTTGTGTCACATGGTGGTCTTCTGTCTGCATATGTCTGGCTCTGTGCCTGGCATAAAATAGGGGCTAGCCTCCAGTAGCATTTGCTGAATGCTGACTTATGAATGGATAGATTCAGCTGTATTTTTGAGCACCTATCAGGGCTAGGATCTGAGATGAGCACAGCAAATGCAAGCATATGTGTGTGGTAGGTGGTACAGCTTCTTAATCCTGGATAGTCTAAAATCTCCTGGGATAATTTTGTGATACAAATTCAAGAGCCTCACTGTCTGAGGTTTTTTTTTTTTTTTTTTTTGAGACGGAGTTTCGCTCTTTTCGCCCAGGCTGGAGTGCAATGGCACAATCTTGGTTCACTGCAACCTCTGCCCCGGAGGTTCAAGTGATTCTCCTGCCTCAGCCTCCAGAGTAGCTGGGATTACAGGCTTGAGCCACCGCGCCCGGCCTGGATTTTCTTATATACAACTGAGTTTCTGCTTACACATTCTTCAATTTCTTTTAATTCCTGTTCCACAGGCAAAGGATCCCTTGAGCCTAGGAGTTCGAGGTTACAGTGAGCTTTGATTGATGCCACGCACTCCAGCCTGGATGACAGAGCAAGACCCTGTCTCTATTAAAAAAATAAAAAATGCTGGATGCAGTGGCTCACGCCTATAATCCCAGCACTTTGGGAGGCCGAGGCCAGTGGATCACCTGAGGTCAGGAGTTCAAGACCAACCTGGCCAAAATTTAAAAAATAAAATGAGGCTAATGAGGCAGATGTCTTGCTTAAAGTCAAACAGCTCTGGAAGTGTCAGAGCTGGGATTTGATCCCAGGTATGTTTGGCCCCAAAGTCCATACCCTTAATTATTGCACTAGACTTTTGGAAACAATTTTTTAACTTTTTTTTTTTTTTTTT